>NC_054481.1:20481506-20797241 GCF_017639515.1 Carcharodon carcharias | reverse complement strand
TAAGTCTTCAAACAGTCCACTGAACCACATTTTAATAAAGGTTGAGCTTTTAATATTAGGAGGAACTGAAAAGTTCACAAGCTCTTTTGTAGCTTTAAAGATTGCACCATTAGTTTGAGGCTTATATTTAAGGATGCTTTCACAGAACAGCATTTTGCCTGTTCAGGCAGCATAAATCTATACTGTCTACTGACAGCATGCTAAAACTAGTACAAGTGTCAATCTGGTATGTGCAGAATTGCTAACATGTAAACTGTGAGCAGTACATATAAAAACAATGAAAACCGTCAATTCAAATAGCAAATTCTGATTGTTGTGATACTTTTTACATATAAAGCCTGATAAGTAAAAATATAGGAAGTAACATCTGATGCTTGCATTAGGAGTGTATTTTGGCCAGGATATCTAAACTGCAGTTAGAAATTGCCTACTTTATAATCAATTTCACAATTCAATTCAAAATTAAAACACTACAAAAGTTTTTTTAAAATACAAAACTCTAATTTTTAAATAAATGGTTAAAAAAAATTGCCATGTTGGGTGGATTGACTACATTTTGTGCATTGAAATGGAATGAATGGAAAGTGGTTTTGAATTCAGTGACTGGATTGAGGGATAAGGTGAAAGTGTTTTTTTGCCATTTGTGTAAATTTGAACATTTTTTGCTGAACATGCTAATTAAGAGGTGTTTGAATGATCACATTATCTTTGCAATCGCCAGCTACACAAGAGTTGTATGTTGTATTTTATAATCTGCATAATTATGGTGAAACTTCATTATGTCTGCCAGGTGTCAGCTGTACCAGCTATTTACATTGGCATGTTAATGCCCCTCTTCCTCCTTCAGGTACCATACCCTAACAGGGCTTTAGCGACTATGAACTTCCATTGGACTGATCCATGGTTATGTTTAGCAAAGTACTGCAGTATGGCTGACCAGGAAACTCTCCCACTCTTTACTGCCTGTCATCAGACATATTAGAAGGATCTACAAGCTGATAAGCACCCTTTTTGGCTAAATTATGCACACATCTTCCATGGCCATCAACTCCTGAAATGGGACGAGTTTCTGGCCCAGAGGTAGGGACTATACCACTGCACCACAAATTTCCCTGTGTTAATATCCCAGTAAATGTAAATAATACTTCTCTCAATTCCAGAGTTGGTAGTGCACACCAACTTTACTACCAAAATCATGCTGATATGAAAGTTTGCCCTCAACTTCTGAATTGCAAACTGAGATAACACCAGTGACAATGTCTTAAAATTTAAAATGCAGTCTGCCTAGTATTATGATGTAATGAGACTGCAATGTCTCTGAGCAGCAAAAAACACTTTTTACAAATATAAAATTATCTGCAAATTATCTGCGAATTATTAAGATTTAAGAAGTACAACATTGAAGGAGACCGCTAATGCGTAAGTAAATGCCCTATAGCCACTAGGCACTGCACTACCAAGTGATCCAAAAAGAAACAAATTTCCATTTTCAAGACAAAAACAGAAACAGAAATACCTGGAAAAACTCAGCAGGTCTGGCAGCATCGGCGGAGGAGAGCACAGTTGATGTTTTGAGTTCTCATGACCCTTTAGCAGAACTAAATAAAAATAGGAAAGGGGTCAAATATAAGCTGGTTTAAGGGGGAGGGGGTTTGTTGGGACAAGCAGCCAGTAATAGGTGGAGATAACCAAAAGCTGTCACAAACAAAAGAACAAAGAGATGCTGAAAGTGGTGATATTATCAAAAGGAATGTGCTAATTAAGAGTAAAAGACAGGACAGATAAGGTACAGAGATAAAAACAAAAAAACTGCGGATGCTGGAAATCCAAAACAAAAACAGAACTACCTGGAAAAACTCAGCAGGTCTGGCAGCATCGGCGGAGAAGAAAAGAGTTGACGTTTCGAGTCCTCATGACCCTTCGACAGAACTTGCGTTCGAGTCCAAGAAAGAGTTGAAATATAAGCTGGTTTAAGGTGTGTGTGTGGGGGGCGGAGAGATAGAGAGACAAAGAGGTGGAGGGGGGGGTGGGGGTGTGTGGTTGTAGGGACAAACAAGCAGTGATAGAAGCAGATCATCAAAAGATGTCAACGACAATAGTACAATAGAACACAAATTGTGTTCTATTGTACTATTGTCGTTGACATCTTTTGATGATCTGCTTCTATCACTGCTTGTTTGTCCCTACAACCACACACCCCCACCCCCCCCTCCACCTCTTTGTCTCTCTATCTCTCCGCCCCCCACACACACACCTTAAACCAGCTTATATTTCAACTCTTTCTTGGACTCGAACGCAAGTTCTGTCGAAGGGTCATGAGGACTCGAAACGTCAACTCTTTTCTTCTCCGCCGATGCTGCCAGACCTGCTGAGTTTTTCCAGGTAGTTCTGTTTTTGTTTCAGATAAGGTACAGATAGTTCTAGTGGGGGTGGGGGGATACTAAAAGGTGGAATGGGTGGAAATACATTTAAAAATAATGGAAATAGGTGGGAAAAGAAAAATCTATATAAATTATTGGAAAAAACAAAAAGGAGGGGGAAGAAACAGGAGGGGGTTGGGGATGGGGAACTCTCTCCTCCATCCCCACCCCCCCTCCCGTTTCTTCCCCCTCCTTTTTGTTTTTTCCAATAATTTATATAGATTTTTCTTTTCCCACCTATTCCCATTATTTTTAAATGTATTTCCACCCATTCTTTATTTCTACCTTTTAGTATTCCCCCACCCCCACTAGAGCTACCTGTACCTTATCTGTCCTGTCTTCTACTCTTAATTAGCACATTCCTTTTGATAATATCACCACCTTCAACACCTCTTTGTTCTTTTGTTTGTGACAGCCTTTGGTTATCTCCACCTATTACTGGCTGCTTGTCCCAACGCCCCCCCCACCCAACTTAAACCAGCTTATATTTGACCCCTTTCCTATTTTTACTTAGTTTTGTTGAAAGGTCATGAGGACTCGAAATGTCAACTGTGCTCTCCTCCGCCGATGCTGCCGGACCTGCTGAGTTTTTCCAGGTATTTCTGTTTCTGTTTTTGTTTTAGATTTCCAGCATCCGCAGTTTTTTGCTTTTACATTTTCAAGAGAATGCTTTCACAGTTGAAAAAAAATTTTCCGAACAGGTTATGCAATGCTAGAGGTTGTGACATTCATATGTGCGTTCAGCTACCGGACAGGTTTCACAATGCTAGAGGTTGTGACAATTATATGTGTGTTCAGCTAAGAATTTTACTTGAAGCATATTCATAACAGTATGCCTTTTAAAAAACTTATATTTGAAAGTGTGGCCTCAGAGGTGTCATAGCTGAGTGTCACCTTTCAAAATTCTCATTCTTGTTTTCAAATCCCTCCCAATATATAGCCTCCTCATATGGAATATCAGCCATACAATGCTCCGAGAACTCAGTGCTCCTCCAATTTTGGGCTTATGTGCATCACTCCAACACTGGGGGCCATGCCTACAGTTGCCTAGGCCCCAAGTCTCTAGGATTTTTTTCCCTAAATCGTTCCGCCTCTCTATTGTTCTCTCCAGAATACTGATCTGTCCAGAAAGACCTATCTCTTTGCACAAACTTTTGGACACCTGTCCTGATATCTTGTGTGGCTCAGTTTCAAATTTTGCTTGTTTAGCTCCTGTGAAGTGTTTTACTATGCTAAAGACATTGTATAAGCAAAGGTTATTGTTGTCCATATGGCAAAAATTATAAACAACTCAGACAACCATTGTTGCTATGGTACTAAATATCCAACAAACTAAATTTAAACTAATGGCTCAGGTAATTATCACAACTGCTAACATTGCATAACTTGTACATAGCAAAAAGTACTGATGAAAAATAATTAGTAGAAACTTTAGCAACCAATTATTATTTGAAAGCTCTCATTCATGAATCAGGAAATAGCACAGATCCAGCCAATTAAATTGCTCAAATAATTTTTCACATTACTTTTAGCTGCCATTTTCTTTCATTTTCAGGTCAATGCAACCAAGAAATAACTGGCATCTCAAACGATGCAAAGAAAATCACAAAATAAACTCTGAAAATTAGCTCTAAAATTAAAAATGCCTGTCAGAAGTTCTCCTAAATGCATCAATGATTGATTCTCTTGGCACGCTGAGGCTTGAGTTAGAAATTTTAGCCTGCCCTCATGTACTTGGGATTTCCAGCTGTTGTGAACAAATTGTGTGTGTAAATGTTTGACATGATTGGTGGAATTTCTAGTTTTCTCCCTACCTCCGTGAAACATCACTCAAAGCTTGCAGTAAAATCCAGGCATGACGTTTCCAAATACATATGAGGTGCAAATCCTGGAAGAGAAAACGCAAAAGAAAAAATGATTTAATTTTATGCTGTTTAAGCCATTAAATAAAAATTCTGAGTTAATGGTATTGCTTTGGGCTTGGGATTTTATTGTTTTGCTGAGTGTTTTTCCAAGGGCCAGAGGGGATGTTTATGAGCCTCTTTGATACTGATATCAGAGGTTGAAGATTGAATCTTCATCTATTCATTAACTGAGAAAAATGGAGGAAGCTTTAGGAAGACAGGAAGAGTGAATAAATAAATAAAATGCCACTTTAATGAAACACTGCAAATCTTTTATTGAAAGGAAAAAATGATGTAAATAATTACAATTAAGATGTTGTGGGGAGGAATGTACAAACAAAGCTACTTTCATCTTGAGTATTCTTTCTAAAAATATAGTACCCAGATTTTCTAAGGTCAGACTGAAGGAAATAAGTCATTAGACTGGTGAAGTTTGCCAAGGATTTCAGGAGGGTTTTTCTTGATCTCTTGTTGGGACTTTGATGAAAGATTGGCAGAAACCCCCCAAGAAATAGTGCAAATGACAGAATTTTTACTCCTAGCGGATGATTTCTGTGTCACTAGAACCTCAGCTGGATTTCTATTGTGTGTTTGGGAAATGCAAGTCCGGAGTGTTTCCAGGTTCCAAACCCACTCCATGGGAGGGAACAATAATGAGTTTCACAGTGGTGGCCACTTAATTGCTATGGAGGCAGATTTGGCAGCCAGTTAATGGCCGTGGGGGAAGTGAATAGAGGCAGGAAAACTCAAGTGCAGCCCGATTTAAACTCACCATGACAGTAGTGGCTGCCGTTTCACTGCTGACTGCAGCATGAATGATCACAGGGTACTTCAATTCCACAATGTCTCAGCAGAGCCACAGGCCCAGAACCTGGTGCAAGGCAGCCCCTCAATTTTCAGGTGAAAAGCTGGAGATCATGTTGAAGGCCACGAAGGAGAGAAGATCCTCTTCCAGGAGAGTGGAAAGAGAAGGCCACCAACCCAGACCAAGCAGCTTGGATGGACATTGCTGCCATAGTAAGTGAAAGAAGTGTGATCAGGAGAATTTGGATCCAGTGTAGAAAAAGGTTCAATGAACTGATACACTCTGGCAAGGTGAATGCTACCTCCAACCCTCAGAACAGGTCTTCATCCTCTAGCAGACACACCAACTGAAGAGCCTCAGAGTGCATGCTGCTCCAGAACATGGCAGAAGTGTGTGCACAGGGCACTCAGTGACCCTTCAGAATGGCTCAGAGCCATAGTGCTGCTGAGGGCAGTAAAGCAGCAGGTGCCATTCAACACAGAGGGCAGCAGTGGTTTTATTCATTCACTTTTGTCCTTGCAGGAGAAACAGGCACGTAATGCCCGAGAGTGGGCCCATACACGTGAAGGTGTCAACGCACCTAAGGAGGAGGGGGATGAAGGAAACAGCCAGGTTGGCAGACCAGAAAGAAATCGGCCATGGTGAGTTGGGCACTCATGCTGGCGATCGCGATTAGTCATGGCAATGTGCTAATTAAGGGGGTGCATTGCACTTCACCCCATCTGACGGCATGCCAAACACTGAGTTGCATTAGAGGCATCAGCAATGCAGAAGCCTCTGCTCTCCAAGACTAGCTCTCACGGTCTCTTCTTGTATCTTCCACAGGTACAGACAACAATCCAAGGAGACCTTCTCTCTGACCATTACCAAGCCATGAGGAGTAGCAAAGTTTCAAAGAAGCATCATCACACTTTATAAGCATACCATCCACCAGCACACATACACTTCCCTCAATGGGTCCTCGCATGCATTTAAAACAGGGTGGCACTGTGATGACTATGACATTAGTGTGAATAAGGAGGTGCTGGAGGCAGAGACACCTGTGGGCAGTTGCCCTTGGAGGAGGAAGGTCAGACACAGTGATAAAAACAAAAAACTGTGGATGCTGGAAATCCAATACAAAAACAAATACCTGGAAAAACTCAGCAGGTCTGGCAGCATTGGCAGAGAAGAACAAAGTTGATGTTTTGAGTCCTCATGACCCTTCAACAGAACTAAGTAAAAATAGGAGAGGGGTGAAATATAAGCTGGTTTAAGGTGCGGGGGTGGGGGGAGAGAAGTGGGGGAGGTGGTTAGACACAGCTTTGCTCAGCTGGGCACAGATGCAGTCCCTCATGAGTCATTGGAAAGGAGGCTCTATCTAGGCGAGTAGCAGGAGGTGTGCTCCCACATGTCAAAGTTCCTTAAGGTGGTGCGGGTTCATAGACGGAGAATGGAAGAGGCCATCCAGCTCATGTGCACCATGGCTTAGGGCTTTGTGTGCATGAGCTTCTCCATTGTATGAGTGAGCTTGTGGAGAGTTGCATGTGAATGTACTTACGTGCATACAGGAACTGCACACTGATATTCACAGAATACATGCCACATTATGTAGCCTAGACCAATTAGTGGCTCTGGTGGCACAGATGTTTGGCTGGAATGCCCCAGCTGGTTCTCCCCTCCAATCATACAGAGTGCCAGCCAAGGGCTAAGGATGTCACCAAGGAGAATGAGAGTGCCACCCCTCACAGGGCACCATCATCATCTTTGGCCCCCTTGGCTCCTCTGACAGAGGAAGCATCTGTGCAGCAGGGTTCAGTGATGGAGACCGCCCCTGCAATGACTCAGGTGCAGGAAACTCTGGAGATTTCCCTACTGGCACCCTTACAACGAGAACAACTGCTACGTGCATCTCTGCTGCAAGCCAAATGAAGAAGCTGCCTCCAACTCCTCTGAGGTTACCAGGGGAGAACTGCATAGAAGTGGCTGAGTGCAGAGGCCACCCCATCACATGGAGCAGTGAGTAGGTTGCTAGGGTGTCTTCTACCTGTAACAGTGCACTGTTTTTCTTTAAGAGCACCGTGTAAATTATGACTCGTGAAGCCGCACTTGTGAGACTCTTTTTATTGATGGCAGGACAAAACAGATATGAAGTGGTGAAGGAGGTCATTGACAGCAAAATCTCTGGGCAGAAGTGCTTCCTTTATTTGCGGTAAGATTTTATGTTCCAGGCTGTGTCCTCAATGGAAGTGATAGCACAGGCACATCAGAATGAGTTCCATACCATGCTGTTCATCCTGGGTTGAAGGAGCGCAGTTGAAACATTTCTCAATTGAATGGTAGCTACCATTCATGGTATCCTGAGAGCTTTGGGCCCTATGCCGTGCCTAGCCACTTCATTATCTAGTTGGACCACCTCGGTGTGCTGCATCCTTCTCCTCCACTTCCTCGTCAACGTCTTTTGTCTCCTCTTCCTTTGATAAGTTGTGTCCTTCCAGGCTCTCAATGTCAAGTTCCACGGCTCTCTGGAGGGCTATGTTATGGAGAGTACAGCAGACCGCCATAATGAGTGGGACCCTTTCAGGAGGGTATTGCAGGGTGCCATGCGACCGTTCCAGGCATCAGACCTGCATCTTCGGATGTCCAATCGCCTGTCCAATGTTGGTCCTGATAAGCAGGTGGCATTGGTTGTCTCTCATCTGTGCCTGTCTGGGGCTCTCATAGAGCGGTGAGTAGCCATCTCTTCAAGGGATATCTCTTCTCTCCTAGGATTCATCCATGGACTTTGGGGGTTGGAGTTAAGTGGTACGGCAGCTTGGACTGCTGGAGTATGAATGAGTCAAGGCAGCTGCCAGGAAAATGATGCACAAATAGAGAAAACCCTTGGTTGCAGACCAACTGAATTCTAAGGGAGTGAAAGCCGTAGCTGTTGATGAAATTCGCTAGTTGGTCACTTGGTGCCTAGAGGGACATAAGGGTGCAATTGATACCCTGCCTCTGGAGCGATGTAACAATGGCAGAGAACCTGCTGCCTTCTGTGCCTGCAATGTCCCATCTTCTGTGAATTGAATATATTGTCCAGCTCTGGCAAGTAGGGCATCAGTGACCCGTGAGATGCAGTGCTGTGCAACTGTTCGCAAGATGTCAAAGTCTGAAGCTGATGTCTGGGAGCAGCAGAAACAAAAAACAAAGGAACAAAGTTCAAGGCCACAGTGACTTTCATAACTACTGGCAGGGCATGGCAACCAGTACTGAGAGGTGTGAGGTCGTCAGTGACGAGGGTGCAGATGTTTGTGACCATCTGCCTGGAGAATCGCAGTTTCCTGTGGCACTGGTCCTTGGTTGGCTGCAGTTAGCTCTACCTATGGCAGATTCTTTGCTGAGAGTATGACCTCTGTAACTTCCTGCTCCTCTTCCCTGTCACCCAGATGCTCGGGGCTTCGTCCCACCTGTGCAGGTTGTTGCTCCTCATTGCCACTGGGCCCAAAATCTGAGAGTTGCAACCCCATTGCCAGCTGTACACAAATATCACCCCCAGTTTTGCTTCCTCTTCTTATGCCCTCACAATGCCAGGAGGGTGATGACCCCTGCATTGCCCAAGCGCTTACTTCCACTTTCGCTACCACCTGTGACAACAGCACCAGTTTCCCAATAGCCAAGGGCCGTCTGTGGCTTTCAATCTTTTATGGGGCCCAGCTAATTCCATGGGCTAGCTATGACTGACTCCCCACTATGTACCGACCCCTATTCACCTGATCTGCTGCAGAAGATGTGTGCAGCCAACGTGCAGAGGTTCGCAAACTGGCTTCCCAACAGCACGAAATTGATTTTTGGCCTTCTTGTCATATTCCCCCCACCGGCCTGCCATGACGCCTGACACCAACAGGGCCAGAAAATTCCAGCCTATGTCCTAAAGATAAGTTCAGATGTTAAGCCATGGAAATTCTCTTGCAGCATGCCTCCATGTTATCATTGGTACAAGAGCATCTTTATGATGTCTTAACAAATCAGGTTCAGTAACAATTTTAACAGTCTCTGTAGATTTTTATGTTATGTTTGAAAATAGTTGTTTTAGATGATTGTGTAATTTTGCTGATCTCAGTTTCATAGGGTAATTGCAGCATTGCTAAGCTACAAAGGCAAAAGTAAAGGATTTCTAGCATCTATCTACTTAGCCTGCTAAAAAATGTGCGTGTGTGAGCATAGGTTTGGAAAGAGTCAAGCTCAGTTGTGATGACCTCACAGCTGAATAGCTGGTTGACATTCAATTCCAGGTTGCACATGAAGAATGGGTGCACTTGGGTGAAGTACTGAAGAACAGGGCACCCCAAGAGTCAGCATGAGTTCGTACTTTCAGGATAGGAGGAAAATTTGGAGGGATAATTTAAATGTTTAAGAAGCTCAAATTTGGTCAGGAAATGGGTTTGAAAATCGTGTTGTCTTCATTTATACAGAAAAAATACAACCATAAAATCCCAAGATGTCTGTGCTGAGTGAAATAAACATGCACAGGGCTCAAGAGGCAAACATTATAAATGTGACTGGCGACAAAAAAGATTTATAAACATTCTTTAGTTGCAATGGTCAAGCAATGCCTACTCCTGATCACTATTCAGTGACTCTTGCTGGAAATGTACATGTAATCATTGGGTAATGTGACATCATGGTCATATAAGTCTCTTAATATTTAAGTACATTATTTTCAATGTTTAATTGCAATTTTAGCTATTTACAATTTTAGCTATTTACAAAGTGTTGAAATTATACTTTTAATTTCAGAATCTCAGGCTTTCAACACTCAAGAAATATAAAATAATTTGCCATACTTGCAAAATGTCTGTGAGTACACCTTAACTAAATATTTCTGGAATTTCCATTGTTTTCTAAAGGAATTCCTGTTATTCTTGAGGTTTTTTTGCGGGTTGAACAGGTTATAGCTGGGGCCAGTCAAAACAATAGAAAATCACTATGTAAGCCTTGTGTAAGTTTTATGATTAGCCAAAATTTTGGGCTTCCAAAACAAAACATTGTCAGTCTTGGTTTTCCCATCCTGGTAATTTCTATGTTCTTGTGAAATTAGTAAATGACTTGGAAATTACTATCAGTGATACTGTCAAAGTCAATAGGCAGAAATTCCAATTTATGAGACATGGGCTCAAATTTTCCATCCCTGTTGGCATCGGACGTCATGGTCGATGTGAGTGGACAATATGGCGGGAAGGCCAAAAATCAGTCTCACACCTTCATGAAACCAGTTTGTGATCATCTGCTTCACCCATTAATGGCGGGCCATGTTTCCTGCCATCATGGGTCGGGAAAGTTTTTTTTTAATACATTTGCATCTAATTATAAGCCCTGCTAGATGGAATCATGCACCCACGTTAGATTTACTGCCAACATCAGTGGGAAAACACGCTGGCCCAGAATACGTCTTGCAAGTGTGACATGCAGAAGTCGGTCATGAATATCCAAGGCGCAGAAAATGCTGGAGCCCTACAGCTACCAGACCCTGGAGGGACATGTGCATTGCATGCTGGGTGGATTATCATGGACATGGGCTCCACCGCGAAGCAGATCACAGAAGATGGGAGGTTTACATATTTTTTTATTCATTCGTGGGACGTTGGCTTCACTGGCTGGACCAGCATTTATTGCCCATCCCTAGTTGTCCTTGAGAAAGTAGTGGTGAGCTGCCTTCTTGAACCATGTGGTTCATGCAGTCTGCAGTCCATGTGGTGTAGGTACACCCACAGTGCTGTTAGGAAGGGAGTTTAAGGATTTTGACCCAGCGACAGTGAAAGAACGGCAATCTATTTCCAAGTCAGGATGGTGAGTGACTTACAGGGGAACTTCCAGGTGATTGTGTTCCCATCTATCTGCTGTCCTTGTCCTTCTAGATGGTATTTGTCATGGGTTTGGAAGGTGCTGTCTAAGGAGCCTTGGTGAATTCCTACAGTGCATCTCGTGGATGGTACATACTGCTGCTACTGTGCAACGGTGGCGGAGGGAGTGAATATTTTTGGATCCGGTGCCAATCAAGTGGGCTGCTTTGTCCTGGACAGTATGAAGCTTCTTGAGTGTTGTGGGAGCTGCATTCATCCAGGCAAATGGGGTGTATTACATCACACTCCTGGCTTGTAACTTGTAGATGGTGCACAGGCTTCGGGGAGTCAGGAGGTGAGTTACTCGTCGCAGGGTTCCTAGCCTCTGACCTGCTCTTGTAGCCACAGTATTTATATGGTTAGCCCAGTTCAGTTGTCCATCACTGCTCCTGCAGCGATGTTCTGGAGCTGAGTTGACTGACCTCCAACAACCACAAATATCTTGTTTTGTGCTAGTTATGACTCCAACCAGTGGAGACATTTCCCCGTGATTCCCATTGACTCCAGTTTTGCTCGGGCTCCTTGATACCACACTCAGTCAAATGCAGCCTTTATGTCAAGGGCAGTCACTCTCACCTCACCTCAGAAGTTCAGCTCTTTTGTCCATGTTTTGATCAGGTCAAGAGCTGAGTGGGCCTGGTGGAACCCAAACTGGGCGTCAGTGAGCAGGTTATTGCTAAGCAAGTGCCGCTTGATAGTACTGTTGATAACCCTTTGCTTTACTGATGATCGAAAGTAGGCTGATGGGGTGGTAATTGGTCGAGTTGGATTTGTCCTGCTTTTTGTGTACAGGACATACCTGGGCAATTTTCCACATAGCTGGGTAGATGACAGTGTTGTAGCTGTACTGCAACTGCTTGGCTAGGGGCGCGGTGGGCTCTGGGGTCTGCTTTGGGACATCACAGTCTTGGCCATGGGCTGTTATGGATGACCGTCAAGGGGGGGTGGGGAGAGGTAGGTTCAGCTGTGAGTGGGAGGGTAAGGTGTACCGGGGAGGCATGTGGGTGGGGTGCGATAGGGTGGTCTACGTTTGACTGGGCCAGGAAAGTGTCCCGGGGAAGAGGGTGGGGGTGAGGTTGGAAGGGGAGGAACAAAGGTGTCGGTGGGGGGGCTTAGGCTGGGAGTAGAACAAAAGTGTCGGTGGGGTTGAGGCTGGGAGGTGTGGGGAGACAGTATGCAGAGAGGGGGGTATAAGGGGGGGAGAACGCAGCAACTGGGGAGGTAGGTGTAAGGGCGGAGGAAGGTGTAAGGGAAGGAGTTTGGAGGGGGAAGGAGTTTGGAGAGGGGCAGGATGTCTGGGGAGGAAGGAATTCGGAGGGAGACAGGATGTCAGGGGGAGGAAGGACTTCGGAGGGGGAAAGAGTCCAGGGGGAAGGAATTTGGGGTCTGGGGTGGGGGGGGGGGGGGGGAGTTCATGGGAAGGGAGGAGTCCGGTAGAGTGGGAGAGGGGACAGCAAGGGTGGTTGGTGGGGACTCTGAGGCAGACACGGACCCTGGGAGTGGGGAGGAAGAGGACAATTAGGATGGGGGTGGGATTCTTGGGAAGATAGGGAACACATACGTTCACCTGGACATTCTAGAAAGAAAAGGGTTCTAGTTGGTAGGTGATGGTGGGGAGGTGGAAGGTGATGCGGAGGGGGGTGGGGGTCAACAGTAATGGGTAAAAGGACATGTGTGACTGGGGGAGGGGAAAGGACAAGGGAGCTGAAAACAAACCATACTACAACCATGCTTCTGAAATTGAAAAAGTGTTGGGGGGGAGCAGGTGCTGCATGGGAGTGCAATCAGTGGTGGGTGGAGATGCAAGACAGCTCAGATGGACAACTGAAAAAAAACCCCAGCAGGCAGCATTGAAAATGTTTGGGACATTGAGATGACTGTGATGGAGGAAGTCTCCATGTGTGTGGGAGAGTGCTTGCACAAGGCTCCAAATGGCCCTGCCACACATACACTTCTCCCTTCAGAATCACTCGTGGTCCAGCTGCATGCAGCTGGACTGCTCGTGGGGAGGGACGCAGGGGGAGGACTCGGGAAGCTGAAAGAAACCATTACATATTACTTGGTGAAAGTGAATATATTTTCAGATTATAAAATAACAAAGCGCATTCACCCAAGTCAATCACTTATGATCAGAAATTGTTAACTTTTCTAGGCCTACAACTTCTTCTAGGTGCTGCTCTTATATCCGTAGGAGAGGTGGAGACATCTTATGCAGTGGATGGCCCTGTTGTCTCTGATGACTTGAGCATGAGCCCTCTAGAGATTTGAGGCCTTGAGTGCCCCAATTTGCTTTGGCTGTCTTCCTCTGGCTCCCTCTGCTGTGACAGAGGACAGGCAAAGGGGACTCGAAGGGAGAGGACAGCCTATAAGATTCCTGAGTGGATGATCCAGGGTTGTCCAGCTGCCGCTCCTGCTCCCTTCAGTTGCCCGAGGGCCCCAGCCTGACTCCTTGATGGGAAGGAGCACCTGGATGGATGTCAAGGTGCCCCGTGTCCCTTTCGTATTGCAACTACGGAACTCAGCCATGGCCACCATGATAGAGTGCAGGTCTGCGTGCATCTCCACGTTCTGCTGGACCAGGGTCTCCATGGCATCTGCCATCTTCCCCATGGAGACCTCTAGAGGCACACACGTTGGCACCACTTCATTACAGAGCATATGGACGCACTCCTCTGACTTGCGTGCCACTGTTGAGGGCTTCCAACAGCTCTGCATGATGTTACCCTGCCTTCCACCATGTGTTGGAAGGCCGAATCCAGACACTCAGCATCTGGATTCGGACCTCACAGATGCCTCTTCCCCAGAAGTCCTGAGTGTCGGGGAGCTCAGCTGAACCTGCCTCCTCCTGCTGCAGACACATGTCCGTGGTGAACCTGAGCCTGCTCTATATCTAGGTCTCGTTCTCAACGAAGTGTATTTCTCTGCACTGGTGAAGGGTGTGCATAAACACTGTGATGGATCTTCCAGGCTGCTTATTTCCATCTCTCCAATGGAGGATGTGTCCTCTTGGGTGGAGGTGAGGACGTGGATGGACCTGAGGGACTGGCTGGCTAAGCGTGCTGGTTGTTTGACAGAGCTTTCTGTGAACCAAATTAGAGATAATTCGTGCATGGCAGCACATCAAAACCAGGAGAGAGAGCACTTACAGTTGCATTGAGAGGAGGTTGATGTAGTGCAGGATCTTCACAAGGGTGTTCGCCATCGACCTCACCATCGCTGCAGGCACGGTCCACGTCCTCACCACTCAGTGCAGTGGTATGCTCTTCAAAGTGAGTGAGGAGTCTAATGTGGGCCACTCCACCCCAGGCTGGGAGCTCTCCCTGCTGTTGTGAACCAGGTTCTCCTGCATAAAAACAGATGGAGAGTGTGAACAGGATGCATGGCACTTTGTGGAATGTTTGTGTGGTGAGCAGAGCCACGGACGAGATGAGGACGCGAGCTTTAGAGGATATGAGCCTGCTGGAGATGTGAGGTTGTGTGAGTTAGTGGTGTTGACGTTGGTTTAGGTCTGGCGATTTGCTTCTGTTGTCTGGGTCTCTCTTCCTGGTTCATGCTCTGGCTCCCCTTGACCGTCACATGTGGCCTCCAGCTGGAGCTGCGCGTGGCATTCCCTCTTCCTCCTTCGCCTCCTCCATTGAATTAGGACCCTGACAAAGGCAGCATCAAGCCCTGAATCCATATGTGCTTTTGCCTTCTCTCTGAAAGGAAACATTGACGATGTTAATGATTCAAGGGGCAAGAAAGTGAAGCTCAAAAGATGAAATGTATGGAAATTGTAAGGGTCGGTAGTTTTTCCTACCCTACTTGCATGGTGGCCGATGCTGCCTTGTCCAAGACACTAGCACACACATCGAGGTGACCAAGATAGCATCACAGATATGTAACATCTTGAGCCCTGCATGAGATGCTAAGGTTTAATTAAGGTGAGTGACCCAAACTAGCTCTGTGCTCCAATCTCTGATGTGGCATAGTAATAATCTATCAGTTGCTCATGGTCTTTGAGTGGATGTCCTTTGGCCCATTAGGAATGACAAATCTGGTGAACACGTGACAGGCCTTCATTGATGGAATGATATATGATATAGCTGTGCCTCCTTCACTATTGCCTGCATTCCCAAATTCTAAATTCCTATGTGTTACTCTTGAGATGCAGCGAATGTGATGTGAAGCCTCTGAGTTCGGAGTAGCCCTTTAACAGTGCTTATGAAGCTATTGGCTTTCGGTGGCTTTCATCCCAAGGAGGTCTTCATCCTTTCTCTCCAAGCAGACTCCTGTTCACTCTTGTGGCAACAAGAAGTTAGATAGAGATCCCAGAAAGGCCCATTTTCTCCCTTGCACCTCACAGCCATTCCACAGCCTTTCCTCCCCTTTTCCCCAAAAGTGTTCACCCTTCCCCCTCACAGCCCTTCCACAACTTTCCTTCCTAATGCCTACTTTGTGTTCATCATCCCCACCCTTGCCTCAAACCCCAACCCCAGTTAAAGTACTAATTTCTGAAAGTGGAGTTCTGCCTGACTACCACTGCACAGTGGTGCTCTTGTGGACAACGGTCTCAGCCACCGGAAGAAGAAGATCCCTGTACTCCCCAACCTGGGCCACAATACTGGTCACTGTCTGAAGGCGGAGGCCTGCATGGGTACTGCAGCACAGTGATGTCCTTTGGGACAAGATAGGCAAAGAGCAGGAGCAAACCAACCTTATAGCCCAATAGTGTGGCATTCATTTCAACAAGACCAGCACAGCGCAATGGCAGGTAGGCTATGTATGTTGCACTCACCTCAAAGTTACAAGCAAACTGAGGTCAGATTTGTGCACACCACTCCCTTTCATATGGGTTTCAGACTGACATAATTTCCCGCTGACATGACGCAAGATTGGAAGGCGTGACAAGATTGTGTCGAGCAGCTGTTTTAATGAGCATTCATGAGGAGTTATTGAATGCAAACGGTGTTCACGCCACTAGTTGGCGGGATAACTGACCCGCCATTAACCTGCCGCTGGGAGAATTGCAAACTGTTTTTACACCAGTGGATTTCCAACATTTTGCCTGGTGCTAAATTCTCAACTCCACCCATCACAAAACCCCACCATGGGCAGGATGGGAAAATGCCACCCAATGTATTCAGTCCAATTTCCACTCGTTACTGTTTTAATTGAAGTATTAACACATTTAAAATATATTTGATATGAGTGTGTTAAGCATTTATATAATAACATTACTGTCAGTAATTTCCAGGCTGCTGATCATAGAACTCTTACTAATGATGTTGTCAGTTAAGTAACTCAGTTCCATTACTTACATTGATGTGATTGTAAATGGTCTAACATCTCCCAAAAAATATTGGCTGAAAGGCAATACAACTCAGATCATTATCATGGCTCTTCCAACATTGCATTGGAAACGTTTTGTCTATTTGAGCAACATTTCCAGCTCACTTTGAGTCTTACAGCTGAGACCTGAAACTTTAATGTTGCTCTTGGGGAGTGATCCCTTGGCCCTGTCAGATAGTATCTAATGCTGAGCTCTGAATTCAGCAGGAATGAACTTATAGCTATTTTTGAGCATGTTTTGAGAGCGTGCATGAGACTCATTATAGTGCCAAAACATATCTTGATTAATTCAAATTAATCCCATGTTATATGGCTTCTGAACCTTGTGCGTGCTGTTAAAACTAGGTATTCTCACACATTTTAATAACTTCCATACTTCACTATTAAGACAGTTTTAATTTGAAAAAAGAAAAACAAAGGTATATTTGGATTTTCAGAAGATAAACTCAACCATTAATTGTCCAAGCATTATCTCAACAGCAATGTTCCCAAAACTACTTCCCCAGTTCACAAAAGATCTTTAGCCTCCCAGACCAACTTCACTGAGACACTGTAAACTATTTAACTTCTTAAATCTTTCACAAACAGATATCTTCGCCTTTAACCCTCCACGTTCATCCTGCCATTTCAACTCATTGGCAGTCAATTTGGCTCCTTAGACCCGCTACTTATCCTGAGATCAGGGTGGTAATCTCCTGCCCCAGTCCTGAGTTAATGCTGGCATTCTCCTTCCCAACCAATAACGTTACTCTAAGCTGCAATATCTTTCTTCTCCCTCTCCCTTTCAATGCAATCCACCACCTTATATTATTCATTTTCCACTTCAATTGCCATCCGTTTTCCCCTTTCATTGGCATCCATTTCTCCTTCCTTTTCCTCTGCATTCCCCTTTTGACTTTCCCCACCACTACCACCACTCAGTCGCACTTGTCTGTGTCCAGCTGCCATTGTACCAGGTGAGGTTCTCTTTCCTCAGGGCCACTGCTGGTTGTAACATAAGGATTGCCATCTCTGTATATCATAGGTGGGAACTCCAGTTCTCAGAAGAGTTCTGACTACAGTATAGAGACTGCTATCTTTTCCCTAACTCTAGCAATGACTGAGTCCTAGACCAATACTGTAGCAACCTGGCTCAGGTAGAAGTGGCACCAGAGGTAAACCTAGTTTGTAGTGATTTTTGTCAGTAAAAGCTGACACACTGACCAGCTCCCCAAATGCTGTCACCATGAAATGCTGATGCCTGACATGTATACTGCAGACTCATATTGGTTTTCTGTCTACCAAAACATTAAATTTAAAACCTTGACCCTGGGTTCGAAACCCTTCAACATCTTCCTGCACATATCCCTGAAACCTCATTCAGTCTTCTAGAAAATCCTTTTCAATCAAGCTTTCAGTCACCTCCCATAAGTCTCACATTATAGTTTGGCTTGTGTTCCTTGATTCCTTTCATCTTTTTTCCTTCTCCAAAGCCCCCATGTAAAGTGCTGTGGCATATTTTCCATGTTAAAAGTGCTCTTATAAATATAAGGCATTGTCACTTTGCTGGTATGATTGAGCTGTGAGATCACTGCTGGGCACATGCATAATACTGGCATTCCTTTCCTTTCATTGGGTGCATGGTTAGTCAACCCTACCTTGGCACCCTTTCTCAGTCTGGTGAACTACTTTCTCATTTGCTCCCACAATCTATGAACATAGGAGACTGCATCCACTCAGGCGGTCATGTTCGGCCATGTTTTCTGTGGGAGTCAGGGCTCTCCTCAGCTTCAAAAATCATCATCTTCTCATACTGTACTTCCTCTGGCAGCACATCCAGGCTCAGTTGCAAGAAAATAAACAGCAGTCATTTAAATGAAGTAGCCTTTTAAGGGTATACTCCCACACACCTGCTGATATATGACCCCCTCCACACTGAAAATACACAGGGAGGATAGTTAAAATTAGGTGACCTCACAGGTCCAATGGGATTTGCAGCCTACCTTATCAACACATCTGCAGACAGAAGCATCAGCACCACAACTGCATTTTTCTCATAATTGAAGAGTCAACCCTATAATTCTGTCAGGATATGGACTGTCTTAGTTTTATTTAAAGTACATTGTTCCTTTAAAGTGGCTGAGGAAAGTTTTGTTGATTTCATAAACTATCAGAAATAGTTTGTGCTGTAAAACATCTAAGATCATGCTGATTGCCAAGATCTAGCATACAGCTGCTCCACCTGCTTTAGTACATTATTTTCCCAGAGATTTTGGTGTAAATAATATATCACTGATTTATATTCAAAGTTCAGCCTGTTGGGAGCCTGAACAACATTGTGGTTAGAGCATTGTCCTTTCACATCTGAGAGTGGTTTCAATCCAGCTCAAAAACTGATGGAATGGAGATAAGGGTTGGGGATAAACTGGGATGAAGATAAGATCTTAACTGAAACAAGTTTGGGCAGTCTGATTCCATTCCTGCTGCTTATGAGCTCATGGCACAGAAATAACTCAGACCTACTTGGAAAGGCCAAGGAGACAAGCTGTTGTGAGAAAATTAAAATGTTCTGAGGATACAGGTGAGGCACACTGAAGATAATTGACTAATATGTAATATATAATTTGCTATATAATATATAATTTACTATATATCCAGCCAGTGCTGTATTTGACCTGGGAATGCTAGATTTTGACATCAGGGATAATTTTAATACCAAAAATAGGTGATATGTTAAAATATTAAAAACCTCAAAACCACCTACTTCTGGTTTTAATGCTAGTGGGACAGGGTGCGAGCAACCAACCTACTTTCAGGAGGTGGGCTGACAATTTAAATATTATAATCAGGCTGTGTCTCGTGTTTAATCTGTGTTCCAGGTTTTACCCTGACTAGGTGGGTTTTCTGGGCTTTGGGGAACCCAGCAGCTGAATGAAGATCAGGACTGGTTTAGGGAAAAGGTAAATGTCTTTACAGCATTGCTTGTGGGCCAAGCAAGAGTGCTTCCTCTCAGCCAACCAAGTTTACTTGCTTCCCAGCCCATCAATGGACCATCCTGTCCAGGTTCAGGAATCAGAGCCCCTCCACTGTGATTGCTCCCAATCCAATTGTAATCAGACAATCCCCCTCCACCCTGACCGTGGGCTTCCACCTCCAAGTTCAGGACCTGCACCCCCTTAAACTCCCACTAATCCAACTGCAGATTCCTTTCCTCCTCCTGGGCTGCAGCCTCCTCCAGAGCATTTCCTGCCAGTAGGGTAGCAAGCCTATCTGTGGTTAGCTATCCCAAGGTTAGCTTCCGGGAGGGAAGGCTGCTGGAAAAATAATGATGCACGCTGTGGGAACTGCACGGCTGAGCCCATCGAAACCTCTCCCTTTGGCTTACAAAACTCATCCCAGTAAATTTCGGGGCGATGGTGTCAGAAATGGAAAAGTGTCAATGTCCACCATTTATTAAAATTCAAAAAAAAGTTCACCTTGACATTGCAATTAGTCCTCATGTTAGAGCATCATTTACTGATCATGTTAATTATTCCCTTTAGAACTATTCAGTTTGACAATAATGCCTTTTTAATAAACATTGTAGAACTGAAATATCAAAAAAAAATTTGCCAAGGTATATTAACTTACCACAGAGAATTAATGCAAAGTTGCATGTGATGAGAAAATGCAAAAGCTAACTTCTGATGCGAGGAAGGGCCTAAGTCTCAAGCATCAACAGGAAAACTTGTAGGCGTTATATATGCTCATATTTGACTTGTGTTTTGCAAAGTCAAGTTTCCACAAATCCTAAAATTAGAATGTCAACCTTTTAGGCACAAATAGTATTGCTTAACCGGATACAAATGAAAAGGTGAGTGATCACTCAACAAGGATAAAGAAGGTTGCTTTCTTTTCTATTAGCGGTAAAAATGCAGGGAAAATAGTAGATGTTTGCAATTCTGGACAGCTGAATGGAAAAGTTGAATGAACTTGTTCTCTCAGTTCAGTGATGGTTGATTCAGAGTAACATATTTAGTGTAGGCGGATGTTCAACTTGTCTATTTTTGTTCCAGGAAACAAATGAGTGATTATATTTAAAGTTCTCATTTTCAGAAAAACATTTTCTTTACCGAATTCAGTAAACCATAATGTGCTGAACATAGACAAGTTATTGAAATAAATTGCACGGTGAAATAACACAATGAAACGGGTGAATTATGTTGCTAAATTAAAACATATGCACATCTTTGAATAAATGTAAATACTTCAAAAGCAGTAAACCACACATAATAGAAATAATGGTCACTTGGAATGAAATACAACACACTAGGCGTTCAAACATATTCTGAAATTATATATGAGTGTTATAATAAGTTTTGTAGAGCAAACTTAAATGGGATGCAACCCATACTAACTTGTGATTAGATTATGAGCAATCAAATACATCAGTATTTGGTAAAGAAACATTGTACTCATTAGAGTATATTGATTAAGAATCCCTGTGCTTTGTCGGCAATGCTGAGCGCTGACAACACTCTTTTCTGTTGCTACAGGTTAAGTAGTCACCACCATTTAAAGATCTGAAAGCTAAAGTGAATGAAAATATGAGCCTGTTTATGGTTTCTAATTAGACAGAGTTAAAGTGAAGGTTACAGCATTTTGAATTTTCTGTATTAAATTATATTGTGTTCACAATTTAAATAGAATTTTTTATAATAAAAATTAAAAACAAACATTAACTTACAAGATAACATCCAGCAATTGTTGAAATTCAGCTTTGCCTCATTATAAAACAGTAATATTCAAAAGCAAAATACATACAAAGCTACAATCTTTCAATTTCCTAAATAAAGCATATTAAAATATTGCATCAGATCTTTGTAAATAAAAATCTTATTTATTCTTCAGTTTTAAAAATAATGTGTACCATGAGCTCTAAATTAGATAGCTGCATTGATGCATATCAAGCAATAACGGATGACCAGCACATGCACATTATTGGTTTTACTACACTATTGATGGCTTTCCCTTGTGCTAGAGTTAATGAGGACTGTATGGATTTGGTTTTAACTCTCAAGTGGGAGCATGGCAAAGCATGCAGCGACCTGTCTAGGAGGAGGGTAAGGGAAGCTCAGACATTTTTAACGTCCGGCTTCATTAACTTTCCTCCTACCAACTTCTCAACCAAAATAGCTTGAAAGTTGGCGGGAAGCAGTTGGTCAGCCAATAAAATTGGCACCCAGGGAAACAGTCCTAGGACAAGGCAAGTAGTCTGGGGTAGGAGATGCTCAAAGTTTAAGTTATTTTTTAATAAATGCCTTCTGATCCAGATTGCTGTTCTAGGTATGTTATTCCTGGCAAGGAAGTAACTGCTATTCCCCTCGCTCAGGCACCTCAGGGTAAAATAGCCAAAGAGGCCCAGATGATGTTATTTATTGCCCGGAAACAGGCAGTGTTATGACACAGCAGTTGGTAAAGGCTGAGTTGTTTAAATCGCAGAGGGAAACTTGAACAACTGTCATAATCTATATTTTCATTTGGTGTGTTTGAGATGCAGCTCTGAATTCAGCAATAAGACCACTCAGCCTCGAAAGTTTTTTTAATATAAAAATAAATTAAACATGTTATTAATTTAACAACAAATTAAACATATACACATCTACAAATTACTACCATAATAACTTTTAAACAAATCCCCAAATTATTCACTCCCAGGTAAATCTTAACAGTAACCCATAGACTTTAAACAGACACCAGGCAAAGCATGTTTGACATTACGAATTCAAAAAGAGGTTATTTTCAATTTGTTTCCTTTGCAGACACAGGTGTAGGCTTACAGGCTGGTTAGGTCTTAAATGCCTCTGGCTCATACACACAAACTCCTTTCTGTTTATAAAAGCAAAAAACTGTGGATGCTGGAAATCCGAACCAAAAAGAAAAATACTTGGAAAAACTCAACAGGTCTCACAGCATCTGCGGAGAGGAATACAGTTAATGTTTCGAGTCCGTATGACTCTTCAACAGAACTAAGGAAAAATAGAAAAGAGGTGAAATATAAACTGGTTTAAGGGGGGGGTTTAAGGTAGAGCTGGATAGAGGGCCAGTGATAGGTAGAGATTGCCAAAAGATGTCATGGACAAAAGGACAAAGGGGTGTTGATGGTGGTGATATTATCTAAGAAATGTACCATTGGTGACATTAAGGGTAGAAAGCAAGATGAGCAAGGGCCAGATAGCCCTAGTGGGGGTGGGGTGGGGGGAAAGGATCGAAATAGACTAAAAGGTAGAGATAAAACAATGGATGGAAAAACATTTAAAAATAATGGAAATAGGTGGGAAAAGAAAAATCTATATAAATTATTGGAAAAAGGGGGATTGGAAAGGGGGGTGGAGATAGAGGAGAGAGTTCATGATCTAAAGTTGTTGAACTCAATATTCAGTCTGGAAGGCTGTAAAGTGCCTAGTCGGAAGATGAGGTGCTGTTCCTCCAGTTTGCGTTGAGCTTCACTGGAACATTGCAGCAGGCCAAGGACAGACATGTGGGCATGAGAGCAGGGTGGTGTGTTGAAATGGCAAGCGAAAGGGAGGTCTGGGTCATGCTTGGGCTCGGCACGATGCTGAACTTTCTTCCGCCGCCTTCATCTCCATGCTCATTTCTTTGGGCAGGAGTCTTCTCCCCATTCAACGGATCCTTTTACCCACCTCCAATATTCTCCCTCCACCTGGACCCCTCCCTCTGGATTCTTACCTGCTCTTAATCTTTTAATTGAGAACCGTCAGTGTGACATCAGTTGTCTCAATTTCTCTGCTTTCACCCACTCTAACCTGTCTCTCTCTGAACTTGCCACACTCCGTTCTCTCAGGTCCAACCCTGACATTGTCATCAAACCTGCTGACAAGGATGGTCCTGTTGTTGTCTGGTGCACTGACCTCTACCTCGCAGAGGCTGAGCGTCAACTCGCAGACACTTCCTCTTACCTCCCCCTAAACCATGACCCCACCACTGAAATCAAGCCATTGTTTCTAGGACTGTCACTGACCTCATCTCCTCTGGAGATCTTCCATCCACAGCTTCCAACCTCAGTCCCCTAACGTTGGGCGGCCTGCTTCTACCTCCTACCCAAAATCCACAAACAGGACTGTCCCAACAGACCGATCATGTCAGCCTGTTCCTGCCCCACGGAACTCATTTCTTGCTATCTTGACTCCATTCTCTCTCCCCTTGTCCAGTCCCTTCCCACCTACGTCCACGATTCCTCTGACACCCTACATCATATCAACAATTTCCAGTTCCCTGGCCCCAACCGCCTCCACTTCACCATGGACGTCCAATCCCTCGACACCTCCATCCCTCACCGGGATGGTCTGAGGGCTCTCCACTTCTTCCTCGAACAGAGGCCCGAAAAATCCCCATCCTCCACTACTCTCCTCCGTCTGGCTGAATTTGTTCTCTCACTGAACAATTTCTCCTTAAACTCCTCTCACTTCCTCCAAATAAAAGGTAAAGCTATGGGTACCCGCATGGGCCCCAGTTATGCCTGACTCTTTATGGGGTATGTGGAACATTCCTTGTTCCAGTCCTACTCCGGTCCCCTCCCACAACTCTTTCTCCAGTACATTGATGACTGTTTTGGTGCTGCTTCATGCTCTCGTCTGGACCTGGAAAAATTTATTAATTTTGCTTCCAATTTCCACCCCTCCATCATTTTCACATGGTTCATCTCTGACACTTCCCTTCCTTGACCTCTCTGTCTCATTTTCTGGTGATGGACTGTCCACCAATATTCATTACAAGCCTACCGACTCCCACAGCTACCTTGACTACAGCTCCTCACATCCCGCTTCCTGTAAGGACTCCATCCCATTCTCTCAGTTCCTTCGCCTCCGTTGCATCTGTTCTGATGATGCCACTTTCGAAAACAGTTCCTCTGACATGTCTTCCTTCTTCCTTAACGGTGGTTTTTCACCCATGGTAGTTGACAGGGCCCTCAACCGTGTCCGGCCCATCACCCGCGCATCCGCACTCACACCTTCCTCTCCCTCCCAGAACTATGATAGGGTCCCCCTTGTCCTCACTTATCACCCCACCAGCTTCCGCATTCAAAGGATCATCCTCCACCATTTCCGCCAAATCCAGCATGATGCCATCACCAAATACATCTTCCCTTCACTCCGCCGGCAGCATTCCGCAGGGATCATTCCCTCCAGGACACCCTGGTCCACTCCTCCAGCACCCCCTATACCTCAACCCCCTCGCTCGGCACCTTCTCGTGCAACCACAGTAGGTGCAACACCTACCCCTTTACTTCCCCCCTCCTCACCATCCAAGGGCCCAAACACTCCTTTCAAGTGAAGCAACATTTCACTTGCACTTCCCTCAATTTAGTCTACTGCATTTGCTGCTCCCAATGCAGTTTCCTCTACATTGGAGAGACCAAACGCAGACTGGGTGACTGCTTTGCGGAACACCTTCAGTCTGTCCGCAAGCATGACCCAGACCTCACTGTCGCTACCATTTCAACACACCACCCTGCTCTCACGTCCACATGTCCATCCTTGGCCTGCTGCAATGTTCCAGTGAAGCTCAATGCAAACTGGAGGAACAGCACCTCATCTTTCGACTAGGCACTTTACAGCCTTCCGGACTGAATATTGAGTTCAACAGCTTTAGATCATGAACTCTCTCCTCTATCCCCACCCCCTTTCAGATCCCCCCTTTTTCCAATAATTTATATTTATTTATTATTTATATTTTTATATTTTTCTTTTCCCACCTATTTCCATTATTTTTAAATGTTTTTCCATCCATTGTTTTATCTCTACCTTTTAGTCTATTTCGATCCCTTCCCCCCACCCCACCCTCACTAGGGCTATCTGTCCCATGCTCAGTTTGCTTTCTACCATTAATGTCACCATTAGCACATTTCTTAGATAATATCACCACCGTCAACACCCCTTTGTCCTTTTGTCTATGACATCTTTTGGCAATCTCCACCTAGCACTGGCCCTCAATCTACCTGTCCCACCCCACCACCCCCCCCCACCCACCACCCTCCACCACCCCCCCCTCAACCTCCACTCCCCCCACCCCCCCCCCCCCCCCGCCCCCCACCCCCCCACCCCCCCTTAAACCAGCTTAAATCTCACTTCTTTTCTATTTTTCTTTAGTTCTGTTGAAGAGTCATACGGACTCGAAACATTAACTGTATTCCTCTTCGCAGATGTTGTCAGACCTGCTGAGTTTTTCCCGGTATTTTTGTTTTTGTTCCTTTCTGTTTATACCTAGCTTCCCTTTGAATGTAAATTTGTATTACCAGGTTTTTAATGTTATCTTTCCGAACAATAATATACTTTCATTCCACCAATTTTATTAGTAATATAAACACATTGCTTGGCATCTCCCAGCTAGGTGTGAGATTTTACTCCCTCTTGAAAGCTTTATTCAACAAATGCAAATTTACACTTTACCTTTTAACTTCCTTACGTTATCTAATTAACATCTCAAAACTACTATACATCAAAGCACCCAGACTAGTTGGCTTTAATCTAATTAAGCCAGACATGCATAGACACAGACCCTACTACAATTCCAATTTAAAAATAATTTCCAATAACGTGATAGACATTAATATCTCTTCATGACAGCAGGAAGAACACCAATTTCTCCCCTGTAATTTTGTTAGGCCTTTTAATGTTAGTCCACACCATCTATTCTTAAAATCATGAATCCACAATAAATGAGTGGTATAGCTATAACATATTCTCATTTAACCTTGTCTGAGACCAAGCCAGACAGATTGCCTGAAGTGTCTTTTGGTCCGACAGCTGTTGCTTGTTTCAAAGGGAAATTAGTTTGTGCAATCTCAGTTTAGTTTGCAGAAGATGCAACTCAACAAAGCTTACCCTAAAATTTGGCAAAATGGACCCTAATTTAGGGAATTAATTCATAAAGACCAAAAGCAGAAAAAGTATGGAAAATAGAAAAATTATGGCCATGTAATTATAGCCATAGGAGTGTTTCTCTGAGGATAGTGCTGAATTACATTGTGAACACAATATAGGCCCCTGCAATGCAGGGAGGGCATAAAGCGGTTCAAAGATGTCCTTGGGAGTGTGTTACCAAAAATATCCAGTTGCCAATGCTAATTGTATATTATAAATAAAAACTAAAATTTGCCAGAAATACTCAGCAGGTCTAGCAGCATCTTTGGAAAGAGAAGCTGGGTTAATGTTTCACGTCTGACAAAAGGTCAACAACTTGAAACATACTTCTTTAAATATATAAAAAGGAAGAGAGAGGCCAAAGTGAACATAGGCCCTTTACAGAATGAGGCTGGGGAAATAATAATGGGGAACCAGGAAACGGCAGAGGAGTTGAATAAATACTTATCTTCAATCTTTACGGGAGGTAACACTAATAGCATGCCAATGCTAAAAAATCAAGGGGCAAAAGAGGGGGAGGAAATAAATACAATAACTATCACTTGTGAAAAAGTACTAAGGAAACTAATGGGGCTAAAGGCCGATAAGTCCCCTGGACCTGATGGGTTGCATCCTAGGATATTAAAGGAAGTATCTACAGAGTTAGTGGATACACTGGTAGTAATCTTCCAAGAATCCTTAGATTCTGGAAAAGCCCCAGAGGATTGGAAAACTGTCAATGTAACACCCTTATTCAAAACGGGAGAGAGACAAAAAACAGGCTATAGGCTACAGGGTATATATAAGCTAACAACTGGCCAGTTGGCTTAACATCTGTCATTGGGAAAATGTTAGAGTCTATTATAAAGGATGTAATAGCAGAGCATTTAGAATTACATAATCCAATCAAGCAGAGTCAGCATGGCTTCATGAAGGGGAAATCATGCCCGGCAAATTTAATAAAATTCTTTGAGGAGGTAATTAGCAAGATAAAGGGAAAGCAGTGGATGTAATATATTTGGGTTTTCAAAAGGCGTTTGATAAGGTACCGCACATAAGGATACATAATAAGATAAGAGCCCATGGAGTTGGGGGTAGTATATTAGCATGGACAGAAGATTGGCTAATGAATAGAAGACAGAGAGTTGGGATAAGGGGACATTTTCAGGTAAATTGTAACTAGTGGAGTGCCACAGGGATTAGTGCTGGGGCCTCAATTATTTACAATATATATTCATGGCTTAAATGAGGGAAGTGAATGTACTATTGCTAAATTTGCAGATGATACAAAAATCAGTGGGAAGGCAAGTGGTGAAGATGACACAAGGAATCTACAGAGGGATGGAGACAGGTTAAGAGAATGGGCAAAAAAGTGGCAGATGGAATATAATGTGGGAAAATGTGAGGTTATGCACTTTGGCAGGAAGAATAGAGGATCTGAATATTATTTAAATGGAGAAAAATGATAAATCTGCAGCACAAAGGGATCTGGGGGTCCTCGCACATAAATCACAAAAAGCTAGCATACAAGTTCAGCAGGTAGTAGGGAAGGCAAAATGGAATACTGGCCTTTATTTCAAAGGGAATGGAGTACAAAAATAGGGAAGTCTTTCTAAAACTACACAAGGCACTGGTTAGACCACACCTAGAATACTATGAACAGTTTTGGTCTCCTTATCTAAGGAAAGATATACTGGCATTGGAGGCAGTCCAGAGAAGGTTCACTAAGTTGATTCTGGGTATGGAGGGATTTTCTTATGAGAAGTTGAGTAGGTTGGGCCTGTACTCATTGGGGTTTAGAAGAATGAGAGGCAAATTTCTTGAAATATATAAGATTCTTAAGGGGCTTGACAGGGTAGATGCTGAGAGGTTATTTCCCCTTGTGGGAGAGTCCAGGACCAAAGGGCATAATCTCAGAGTAAGGGGTTGCCCATTTAAAACAGAGATGAGGAGGAATTTCTTCTCTCAGAGGGTAGTTAATCTGTGGAATTCTTTACCACTGAGGGCTGTAGAAGCTGGGTTGTTAAGTATGTTCAACACGGAGATAGACAGATTTTTAGTCAGTAAGGGAATCAAGGGTTTTGGGGGAAAGGCAGGAAAGTGGAGTTGAGGATTATCAGACCAGCCATGATCTAATTGGATGGCTGAGCAGACTCAATGGGCCAAATGGCCTATTTCTGCTCCTACGTCTTATGGTCTCTTGAATGGTTCCACGCCTGCTGAGCAACATATCCTCTAATTTTTTTTTGTAATCTGTGGTTGATTTGTTTAAGTATGCAGGCCCTTTAATTTTTTGTGCAGCAATAATAGCAACACTATTCACAATATATATTAATGATTTAGATGAGGGAACTAAATGTAATATATCCAAATTTGCAGATGACACAAAGCTGGGTGGGAGGGTGAGCTGTGAGGAGGATGCAGAGATGCTTCAGTGTGATTTGGACAAGCTGAGTGAATGGGCAAATGCATGGCAGATGCAGTATAATGTGGATAAATGTGAGGTTATCCACTTTGGTAGCAAAAACAGGAAGGCAGATTATTATCTGAATGGCTATAAGTTGAGAGAGGGGAACGTGCAACAAGACCTGGGTGTCTTCGTACACCAGTCACCGAAGGTAAGCATGCAGGTGTAGCAGGCAGTAAAGAAGGCAAATAACTACTGTTATAGTGACAGGATTCGAGTACAGGAGCAGGGATGTCTTGCTGCAATTATACAGGGCCTTGGTGAGGCCACACCTGGAATATTATGTGCAGTTTTGGTCTCCTTATCTGAGGAAGGATGTTCTTGCTATAGAGGGAGTGCAGCGAAGGTTTACCAGACTGATTCCGGGATGGTGGGACTGACATATGAGAAGAGATTGAGTTGGTTAGGATTATATTCACTGGAGTTCAGAAGAAAGAGGAGAGAGCTCATAGAAACCTATAAAATTCTAACAGGACTAGACAGGGTAGATGCAGGAAGGATGTTCCAATGGTGGGGGAGTCCAGAACCAGGGGTCATAGTCTGAGGGTATGGGGTAGACCATTTAGGACTGAAATGAGGAGAAATTTCTTCACCCAGAGAATGGTGAGCCTGTGGAATTCGCTACCACAGAAAGTAGTTGAGGACAAAACATTGTACGTTTTCAAGAAGGAGTTAGATATAGCTCTTGGGGTGGAAGGGATCAAAGGATATGGGGAGAAAGCGAGAGCAGGCTAATGAGTTGGATGATCAGCCATGATCATAATGAATGGCGGAGCAGGCTTGAAGGGCCGAATGGCCTACTCCTGTGCGTATTTTCTATGTTTCTATGTAACACAGCCCCAATAACTTAAAAGGGGCTGACCTTTTAATTGCTATAATGCACCTGAGTATATCTAGCATTTTCTGTTTTTATTTCAGAGTTCCAGGGTCTGCAGTATCTTGCTCTTATACTAATGTTTATTATATTGATACGCAAAAAAACATACGGAAAATATGTACAAATATAGAGTAAATTAGAACTTAAATTAATGACTGATGAAAGAACTAGAAAAATCCTGAAAAATGTACAGTATTTATTCTTGCTGTGTGCATTAAAAATTACATATACAGCAATACATTGATTATATGGAAAGAACAAAACATTACACCATACCATTTTGCTTTTAGTTCCTACAATCAATTACCTCTGCTGAAAACGCTGCAGGGAGAACCTCAAACTATTCTTGATTGATCACAATCAATATTTTTCAATTTCCAGAAAAATGAGTGAACGTTGCTGACAAAACATTAATAGTTGAGTATTGTGTCTGTGTCATAAACTCCAGCCTGCATTATCCTCAATATTTCTAATTGGTTTTTTGACAGGGTTTCAAAATTATCTGTAATTTGGAATTGACCAGCAGATCTTTGGAAACCTTCTCCATTTTGTTCTTTCACAAGCCAAAGACTTCTCTGAGTAGGCCGGAGGAAGTGTGGCGGTGGGGGGAGGGGTGTTCAATCTCTTCTGGGATGTTCTCAAAGCATCCCCGAAGTGTTTCCATTGTCCTGTTAAGTATGTCCTGCTGCAACTGAGTTCAGAGCAGTTGTTTTGGGAATCCGGTATTTGGTGCCTGAATTTTTCAGGTGGCGAGGGGGAGGGCAGTGGTCGTGGAGCCAACCTGCCTGCAACCAGCTCCACGTCGCCATTTTACGTGGGTAGGCTAATTAAGGCCTGGCCAGCGTAAGAAGCAAGCGCTCAGCACTATCTGTGCAGGCAGGGAGAGGAGGGAGAGTTGGGGGCCAGCGTGAAAGAGTGCTTCAATCTCCCTGAGGCATGGGACTGCCTCAGGGGGATTGAAGGGCTTTTGAAATTATTAAATAAAAGGTTTAAAAATTTATTTAAATATGTCCCCTCATGTGATTGTGTCACATGAGATGGGACATAGTTTTATATTTATGAAAACTTTTTAATTTATTTAATAAAAGCTTTAGGAAATCACATCCCACTTGTGGATGAGGTTTCCTAAAAAAGTGCAAAGGCCACTTGGCCTTTTCGCTCATTCACCAACCTTAAGATTGGACAGGCAGCATTTACAATTACCTTAATTAATTCCTTAATGGCCTTAATAGGCCTCTTACATATCAGCGGGCATGCAGCTGACTCTGGTGTGCGCCCGCTGAATGAAACATCGCAACTCAGTGCGATGACATGGGGACACACACCTGACGTCATCGCGTGTCATTTTACGTGTCAGCGTGTCGAGCCCGCCCCAACTGAAAAATCCTGCCCAGGAGTACAAATGATATGTCCAGCCCAGTAGAGCTGGTTTTGAGTGATCAGTGCCTTAATGCTGGCATATTGATTCAGAAGAGCACACTGCTGTTGGACAGGCTTTCTTGCCATCAGATTTGGAGGATCTATCGAAGGCACCGGTGATGGTACTTCTCCAGTGCTTTGCATTGCGTGAGTTTGAAAAAGGGCATGTAGAGCGGTTGGTGCTGCTCCTTGCATTTTTATTGGATTTGCCACGCAATCGTGAAGGCTTATGGATTATCTTCCTCAAGTTTGGCTGCCGTCAGAAATTTGTCGCCATTCTCTGCTTACTTCATGATGAAATGCAAGCCATGATCCTCTCCAGTGGAACCACCACTAACACTTTCTCAGTGAAGACTAGGGTCAAACAAGCAAGGCTATGTCATTGCGCCAACTCTCTTCTCCCTATTTCTTGCTGGAATACTGCACCTCACCTGCGGCAAATTATCCATAGGCATGGAGATAATTTATAGAACAGGCAGGAAACTGTTCAATGGTCTTCAGTCTAAAACCAAAATCACTCCAACTTTAGTCATGCAGATGATGCTTGTGTGTGTACTCACTTAGAAACCTAGTTCCAGGCTACTGTCAACTTCTCTGAAGCATAAGACAAAATAGGCTTTTCACTGAACACCCAGAAAACTAAGGAACTCTTCCAACCAGCTCCCACAAGACCTCTCCCATTGATTAAGATCAATGGTGAGATCCTGGAAAACGTGAACCATTTTTCATATTTGAGAAGCCTTCTCTCATGAAGGCAGACATAGGTGATGAAATTCATTATCGCCTCCAATGTGCCAGGTCTGCACTTGGTCAACTAAGAGAAAGAGTATTTGGGGATCAAGATCTCAAATCCAAGACTAAGGTCATGGTTCAGCGGGCAGCAGGGATCCCTGCGCACCTAAATGCCTTGGAGACTTGTACAACCTAGAACAGGCACCACAAAGCACTGGACAGCGTGAAGACTAAGGTAGTAAAGAGTCTCACAGTATTAAAATCCTGGGGTATGAATTAGTCTAAATGTGCAATGAGTCTTGCTTTCAACATAATGGGAAGTAGGGAGGAGGGCATTTTGAAGATGTTGTATTTGAAGCTAAAATGGATAAAAATGTTCAAAGGGCTACTAACTAGTGTATATTGATAAAGTGGAGATGAGAAGGTAGATTGTGATAAAAGAGAGGGAGGAAGGGAAGAGGAGGATGGAGAAGAATGGCATATAATTACAGAGACTACAATGCTTTATCATAAACTACATGGAGAGTGTCATTCTTAAAACACAGTGCCAGAGGAGGGCATTGCCCTAATGGTACATAACAGGTATTTCACACTGTAAATGTCAATCACGATGCCACCTTCAGATGTAACAGGCAATGAAGATAAATGTTGACATTTAAAATTCTTACCCCTTTGATGAAACATAAGAAGTTTGAGATAGAAAGTTGTGACACATAGCATTTTAAATATATAATGAATTGACTGAATATTACCAGTAATGGTTTAATAGCTAGTTTTCGTTTTACTGATCAGGCAAATTAAGAAATCCAGCTTTAAATTTGAGTTGGACTATCTTGAGCTCATTTTCACCACAATTTTAATATGTCTTTTCCTATTCCTCAGTTGTTTATGCTTTTCCAATTGCTCCCTTTAAGACTTCTCATTTCCTTCCTTTACTGCGTCCTGTCAGACTTACTATTTTTCATACATTGCCTCATTTCTCCAGAATCTCTTTCCTTCCACTTAATAGCAGTACTTTACTACTATGACTTACAGTGGGAAAAAATAGATTTTACACCTTTTTATGGGAGGTTGGTGGGGGGGGGGGGGGCGCTGGTGGTAGTGGTTGGCCTGCTAGTATTAAAACACCAGAATCTGAAATCAAACTAGTATATTGTATATTCAACGTGTGCAATGGCAGGTCCTCTCTGTACGCCAACCAATATTCATGAATATATTGCTATGTAGATATGATTTTCCACAACCACTGCAATATAACAACTTTTGTTTGCAACATCTTCTGTTCAGCAGTCCCACTTGCTTTACAATTTATTTTTATTTTCTTATGCTGGCTGTATCTTCAGGCTTTTTTATGTTTTCTGTTTGCGACTACAGAATTCACTGCATTGTTGCGTTGTTAAGTCCAGAATGTATTAAACAACTACTTCATAATGTAAAGCGTTCTAGGCTGACTGCACTTCAAAAATATGTCAAATTCATTAAATCCATTAAATTAGCTATTGTCAGAAAAGACTAGGTTTGGTGAAAAAGGACAATTGGGCAAATAAATTATTGAAAACTTTAAGGGAGATGACATGAACCTCATTATTTCTAAATGACATAACAGCCAATCCCTATTCATTACAGGATTGACATTTCAAAAGTGGAAAAATAGGTAATTTTTAGCGTAAATGTTAAGAAATCCTGTTTTTAAGCTATGTAATGAAAATTTGTAAATTTAAAAACAGATTTGGCAAACCTTCAGCTATGCAGGCTATCTCTGAACTTAATCAAACCGACTTTACTCATCCATATCATCAGTGGGGAGCCTTGCAATCACATACTAGGAATTCAGCCACATTGCCCAGAACTGATTGGGAAGCCTCATCCGAATTTCCAATTAAGCAATGACAGACTGCAACATTTGCCAATGGTTATGCAAACATACAACATCGCCCTGTTGTGGTTTCTGATGTTTTTCACTTTTCCTCAATATTTGTTTGGGATGGGAGGAGAAAGAAGAGCAGTGACAACCAGTTGGAGCTATGTTTTGTATAGTATTCTTCCATTGATGCCAATTATGGAGATCATCCAGAATGGCTTCATGACAGACACCAAGTACCATGACTTCAAAATAACTTGCGGAACTTGTGTTACTAGCATGCGACATGGTTTCCTGCAGTCAGTCTGTTTTGGACCACTACCTGCTATTTACAATGGGAACACGCATCATAATCGCCAGAGTGACCTAACAGAGAACACTTAAGAAATTCTATGGCTGCAACAAAATTCATGTTCAATAATTCAGAGATTTCAAGTATGAGTATTGTTTTCTAAAATAAAAAGGTAACTACTTTGGAAAAAATGTCTCCCTATAGACATTTTCTCCTATTCAATCTTTATGAAGCCAAGTGCATGTTGCCATTCTGACAATTTTAATTAATAGTTCACTTTTTCCAATAGTGATTGGAACTAAAATTTGACTAATTTTTAAAATTTGTTTCACAACTTGTTCTCTCAAAGCTTTTCAAAGGGACTAACATTGGTTTAGGTGACTGTGGCTTCAAGCTAAAGATTTTTGGGGTCAAACTGATCTCTGACAGAGACGCAATACAGGCAGATTGGCTAATCAATGGAAAGCAGAGTCGAGTGATGCGTATGACAGTCAGCCATCTGCTACCATCCATTCTATAAATGCCAAAGTTGAACTTCACCACCTCTCAACTTGACTTAAAGGGATTGACTTAATCTGCATGTTTGTATCCAAAAAAAATCTCATATTTGTAGATCTGCTACACTATGATGTCCACCTCTCTTTGCTGTTTCTATCACAGCATTATGACACCGATATTTTATCTAAGAGAAAACTGGAATTTGCAATAAAACTGACATCTAACAGCCTATTGAGAGCTGATTGTGTGCAAATTTTCTGCTGTTTCCTCTATTACAATAGGGATTAAACCTTAAAAGGTGATATATAAATTCAAGTTCTTTCCTTCTTGCTCTACCTTGTTTTGGTCACTATCTTTCCAACATACCAGAAGGTGAGGCCTCTTCCTCTTTATCCATAAAAATTGAAAGCAAGAGTGGGAACAACTGCAAATACGTTCAACAAAGAAAACATTGTTTTGTGATGTGTCCAATTCTAGATGCCATACTTAGGAATGATGTCAAGGTCTTGTAGAGGGTGCAGAGGAGATTTGCTAGAATGGTACCAGCAATGAAAGACATGGATTTAAAGTGGTAGAAGAGCCAGAGGTGAAATCAGCAAAAAGTTTAGCTAGTGAGTTATGGTTATTCTGAATGCACCAGTGAGAATGGCAATAACTTATTCATCAAGTTACACCACACTTCAAGTCACAACACTTTAATCTTGAGTCATAGAGCGATGGCAGAGAAGGAAAAAAATGGAAGCAAATCCTGCACTCCGGATCCCAGTACTTGTGGGAAGTACTGCCCCATGTGTCCAAAGATCTACAGGTTGAAAATTGGCCTGCTCAAACACATATAACCCATGACAGAAACTTGCAAGCGAATAAACATCATCCACAAATCGAGGGACGACCAACAACAATAGGTCTCTAGATTTTGAGCCAGAAGGTTGTGGTTTCAAATCACACCACAGGTACTTTAACATATAATGTTGGTTGACAGTTCAATGCAACAACAACTTATATCTTTATAAGGCCTTTAATATCATGGAACATCCCAAGGTGCTTCACAGGAGCATTGTAAAACGAAATATGACACTGAGCCACATTAGAAGATATTAGGTCAGATAACCAAAAAGGCTTTGTCAAAAAGCAAGGTTTTAAGGCATGTTCTTAGGAGGAAGATGAGGTACAAAGGCTTAGGGAGGAAGAGAGCTTGGGGCCTAGCCAACTAAAGACATGGCTACCAATTGTGGAGTGATAAAAAGGGACATACAAGAAGCCGAAGTTAGAGGTGTGAAGATATCCTGGAGAATATTACAGAGATAGGGAGAGGTGATGAGGCCATGGAATGATTTGAAAGTAAGGATGAGCATTTTAAAGTCAGGATGTTGCTTGACCAGGAGACAATGTAGATCAGTGGGCACAGGGGTGATGGGAGAATGGGAGCTGGTGCCAGTTCTTTTTATCCATTCACAGAATGTGGGCTTTGCTGGCTGAGCCAGCATTTATTGCCCATCCCTAATTGCCCTAGAGAAGGTGGTGGTGAGCTGCCTTCTTGAACCACTGCAGTCCATGTGGTATAGGTACACCCAAGGTGCTGTTAGTTGAGATATGGGCAGCAGAGTTTTGGATGATCTCAAGTTTACGGAGGCACAGAATGGGAGACCAGACAGCAGTGCATTGGAAAAACTTGGAACAGTCAAGACCAGAGGTAACAAAGACGTGAACAAGTGCTTTAGATGAACTGTGACAGGTGCTGGATTACCTGTTCATTACCCCATGTTTGTGGTATCTTGCTGTGTGCAAATTAACTGAACTTGAACAGTGGCTAAACTTTAAAAGTACTTCACTGGCTGTAAATAAGCACTTTGATATTTGGGTAAGTGAAAGGCATTATATAAATGCAAGTCTTTTCCTCTATCCAGACGTAAAGAAGTTTTTTTGGGTGGGGGGGGGGAGGGGAGAAGAAATGATGGGGTTTATTTACCCGCGGTAACTGCAGTGGACGCTCCTCCTTTTGTCCTGCCTTTCCTCTAGCTGGCTGGCTGGCTCTCTCTCTCGGTCCGTCTGTGTTGTGGAGTTGAGGCCACACCTCTGCCTGTCTGTGTGTGTGTGTGTGTGTGTGTGTGTAGTGCCGCTACCGCCATGTTGTCGAGGGGCGGACTGCAGCAGCTCGAGCGAGAGAGCGCTCGGCCGTTAGCGGGGGAAACGCCCAGAAGCTTCTAGGCGCCGGCGCGCGGGTGCGGCTGCGGAGCTGCCATGAAGGTAAGAGCGACTATACCGTGGAGAGAGAGAGCGAGAGAAAGGGAGCAATAATAGTGTTCGAGGAGGAGGGTGACAAGGGGGAGAAGAGAAGCAGATTTCTAACCCTCTTTCCCTCCACCTTCCCCATCCCATGAAACCTTCTCCATGTCTTTCTCATCCACGAAGCCAGCCAAGGCCGGGAGGGGCGGCGCAGGCTTCGACCAGCAGTGAGGCCCGCCCGGGCTTTAAATTTTTGTTTTTATTATACGTTGTTGTCGTCTCTCTCTCTCTCTCTCTCTCTCAAGAGAGATAAAGGAAACTTTGCACCGGTTTCAGGTTGGAAGATGTTGGTCCCCAGTTTCTGTTGCCCACTAACTGTGGGCAGCCCCCCCCCCCCCCCCATCAGTGTCTGTCAATGTGACTAAGGTGTGTTTTAAATTGATTTCAATAGCAAGCTTGCCGATTCAGTCATCTCCCAAGTCTACTGTGACTGTAAAATCCATCATCTTGATATATCGTCTTCGTCAATCAGTTTTTATCACGAAACAAGCCTAGTATGTTTAAAAATATTACAAAAGCATTCATCAGTTCTTGTAAGTTCCAATTTTGCAATGTTGTCATGTACTAGACATGCAATTTCAAAAAAATCTGGGTGTTAACTTTCAGCTATGTCTGTAAACCGTGTAACCCTGGGCGATCTTCCTCCTCTCCCTTCACTAAATGTAACGAGACATTTCTTTCTCCACTTCGTCTTTGGGTGATCACCAAAACATTGGTTTATGGTTTTTGCCCAAAAGTTGATGGAATAGGGGAATTTGATTTACCCCCCCCCAAAAAAATCACATAATTATAGAATCTTAACGTAATTTAAAAAAAATGACTTATTTATTCATTCTAAACCATTGATCCTGGTAGTTACTGTTTTTGAGCAAAGGAAGAACAATTTGCAGGATTTGAATTGGAAAAATTGTTTTTCTGGAAAGTTAAGATAAGGATATAATTGTGGATGAAACTGTAAGATGGGTGTACGGTGCTTAATGTACAAAGATTTGCATTTATTTAGCATCTTTCACAACTTCAGGGTATCCCAAAATGCTTTATAGCCCATCAAGTACTTTTGAAATCTTGTCATTGCTGTAAACTGGGAAAATAGTTAAAATTGTATTAATGAGAATATATTTTGCTGTCACTTCTGTTCATAAAGTTCCACTGTGTATACGTTACTCAAGAATGATGATTCATATTTTAAATTGAGCAGTTACATGTAGGGCTGTGGTGTGTTAGGAAATTTATGACATACAGGATAACTCAGATTCTAAGAGTTCTTTGACAATCGGAATGGACAGAAATATTTGCATTTTTCTATTGAGTAAATTCTTGTCTGTTCAGTCACGTTCTCATTCTGACACACCTTAAGCAATAACTAAGGTGTGTATTTCTATGTGGATAAGTAGAATCTGTCCAAACACATGACAGCATAAAATATTGCATATAACTATTTTGTGTGATTTGCTTACACTTGTTTTATTTGTTATTTGTGAAAAGTGCAATGCTGCTAATACCTACAGAACAAGGATATAAAAGCTTTCAACTCTTGTTACAATTGTTTATTAATATAGGTTATTTTATCACAGTTTTATTTCCTTGTAATTTTATAAAGTTCTAATAGTTTTGTTCAAAACATTGGATTTCACTGGATGTGAAATCTAGCGAACTTGGTGAATGTCATCTACTAATCTTCACTAAGTATAAAAGACTCATGTAATAAGTGGAGTTAAGATCTATGTTTAAATAACATTTACTACTTTGGAGCTCAGTATCAGCAATGTAACATTTTGATTGATGTTTTAAATGCTCTTACATGAGCTTTATAGAGCACTACATTTTGCTGGTGGATGTTGATTAATAACGATTATCCTTTAGCTTGAAGTTAAATGTCACCGAACAGTTGGATTGACTTTTGTGACAAAAGTGTAATGCAACTGAGCAGTTCTGATTTCAAAGCTGTCTTAAACCTGAATATTGTGTTACATACGATACTCATTTTAGATGAGCTGTTACGTGTCCCAAGATATTCATCCAAACCTATTGGCCCTATATATCCAGCCTTCTCCAATACCTGCTGTACTGTCTTTTAGTTGCAACTTTAACATCCTTCAGTTGAAGGATGAGCCTTTGAAAGTGCAACATTTCTTCAGTGCATCACTGAAGATTATATACCCAAGTTCTGGATGAGAGTTCAGCCCACAACTTTTGTCTCTAGGTCAAGAGTGCTACTAAACTGGCATCCAAAATGCAAATTTTCCATCACCAATTCCTTTACCTACATTTATGATAGAAACTGCCTATATAAGCTTGTCGCGCTTGATGATGTTCTCTTGCAAGTGGTGTTTGTACAGTACCTCCCCTGCTCTGCAACTGTGATTGTCATGTAATGTATGGATACAGTGGGAATGCCACGACTGCCTCTAGACAATAGGAAGAAGAAATGTTGCAGTAACTTTTGTGGCATGTATAAGTTGGGTAGTCAAGGATTTCTGACAGGGAAATATTTGTTACAATACTTAAAAGCATGCTTGCTGTATGCGGTTTTACAAACACATAGTATAAATCTCAAGGGCTTAACGTACAATGAATAACTTTAAAGATTGTTGTCATCCAAGCAATTGTGACAATTATTTTTGTGAGCATTAGATCTCTCAAATCAGTTAAGGTGAACGATAATTTTTTGACTCTTGTTGGAGTGAAATGTTGATCAACATTTAAGAAAACTCATTCTTCAGATTGTAGTAGGATCTTCAGTATGAATCACTAGACCAACAACGGCAAGAACAATGTGCATTTACATAGTACCTCTAACATAGTAAAATGTTGCAAAGCACTTCACGGGAACAATTATAAATAACATTTGACACCAATCACCAAGCAGGAATTCCTTTGTTTGACATCTATTGTATGGTACCCTGATAAAGTAGAATTCCCTTAGAATTGCATTGTGCTTTCTTTTAATCCAGAATTTTCAAATCTAGAGGCATGAGTCTAAGCAACTGAGTCAAGTTGATATACTATGTGCAATAGTAGCTATGAACTCTAGTCCTATTGTCCATTAATATAGTAAATGTTGCTATGCAGTTATGAGAACATTTTTTTTCTTCTAAAGGAAGCCATTTTTATTGGTTTAAAAGGTCCAACAGTTAATAGACAGCTGACTCACTGCACTCATTTGACTTTAGTATCATGTGTTACTCCCTTTGTGGCTGTTCCTATATAAAAAAAATTAGCAAGTAATTCCAGATTTTTGGCATTCCAATATTTTGGAAAATAGGGGAAATGGGTGGAGAAGAGAGCATGTCATGACTAAATTAACAGGAAGTCTCACTTTCCCAGAACCATCCAGAGATCACGATAATTAAATGCAGCAGACCATTTCAATCCATTTTAATTTATTCATTAGAGATCCTAATGTGTTCTCCCTTCCACCTCACATTGTAGCCTGCAATTGTTTTTTTAAATGGCTGTCTGTACGTTTATTCCATTTTTTGATCAGTGTGTGTGAAGAAGAATTTACTGATATCAACCTTAGGATTACCCTTTCTTTTAAACCTGTGTTGCCAAGTTCTACTTCTACAATTTAGTTGAAAGATGTATTTTGGTTTAATGTTTACCCTAACAATCTGATAAAGTTCCATTATACCTTTCCAGATGAAAATCCCCCGTCTTATATTATGCTGTTTTGGCTGTGTCGCTCAATATTTGTTAACTCTGCATTGGTCCAACATATTTGGCATTGAGTCTACTCAGACCCCCAAGTCTTTTTCAGCTTTATTAGACCATAAGACATAGGAGCAGAAATTAGGCCATGCAGCCCATCGAGTCTGCTCCGCCATTTAATCATGGCTGATAAGTTTCTCAACCCCATTCTCCCGCCTCCTCCCCATAACCTTTGATCCCTTTACCAATCAAGAACCTATCTATCTCGGTCTTATTCTTGGTTATTTGAACACTATTCATGGAATATGCAGGTTGTTTATTTTTCTGTCCTATACATAGCAAGTTACATTAGTCTAGGTTAAACTTCATCTGCTGTTGTTCTGCACTCTATTGTTTTATTGTTCATTGTGTTATGATCCCAGCTGCTGTTAAAACTAGACAAGTCAGATCCCAGAGTGAAATCTGGCTTGATAGATTATATATTTTTTTGAGTCTAAGCAACTTTTTTTTGAAAAGGTGAAAGCTACTGAACAAATTCACTGGAGTCTGCTGATGAACCTTTAAAACAAGTAATAAAATATTTATTGAAACAAGAAAAGTGAACTATGTTACACCAGACAAAAAGATTGGAAACATTTCAGTACAAGCAGTAGAAGATGATTCAAATTCTGACCATTCCTTTAATCCAGCAATATCTTTACAGACACACAAATCAGTGAAGAGCTTCTTGCTTGGGACTGGCTCAGATGCAAGCAGTCGTCTTCTGGTGAATTCCTGAGCATTCACTTGATGCTTCTCACCCAACTTATTTCTCTTCCCAAGTCACCCAAAAACCACACTCTTATCTCACTGTTTCTTCAACTGTAGAGCAAACAATTAATTTCCCTAAACAGCCTTCCTTTCGCACCTCTGCTAAACTGATGACTTTACTGAATCCCATAACTGATGTTAACTACTATCCCATTAGCCATGCTATTTTTCTTCTCAGTGAGCTTCAAATCCCTGTCTTCTCTCTGATCCGTGTGTATGCACACATCAAACTCCTCACTCACTCCTGTCTTCTGTGTCCTGTGTCACTGGACCACTGTCGCTGAGCAACAATAAAGCTTTTCCACTTTGTGTTTTGTTTCCTGAATCACAACTTTCAGCCCCTTTTAATCCATCTCTTTAACTTCACGGGTTGTAAGACCTCATTAGAAATATGTATATATACTAACAAACCCAAAAAACCTGAAACTTTTTTAGTCACAAATCTATCCAGTGTCCCAGGAATCAAGGTTCATAAACAAAATCTAATTGAAACTGAAACCATTACCTTTATTAACATGCACATTTATATATTTGGGTGTACCTATATATGTATATATATATATATATATATATATACACGTTGTTTATGCAGTTGTTAGTTTCAGTAGGAAACATCAGAAATTAACTTCAGATGATTACAAAGGGAAAGAGTAATCACCTAGGCACTTTTTCATATGCTTTACATGAATGTCAAATCTTACAAAAATACATTAAGTGCATTACCTTCTTTCTTAAGATCTTAATGCTAAAAGAGCATTTATACATTTCAATTGCTGTTTTCTGTTCATGGCTTGCCTCAGTTGAGCCATCTCTAAAATATTTTTGGTAATGAAAGAAGTGAGCAAGGTGAGGCTAAAATTCTTGTTTTTTATTTGACTTCTCAATGCCATGAATCCATGTCTGATGACACAACATTTTGATACACCATTACATTACACTGCCTGGACTATGACCACTTTGGGTCATATATTTTTAGTTGATTAATGAAATCAAAAGTTGTTCCAGTTGTATTAAATGGATGCCTTAAATTAACTAAGCACTTAGGTTTATTATAACACCTTTTTTATGTTATAATCCCTCAGTCAGCTGATGTACAATGGCATGCAATACCAGGTTATGTGGGTAAGTAATTGACCTAGGCTTTCCACACCCTCTGCCTGATTGACAAGCATCTCTGCATGCAGCGAGAGGGTCTTTTACCTGCCATGGCAATTTTCCCCTGCCATTCTCTGACCTTGGGGCATTATCATTGGAAGCAGTCTTCTTGACCTCTACCCAAGAGCACACGTGGCATAAAAGCTAGCTTAACATTGCAAATTTTGGTTTCATGAAGACGTATGTTGGGTTTGCAGTAGGAAACTTAGTGTTTCATGAAAGCTGAGGCTATATTAGAATAATGTACTGTATTCTGGTAATACCACAACCATAGTGTAGTCCACAGTTTTTGTAACCAGGTCTTCATTAAAGCATAATGGTGGGAGTATGAAATTCTTGTGCCGTATTCTCTTGAACTGAAAAATTGCTCAAGTGCAGTTATAGCTTTTTGTACTTTAGATCTTGGGTTGTGACTGAAGAGAACATTTTCAGCCATGTGAAACCGAGATAAAGCACTGGTGGAGGGAGCAATGTGAGGTAGTCAGATAATGTGTTCAAATGTATTGGCTTAAATGCAGTTTTTCCTAAAGTGTATTGGTACCGGTTTGCTAAAACTTTGTGACAATACAGATCCTATTGACAAAACACCCTTGATGGTTTGATGTCAATCAAATTGATTTAACCCACTGTGCTAAAATTAGTTGGAGCTTTGTTCTGGTTCTCTCTCTGCTTGTGCTACTTCCCTAAGTGTGGGAAGTATGTAATTTGATCACTTTAAACAACTTTATTAACTAATTCATTCCACTTTGTTGTCAAGTCATTGATTCAGCTCTGCAGTACAGCTGCCGCTGTAAACAAAAACCATCTGGTATAATTTTTAAATATTGAACCGTAGTAAAGCTGATTCCAGATGGTACCTTTTTTTTACTGATCACAGTGAAATGTTTGTCATCAATAACTATTAGGAATTTTAAAAGAATTATTTCAGGATAAGGACATGCAGTAGTCTTATGATTATGTATTTGTGGGAATTCCTATATATATATATATCTAATTTGAAATCAAACTCCTTGGGCTGGTTCACAAGTAGTGTTGAGAGATTAACAGTTTTTTTAAAAGAGCAATTTTATGTACTTATTACCCTTGGCTCTAGCTGCTTTTAGGTGTTACTGTTTTCAGTGATCCTGAAACTTACTGATGGCTAAGCTCCAAAACTTTATGCTTTAGCCTATCTTGAAAAATTGGCCCAATCATTAAATGAGTTTAAAACATTGATGTACAGGGGAGGGGAGGGAAGTTACAGCCCACTAATACTTGTGTTTAAAATATAATCCCCCAGTAATGTCTAAAAATGGTCTACTTTTTTTGTTATATTGCTTTGTAAGTGGAATAGCAACTAAATATGTAGAGATTCACTCAGTTATGCATCCCGCAACACCTCTGAAACAAGTGGAAATAACATGCAATGTGGTAATATTTGTTTGAGGAAACAGTGTTACCTCTGGAGGAAGTACTAACACCAGGTGGAAGCAATGTACCAAATCTGTAACTTTTAATATATTCGTCAATCCTAGCATTGCATATAGATTGGCATCGATACCATTACACAGACATATTTACTCCATCTCTGATTTCCTTACAACTATATACCAAAATGTAAGTTTGGTTATGGGCATTTTGTTAATTCTTCATGCATTAAACTTCAATGTAATCTGTGTAATTGGAGGGTTGTCATACACATGGTGAATTCAGCTAGTTCTTGGTAAATTATTTTTTGAATTCATTTTTGCTGAGCTAAATCAAGTACTTTTATTTTAGAAGCCACATCTAACATATGCATCTTTTGTTCTTTCATGCTTTTAAGTGATAACATTGGAATATACTTGGGATAAAATACCATAATTTTGCTTTATGAAAGCGCTCGTGTCAAATTTTCTTACAAATGGATCTCTATGGCCTTGGTCAGTTAAACTGGCAAAATGTTTATGCCTATTGGTTCTAACAGGCTGAGGTTACAGCAACACCTCTGGAACAAATGAGAATAACATGCAGTATGGTAATATTTTTTGAGGTAACAGTGCTTTCTCCGGAGGAAGCACTAACACCAGGTGGACACAATATACCAAATTTATAATTTTTAAGATATTAGTCCATCCCAGCATTACACATAGGTTGGTATCGATACCAATTATAATCTTCAAGTGAAACAAGATCAGATCAACGCATGCAGACATCATTTAGTCTATATCTTAAAGTCTTAAATGTTGTCCTTTATTTGATGTATCAGTTTGATTTTTTTTAAAGTAAAGGCGTAACTAAATTGAAAACAACTTATTTGGGAATGAAAAAGATACAATTGTTTGGAGCATTGACAGTACAGGAAGCTGTACAACAGCAAGAAGATGCAAATGTAAAATTGACGCAGTGCATCAGCATTAGCAAGAGGGCTTAATTGTAACGTGAAAAGTTTGCTTGGGTGGTTTTTCTAAAATGTTAGAAATTTATGACAAAAATGTGACAACAAAGTATAAGGTTTTGTAGATAGGAAGTGATTTTTACCATTTTTTAAAACGGTAGTAGCAGCTGTGAACACTTCCCTTTTACTAAAAAGAACATTTTTGATATAACATTAAACGGTAATGTATTCTGGGGGTGTGATTCACTGATGCCTGCAGTCATATTTGAATATTGTGTATGAGGCACTGATAGGTCTTTTTTTTAACTTTTGGTAAAGAGATTAAAGTTTAATTAATTTGTTTGCAACACTATCAGTTTGAGACATGGTTCATCTAGATGACTTTATGTATATACAGTACTTTCTTTCCACAGTGGTTATGGAAAATATCCAACTCTCATTCTGTGGCAGCATTCTATGTACAGCAGCTGCTCCTTGTTTCTATTCTAATTTGAGTGCTGAGGTAAATGTGAAATTATGCTGGAACAGTGCAGGCCTTTCTAAGAGCTTGAACCAAATTTTTAATGAAGAAAAAAACAATATAACCTTAAGTGTGCTTTTTTGTGTTGGCCCTTTGGGAGTTGTCTTCATCAGTGAACTGTTGTACAGGTTTTTTCAAAAATGTTAATACCATGGAAAGAAAGGCATTCAATAGTTGCATAAATAGTTTTCAAATTATTTTCCAAACTCTGCTTCATTAGAAATGGGATGAGAGGAACGGACTTGGTAAAGAACACTTCTTAGTAGCAATTCATTGTCTGAACCAGGATATTTTTGTTGTACATTATTAAAGATGTTGGGGGTTGTATTTCTTTCAGCTTAGTTACTTCTTACCTTGCCTAATAATGAGGTCCATATGAATGCCTGGCTGCACAACTTAGTTTGGAATTTTACTGCAAGAGGATCATAGACTCTAATCAAAATCCCATCACAACAAAAGACTTGTGTTAGAGACATTGGTAAGATTGGTATGATCCTATCATTGTCTTCTATGGTGTGGATGTAACTTAATTATGCAGACTGCACATTCTCTTTAATTGCTTAATATGTGAGAGTTCTGAATAGTGTTGGGACTAAAGCATTTCATGTGTACATCTTATACTTTAGTGTGCTTTTATTGAATTTTCAGTACATTACAGTAAAGTCCTGTCATTCCCATGAAACCTTGCAAAGGCGAAATCACAAATGATAACCGTTCTTTTCAATGGGAGTCAACTAGATAGGCTTCAGCAATACGAGGGCAGCATTGGTTTGTGCAGTTACTGTACAGTAAATTGTGATGCCTGAATAGGACAGATGGTGGAGCCTCTGAGCAATACGAGACATGTATTAAGAATTTTAAAGAGGCAACCCTCATTTAAGAAAAAAAGAATCACCTCAAAACTGGCAGTCGAAATCTGTGTACATTTAAAAATTGAACAGAGCCATTATTGCAGCTCTGGACCGAGTTTAATCTCTCCATTTGGGCTACACTTCAGATGCACCCGTTCCAGGCATTGTTCTTACCCCTGTCAGAAAGGTGCTTAAAGAAAAAAGAGAACTGAATGTCCAGAGCCAGGACTAATGGAGGAATCCTCTCCCATAGACTCTGACACCATTGCCCTGTTAAAACGTGTCAAGGTCTCTGCTCCATCATTGCTGTCATCTCCTTGGGGAGAGAAGGGAAAGAAAGTGCGGATAAGTGAATAATTGCTCATGTGATGGGCGTTGCGGTGCACAAAGGCTTTAGTCTGGGTAAGCAAATTCGCGAACAAGGAAGTCGCAAAGACGGGACTTTACTGTGTTTTAAAACAGGTGTTAAATGTTTTTATTCTAAAAGGATTAATGCTTGTGTTCAAATAGAATTTTATAAGAACATATTTATATGCAAACAAAGTCAACCCCAATCTCTCAATTCCGTGCACTATGTCATAATGTAAATTGAAGTTATCCCAGTTTATTTTGGACTTGCACCTAAAGCTTCAGAGTAGCCATGTTCTTACACAACCATGTGCATGGTGGCGCTTGTCATGAAGGAATTGAATATCTACTGCATGTAGCCAGTATTACCTGGCTGATATTGCATTAGTTAACATTCCTCACTTGTGCAGGCATGGTAATGATGCAATTCCCAGACCAGTCCAGAAGTCTGGTGCCATACTGCTTCATGGGGCAATTCAGGGAAGTGTGGAACCTTTTTACTGAGGCAAGACTTGCTATCATTGTTTCTATATTTGATCCCAAGATGAACCTTCAACTGCATATTTGCACCATGACCAAGCCTGCTTTTTTCCACCTTTGTAACATTGCCAGACTTTGCTCCGTCTTGGCTCATCTGCTGCCTAAATCCTCATTCGTGCCTTTGTTACCTCTAGATTTGACAATTCCACTGCACTACTGGCTGGTCCCCCACATTCTACCCTCTGTAAATTTGAGGTCATCTGCTGCCCGTGTCCTAACTCGCACCAAATCCTGTTCTGCTATCACCCCTGTGCTCACTGACTTACAGGCAAGTACCGTCTTAATTTTAAAGTCCTCATCCTTGTTTTCAAACCCTTCCACGGCATAGTCCCTCTCTATCTCTATAATCCAGTCCCATAGCCCTCTGAGATAGCTGCACTCATCTAATTCTGGCCTCATGAGCATCCCTGATATTAAACGCACCACCTATTGGTGGTTGTTCCTTTATTTGCCTAGGTTGCTAAGCTCTTAAATTCCTTCCTTGCACCTCTCCACCATTCTACCTCTTTCTTTTAAGACACTCCTTAAAACATGGCCAGGATTTTATGGCCCGCCCTGCCAAACTGAATGGAGATTTAAATGGCCCACTGCATCTGCCGGGGGGTAGACACGTCATGGCGGGGTTGTGAAATGCTGGCCCATATCTTTTTGACCAATCTCTCGGCCATCTGACTAAATATATCCTTATATGGCTCAGTGTTATTTTGTTTAATGCTGCAGTGCTGTGCCTTGGGACAATTAATTATGTTAAAGTTGCTCAATAAATGTAAGTTCATATGCTTGTGTTGCATTAATATTACTTGATAATGCATGGCTACAAATATCAAAGGCTACAGGTCCATTCAATGTGAACTTTAATTCAAATTACCCTGTAAAGGCAAAGTATCTCATTTGAACAACAGGTTAAGCAAGCCTTTTCATGCTGCTACTATGCAGTGGCTACGCGAGTTGTATTTTCCACTAATGGGATGCTGCCATCAGTCCAAAATGCATTCTGCTACCACACATCTGAACAACGTTGCATCTAAATTTCTGCCAGTGTGATGCCAGACACATAGGCTGTAGTCATAGTGATTGACTGATCGAGTCAAACTGCATGTTCCTTCAGTTGTTTGAATACAGTCTGCTGCTTATTACAATCAGCCTGCGCTTGAAAAACCCAAACAAAATGTCTACAGTGAGATGTGATTCCACAATTGGCAGTGCTTGCTGAACAATCCTGAGTGCATTAGTAGCTGTACTAACAACCAATTGAAGATAATCAAGCTCATAACGTGGCTCATTTATGTTTGCTGGAAGCATCATACATTCATACACAGGGATCCACTCTGATGATGATAGGAATATGTTCAATCCTTGTGCTTTTTTTGAATTACTTGGGAGCCTGAGCCTATAGTTCCCCGTGCTTTCTCCATGGCATCCTTAGCCGATTGGTTAACTTGCCAACCAGTCAGCATCCTTTTCTCCTATAGTATACATTGTTGTGATCATTTGAAATTTTGGTGGTTTTGCTTTTGTCCTGATGAATGCAAGATGAAAAGCTTTGACAGCATGTTGAAAAAATATTTTCAGCCATATTCAGATGTGAACTTTATTTCCAGAAGCAATTGCCAGTACTTAATTATGCTTCTGAATCAACTTACGGAAAGTCTGGTAATCCCCAATGATGCTTTTCAGTAAAAGAAATCAGACATAATTGGGCAATAATTTTCAGAGGAGTTGTTGACTAGTTGTGCGCCTCCTTCAAAGAGTAAGTTTCAATATCGGTGCTTAATTTTAAATATAGAAGTTACAATTTCTATGTTTTTTTAAAAAAAACTGTTAGTGCTGATGACCTCATTAGCTGAATTTGATTAACCGGTAACATTGGTAGAGGTGGTCATGAGCCCAAGCTAACTTCATGTTATAATTTGGCTAGTAAAACATCTCAACAAAATGAAATTTGAACATTGATCATTTTTGTAATTTTTTTGCCACCATACTTTTACAAAATTGTCTGCTACTAATATGGGTAAATTATATGCATAGAAAGTCATTGTGTTGAATTTTAGATAAGATTTGATAATTGTAGGTTTTTGAAAGCCAGTTTCTAATACTGTTGCCTTAATAAATGTTCTTATTCAAAGCTGTGTTCTTTCACAGGTAATATGCCCAACAATGAGAATTCTTTTTGAAGAAAGGAAATGATTTCACTAGAAGACCCACGACACACGTTGAAATATACAAAGATTTTGAGTAATATTCCCAACAATAGCTGTTGAATTAAAAAATTATAAATACCATTTGAGTTATTGAAAGAAGCCTTTTCTACTAGATTTCCTTTTGACCGGGTTCATCATGACTACATCAGCTATTAGACGGCAAATGAAAAACATTGTAAACAACTATTCTGAAGCTGAAATTAAAGTACGTGAGGCAACCTCCAATGACCCTTGGGGACCTTCTAGTTCCTTAATGACTGAAATTGCAGACTTAACCTATAATGTAGTAGCATTCTCAGAGATAATGAGTATGATATGGAAACGTCTCAATGATCATGGCAAGAATTGGCGACATGTTTACAAGGCTCTTACATTGTTAGATTATATGATAAAAACTGGATCAGAAAGAGTTGCACAACAATGTAAGGAAAACATATTTGCCATTCAAACTCTGAAAGACTTCCAGTATATTGATCGGGATGGCAAAGATCAAGGCATAAACGTACGAGAAAAGTCAAAACAGCTTGTCACTTTGTTGAAGGACGATGAACGGCTCAAGTCAGAGCGAGCTCAGGCCCTTAAAACAAAAGAGCGTATGGCTCAAGTAGCCACAGGAGTAGGAAGCAATAATCAAATTACTTTTGGTCGTGGGTCTAGCCAACCTAATCTGTCCACAAGCTATTCAGAACACGAATATGGAAAATCAGGAGGATCACCTGCTTCATATCATGGTTGTAAGTAAAGTTTAATACTTTGCAATTTTTGCTGTTACTTGATTATTGCATCTTTTTGAGTTTGAGTATATTTGTTATCACATAAACTGCATAAAAGAATACTTTTCTACGCCATAACACCCTACTTTAGGGCTACTGTTTTATGACGATTGAATAAATAAAATTATGTATACTCTTATACCAGATATTATGATACTGGCAGTATTTTGGGATACGTTTTCATGAAAATCATAAACCGGTGCATTTGATTACCCTGTTTAGCTGTGATGAATAATTTTATGATTTATCTCATTTTAAAGTTCCAGAGGAAAATTACATGTAAAATGCTCAGATGACAGGTAGTAAGATGTAAGAAGCAATATGAGTGGAGTGATATACCTTCAGTGGGATTGGGAAGGTCACCTAAGGATATGCACTGAGTGGGAAGAAGATGGTGGGTATGGGAGGATCACAGAGGTATTGGGCGTATGGAGAAATAAGATGAGACACAAAATAAGCCTGATAGGTAAGTTGATCCGCAAAAGTCTACACAGCCACAAGAATTGAATACAAATTACTAGTAGATCTGACATGGCATTGTTTATTGGAAGGTACAAGATGTAAGATTCCGCAAGTTGCTTTATGACTTTGGTCATTGGAATTGAGAGAGTGCACTGTTTGGGAGTGGCTTACCTTGAATCCTTGCAAACTCAATGTGTGGGAGCAGTTTGAGGAACTAGGGAAAAACAGAGTTTAGTGAACTGATTGTAAGTGTTAAGACAGGGAGGGGTTTAATTTAAACAGCCCTGATTTCTCTTACCACCATCGTAAACAGGTGATTTTGACTTTTTATTCCCTCCCCAACCCCCTTTATAAGTAGTGGCCTATTTCACAACCCCTCGATTTTGGTATGATCCGATTTCTATGAATAACCCCACAGCAAACTTGAGATAGGGTTAGTTTATTTACACCTACTCAAACATGAGAAGAGGGTTGCAATGTAGACTCCTTTTCACGCATACGATAAAAGTCGGGGATAGAGAAAGAAAGATTTACAGGACAAAGACCACAGAGTAAAGAATTATTGTTTCACAACAGTCCAGAATCATAAGTTCAATGGTGATTTCCTTCACAGAGGTCAGCAGGTTGAACTCTTACTGGATAGTTCACTTTTCTAGTAGAGTTGACTTCCACAAAGAGGTAGGCACACAGATGAATTAGTCTTAAAGGCAATGATATAGAAGTTCTGAATTCCCAGTAGAAACAGTGCAGATGGGGGCTAGGCATTTAGACCTAGATAGAGCCCTTTTTCTGAGCTGCTGCTTGCTAGATGGAAGATAGCAGACTGCCTTGCAGTCTAGTGAGACGGTATAACTGGTTCTCTTGGCTTTTTCCCCTTTCATTCATGGGATGTGGTGTTCGCTGACTAGGCCAACATTTATTGCCCATCCCTAGTTACCCTTGAGAAGGTGGTGGTGAGCTGCCTCCTTGAACCACTGCAACCCATGTGGTGTAAGTACACCCACAGTGCTGTTAGGAAGAGTGTTCCAGGATTTTTATCTAGCAACAGTGAAGGAATGGTGATATATTTCCAAGTCAGGTTAGTGAGTAGCTTGGAAGGGAACTTCCAGGTAGTGGTGTTCCCATATATCTGCTGCCCTTGCCCTCCTTGATGGTAGTGATTGTGGGCTTGGAAGGTGTTGTCGAAGGAGCCTTGGTGAATTCCTGCAGTGCATCATGTAGATGGTGCACACTGCTGCTACTGTGCGTCAGTGGTGGAGAGAATGAAAGTTTGTGGATGTGGTGCCAATCAAGTGGGCTACTTTGTCCTGGAAGGTGTCGAGCTTCTTGAATGTTGTGGGAACTGCACTCATCCAGGCAAGTGGGGAGCATTCCATCACATTACTGACTTGTGCATTGTAGATGGTGGACAGGCTTTGGAGAGTCAGGAGGTGAGTTACTCATCGCAGGATTCCTAGCCTCTGATTTATCTTATAGCCACAGTATTTATATGGCTAGGCCAGTTCAATTTCTGGTCAATGGTAACCCCCAGGATGTTGATAGTGGGGGATTCAGTGGTGGTAATGCCATTGAACATCAGGGGTCAATGATTGGGTTCTCTTGTTGGGGGTGGTCATTGCCTGACACATGTGTGGTGCGAATGTTACTTACCATTTGTCAGCCCAAGCTTGGATATTGCCCAGGTCTTGCTACATTTGGACATGGACGGCTTCAGTATCTGAGGAGTTGTGAATGATGTTGAACATTGTGCAATCATCAGCAAACATCCCCATTTTTGACCTTATGATGGAAGGAAGGTCATTGATGAAGCAGCTGAAGATGGTTGGGCCTAGGGCACTACCCTGAGGAAGTCCTGCAGTGATATCCTGGAGCTGAGATGACTGACCTCCAACAACCACGACTATCTTCCTTTGTGCTAGGTATGACTCCAACTAGCGGAGAGTTTTCCCCCTGATTCCCATTTGACTTCAGTTTTGCTAAGACTCCTTGATGCCACACTCGGTCAAATGCGGCCTTGATTTCAAGGGCAGTCACTCTCGCCTCACTTCTTGAGTTCAGCTCTTTTGTCCATGTTTGAACCAAGACTTTAATGAGGTCAGGAGCTGATTGTCCCTGGCGGAACCCAAACTGGACATCAGTGAGCAGGTTATTGCTAAGCAAGTGCCACTTGATAACACTGTTGATGACCCCTTCCATTACTTTACTGATGATCAAGAATAGGCTGATGGGGCGGAAATTGGCTGGGTTGGATTTGTCCTGTTTTTTGCGTACTGGGCAATTTTCCACATAGCTGGTCAGATGCCTGTGTTGTAGCTGTACTGGAACAGCTTGGCTCAGGGCACTGCAAGTCCTGGAGCACAAGTCTTCAGTACTTTTGCCCGAATATTGTCAGAGCCCATAGCCTTTGCTGTATCCAGTGCTTTCAGCTGTTTCTTGATAACACATGGAGTGAATTGAATTGGCTGAAGACTGGCATCTGTGATGCTGGGGACCTCTGGAGGAGGTTGAGATGGATCATCCACTTGGCACTTCTAGCTGAAGATTGTAGTAAATTCTTCTGACTTATCTTTTGCATTGATGTGCTGAGCTCCTTCATCATTGATGATGGGGATATTTGTGAAGCCTCCTCCTCCAATGAGTTGTTTAATTGCCCACCACCATTAATAGCTGGATGTGGCGGGACTGCAGAGCTTAGATCTGATCCTTTGGTTGTGGGATTGCTTAGCTCTGTCTATCGCTTGCTGCTTATGCTGTTGGCATGCAAGTGTTCCTGTGTTGTACCTTGACCTGGTTGACACCTCATTTTTAGGTATGCCTGGTGCTGCTCCTGGCATGCCCTCCTGCACTCTTCATTGGACTAGTGTTGATCCTCTGGCTTGATGGTAATGGTAGAGTGGGGGATATGCTGGGCCATAAGGTTACAGATTGTATTCGAGTACAATTCTGCTGCTGATAGCCCACAGCGCCTCTAAGATGCCCCATCTTGAGTAGCTAGATCTGTTTGAAATCTATCCCATTGACCATGGTATTAGTGCCACGCAACACTGTGGAGGGTATCCTCAATGTGAAAGAAGGACATTGTCTCCACAACCGACTGTGCAGTGGTCACTCTTACCGATACTGTCATGGACAGATCCATCTGTGGCAGGCAGGTTGATGGGGATGAGGTCAAGTATGTTTTTCTCTCTTGTTGGTTCCCTTACCACCTGCTGCAGGCCCAGTTTAGCTGGGGGGGGGGGGCGTGGTGGGGGGGACACGTTACATGACTCCTGCCTCTCCACTTTGGCTTTGACAAAGGGTGCATGTTCCTTTGACTGGCTTCTGAGGTTGTTAATGTTCCAACCATTAAGAACTTGAAAGGAGGTTGCAGGGTCCTTTGTCCTAGCAGACTAGGGGAATAGTGGTGGCCAGGCCTGGCTTATGATGGTAGATGGCCTTTGTATAATTCCCTTTGAATATGGTCTTTGCAGTGCATAGCATCGTTAGCGCCTGTTCAGGGAAAACAAGGTGTCAGCTTCTCTGATACTGCCAGAAAGTTCCTTTTTATTCAGGGTTACAGCCATACAATATGGATGGCCATATTTTCTTTTATTCATTCATGGGATGTGGGCTTCGCTGGCTGGGTAATAAATGCTGGTCCAAAGAGCGAAACCCACATCCCATGAATGAATAAAAAAAGCATGGCTTCAGTCATTTTAAAAGGTTATTGACCAGTTTTAAAATTACATTTTTTATACACATGAAATAACATATATTTGTGTACTTTAACCGTTTCTCGTCACATTTGCTCCCTGACCTAATTATTACTAATGTTTTCTGCTTTTATTATCGGTAGCAAATACTGTTAGTTGGGAGCAATTGGAGTAGTGACTATGCAGGTGAGTTGTGTGAAGCAGTGAGAATTTGGGTTAGGGAAGTGACTATTAAGGCAGTACTTGTATTTGGTTAGGACAATCAAATTTGTGGTGGATAATGAGTGGCCAGTCAGTGTTTGCTTGCAAGGGAAGAGCCATTGACAAATCTAGTTAAGCAGGATTCAAATACACTGGGGCAGTGTGCAAATTTGCCCTCAAAAGCTCCCATGAAACCCTTGTGACAGAATCTGTGAGGAGCTGCTTCTCCAATCACAGGCTGTTTCAGTCCCCCATTTGTTGCCGATAGGCTCACCAGTGCAATGCAACTGTGAGTCTACAGCAAATGTGGGAGAGAAACATCCTGTGATTAGAATAGCAGCAGGAAAGTGAGTGGCAGTGCATAAGCCTGTGTGGCCAGTGGCGAGAAGGGCTGCAAGGGGGAGAGAACAATTATAAACTTGTCAACAAAGGAATACTCTGCTAACTGGGAGCCAGGAAAACTTGGAAGTCACTGAGGTATTGAATTTCTTGCAGATGGATATGTAGAGACTCTAGCTTAAGGCTGCATGCAGCTACTGTATGGGGAAAAAATAGTGGATGCTATTGTAATGAATGCTGTTAATTGGATAATCTAACACAACTGTTTTATTGCATAAGAAATATTTGCAATTGTGTTGTCACATCTGAAAGGACTTCATATACTGTGAATTACTCGAAGTGCAATGACTGTGTTAGAGACAAACATGCAAACATTTTGTATATACTGAGATCTCAAACAGTAATGATTGACTTGAATTTTTACAGTGCTTTTCATGACCCTCAGACATCCCAAAGTGCTTTATAGTCAATGAGATACTTTAGAAGTGTAGTTGCAGTTGTAATGAGGTAAATGATTGATTAATTTAGGGGAGTCTAGGACTTGGGAGCATAATCTAAATATTAGAACCAGACCTTTTACGAGGGAAATTAGGAAACACTTCTACACAAAAAGGGTGGTAGATGTTTGGAACTCTCTTTCCCCAAACAGCAGTTGATGCTAGATCAGTTGTTAAATTTAAATCTGAGATTGAGATCTGAGATGCAGTAAAAAAGTAACTGCCGGGTTAAGATTTTCCAGCTTTACGCATCTGAGATGAAAACACATTAGCTGTGACCCCACCAGTCTAGGGGAGACGTGTTTAAAGTGTTAGCTTTTTGTGTATAGAATTGTGTCAGTTATTTTGGAAAAAAACTTTTGATGTTGGCTTATGCTTGTTGTTTCCTTGTGCCAATTTAATTACTATTGTATCTAGGAAATGAATGCCTTCCTTGTGTGATGTGGCTTTTAACTTTAATGGCGGGCAATGATTATTGAGGATATTGATGAATTCTTCTAATCCTGCTTCTGGTGAATCCAAATACCCCACACGTCAACACAAATACAAAAGGTAATGTTACTTTGCGACTGTATTGCCTAATAAAGGAGTTAAGTGAGAATGAAAACTGAGCCCATGAAAACCAAAAAGTAGCCCCCAAAAATCAAAATGGAGCCCTCGAGAAAATCTCAAGGAGAACCCTCGAATGTGAGTAATGAAACAGATCAGATTGTTGAGTTAAATGGAGTAGTGACTAAATATGATTCAGGAGTGACTATATAAATGTAAGGTTCAAATGAAAAAGGAGAAAAGGAAAACAAAGGTACCATGTTGGACTAGGTTAGATTTTAAAAGATGATTGATCTAGCTGAGGGAGAAGTAGAAATGTGCACAAAGAGCTACTTCAACCATCAAATTTTTCTGCAAGATTAATTTTTGATTTTTTTAAAATGGCATGCATTTGGGAGTCACAATGTTACATAAAATTATTAGGAACATCCTAACATTAAAGAGGGCATAGAGGGCTTATAAATATGACAAAATTAAAATGAGAAGATATAGAGTAGTAAGGAGTCAGTATGAGGAGAAAGCCTCCACAAAAAAATGTTAGTAAAAATAGAATTGAAAAATGAGGTTGGATCCATGAAAGGAGCAGGTAACAATTTAGTTTCAGAGAGTAAATTACATTTGCATGGAGGCATAACATTTTTCCATCTTTAGATAGATAAGAATATTTGGGAGATGGTAATCCTGAATTGGTTAAAAGCGAGATGAGTGTTATTGCAATAAATCTAAGTTAAGTTGACCTGAAGGAGGACAATGCTTGGACCTAATGGGGTGCACCCAAAGATTCTGAGGGAAATGGGGCAGAAATAGCAGAAGCCCTAGAAAATTATATTGGATTTCTGTTGAAAGCAGATGTGTGGTGGAACACTGAATTACTCGGACTTTGCCCCACATGGGAATAGAGGAACTACGGGCAGCAAAACTCTGCCACCAGCCCTAGTCTATCACAGTCACTTGCTGCAGCCCAGGTGGTCCTTCTTAAATATTCTTCACCAGGTCTTCTTTAGCTGGCCCCGTCTTGTTCCGCCTGGTGGTATCCACTCTACTGCTACTGTGGTGGCACGTATGCCTGGGAGGTGAAGGACTGACCAATATAATGCAATTTTTCAAAAGGGATGACAGAGCTAACCTGAAATTGCAAGCCAGCTAATTTAACATCTGTGGTAGGGAACATTTCGGAATCTTTAATTAAAGATGAAATTAATAATGGAATGCTCTCCATTTGCCTGGATGAATGCAGCTCCAACAATACTCGAAACTCGACATCATCTAGGACAAAGCAGCCCACTTGATTGGCACCCCATTCACCACCTTCAACATTCACTCCCTTCACCACCGAGGCACAGTGGCAAGTAGTGTGTACCATCTACAGGCAACTCACCAAGGGTCCTTCGACACCACCTTCCAAATCCATGACCTCTACCACTTGGAAGGACAAGGGGAGCAGATGCATGGGAGCACCACTACCTAGGACTTGGCCTCCACGTCCTGACGTGGAACTATATTGCCATTCCTTCACTGTTGCTGGGTCAAAATTCTGGAACTCCCTTTCTAACAGCACTGTGGATGTTTCTACAGCACATGGACTATAGTAGTTTCTTGAAGGCCATCTCCTTCTCAAAGGCAATTTGCAATGGGCAATAAATGCTGGTCTAGCCAGCGGTCTGCGAATGAATAAATAATTTAAAAAGAAAATTAGAAGCAGCCAACATGAATTTCAGAAAGGGGGATATGCTTAAGAAACCTGGGTTTTCTTTTGAGGAGTTAAACAGCTAAAATTTACAATTTTGTGCTCCTGTGCTGCTGTTATTTTGGCAGATTATTATGGGAGTCAATAATTGAGAAATTTGTTTTTCTTTCTGATAGCATTGCTGAATCTTTGGTCTCCAAATTTGATGTTGAAAAATCTGACTTTGAAATTTCCAAAATATTCACCTGACGTTTCTGTGATGCCAGGTGCCAAAAGCAACATTCGTGCTTTTCTTGAAGGAGTGTTGAATTGAATTGCTTTTACCTGGTGCTGATTACATGTGGAGCCTATGCCTAAGATTCATGTGGTTGAGTCAAATCCAGAAATCAAATCAACTCTTACAAGACTCAATTCACTATTTGGCTAATTTGAAAAATAGATTTATCTTAAGACCTGGATGATGTCATGAAGACTTCAAATTCAAATAGAGATTATTATCTGGAGCAATCTGCTAGGTGGACATCTTGTGCACAGTGGTAGTGTCCCTACCTCTGGGCTAGAAGCTCCAGGTTCAAGTCCCAATTTAAGACTTGGCCAAGGAAGGTACGTTCATAAGGTGGCCAGATGGGTTGATTATCAGCTTGTAAATCCTTCAAATATGCCTGATGGCAGATAGTAAGAGCAGGAGAGTTTCCTGGTCAGCCATACTGCAGAAGGCAATGGCAAACTGCTGCAGTACTTTGCCAGGCATAATCATGCACCGATCCTTCTTTTAGGGCATGGTACCTGAAAGAGAAGTATGTGCTGGGTATTTGGGATAAATCCATGCTTCTAATCAGCACAAAATGTCAAACTTTACTCAAGGTAGATATCTCACATAACACGTATCCTAATTTTTCCAAGCTGTGTTTGTCATTCCTGAGTGAGTCCTCAATGGTAATTATTTGGCTATTACCATGTTAATTGCTCACAGTATCATAATATCTTAGTACAGTATTATACTGAAGGAGGCCATTTGGTATCTTACCTGTGCTGGCTCTATAGAGCTATCCAATTAGCCCCATTCCCCTGCTTTTTCCCAATAGGCCTTTTTTTCCCGCCTTCATATATTTATCCAACCCCCTTATGAGATTGACTGAATATTGAATCTGAATCTGCTTCTACCACTCTCATGTAGTGTTTCCCAGATCATCATAACTCTCTGTGTCTTTTTGCTTCTGTTTTTTTTTTGTCATTCAATTTAAAATAGTGTCCTCTGGTTACAGACCCTTCTGTCATGGAAACAGTTTCTCCTTAGTTATTATGTCAAAACCATTTATGATCATGAACACATGTCAGTTTTCCTCTTAACTTCTCTGTTCTAAAAGCAACTCCAGCTTCTCCAGTCTCTCCACGTAACTGCAGACTCTCATCCTTGGCACCATTCTAATAGACCTGCTCTGCACCCTCTCCCAAAGCCTTGACATCCTCCCTAAAGTGTGGTGCCCAGAATTGAACATGCTACTCCCACTGAGGCCTAACAATGTTTTATAAAGATTCAGCCTAACTTTCTTGTTTTGTATTCAATGCCTCTCTTAAAAGCCAAAGATCCTGTATGCTTTTTTTTTTTGACAGCTTTATCAACAACTTCTGCCACCTTAGGGATTTGTGAAAATACAGTCCCAGGTCTCTGTGTTCCTGCATTCCCTTTAAAATTGTACCCTTTAAGTTTATATTGTTTCTCCCCGCTCTTCCTACCAAAATGTTTTACTTCCCAATTCTCTGCATTAAATTTTAACTGTCATGTATTGTTTCACCAACCTATGTCCACCTGAAGTCTAACACATGTAAACAATGTTGGAGATGATTGACAATACTAACTGTTGCTATTTTGAATGGAATTCTAGATAGTTTGAAGAAAATAAATTTCAGCCAAGTTTCTATTTCACTGAATTTTCGGATTTGTATAACATTTTGAAATTTACCTTAAATTTGCTTAGATTTCCATTTATGTTTTTAAAAAAAATAAAGTTCTGTATTTTTGAAAGCAGTTTAATCCCAGAAACATGCATTTTAAGAGATGTTTGAGTAATATAAGTGTAGCAACACAGTCTGAATATGATCTCAGAAGTGTTAACATTATAATCAACGAATAAAACCTCCATTATAAATTACTGATGGAAAGGTTCACAAGCAAAGACTGCAGCTCATTGTTCATTTGAACGAATTGTCTCAAAACTATAATAATTTTCATAATATTATTGTGGTTTATTGTAAAGTAGGTTTATGGTTGTGAGTACAGATGTTCTGTCTGTGTGATTTAATTACATTTAGAGTCAGACTGCAAGCTTGAAATTATCAAAAGAGAAGTTAGGGGTATAAAGCACTTGAAATGCTAATGAGTAACCATGGATGAGATCTTAGCATGTAGGGTGTGAAGGAATTTTTTTAGATAAATGGAGGGAGGAGCTGTTTGGGTTTCAAAAGAATGGTAAGATGTTTATAACTAACAAGATAAATACGGCATGGTTATTATGTTTATTTTTCCCAAAAGGTACTGACCATATTGGCAACATGAAAGATTTTTATATTTTAGGAAAAGTAAATTTCAAAAGACATGTAGAACAATGGAAGTTACAGATTAAAGAGGGAGAAACATTTATAAGGAAGGTGATGTTGGGGGGTCATTTAAGAACTAAAAGAGTGTGTAAAACAGCCTAGGGGAAGCCTCCAGCCATGTTTGCAAAAGTCTGCTGTGTCCAGTAAATAAAGTTGGATAATAGCCTTTGGAATTCCCCTGTCGATAGGGTGCTGTGGTAAACTTGCCAGCTTGCTATAAATTAAAAATATATTTTGGACTATTGCCTTAAAGGGGGTGCTTATTTGGAAGTCAGGTTAATTAGGAACAATGGGATTTGTTATAATAAGTAACTGTAGTCTTCTGTTATATGCTTGAAATCTTTTCTTTTGTTAATAGATGTTTTAATTTTGTTTTTAAAATCCCATAAAGGTGTTAGTGGACTCATCACTTCTGAATTCAATGCCCACATCTTGTAATAAATACAAATTGCAAAACTGTTGTGATAGCATGGCCAAGTTTCCCTTGTGGATTTGTTCTGCCTGGCACACATCATCTGCCACGTCATAATAGAATTTTCACTTATGCCACCAAGTGCAAGTGGGCACTCTGTACTTCTGTTGATTTGGAATGGAGAGGAAAATCAGACAGGGTGTAAAACAGGCAGATGATCTGCCTTTGGCTGTTTTCCTCCTAGTGGTAAAAGTGAAAATTAATCAGTGTCATTTGATCCATTTTGTTCTACCATCTGCTTCCTATAAATGCCTGTTCACTTGTCAACAAGCTTCCAGTTAGCTGATATAGGTAAATATCTGCTGTCTTCCACTGAAGTAAGTGTTAATGTAGCTGTAAGAAAACTGGGAACTGCTCATCTTATAAGCTTTGTTCATTTTGCATTTAATTTACCTGATGGTATGCACTTGTGAATTTGATTATTTTTAAATGCCTGATGGGAACACCATACATAAGACTAACATTTAGTGTAGTTTTGTAATGTGATGTTTTTTCACATCTCTTGTGCTGACATATGGTGTTTTCAATTCTACATAACCTTCCCATTATTTTTGTAGATATGACTCAACTCTAATATTTTCTCCTAATAGAAGGGTAGACAAATAAAGATAATTAAAGGAGGACCTCCAGACTTCTCTCTTGGGTAATACCACAAGAAACAATGTGAACATTACCAATTGTAATCCAATGTAGTGAAGAAGGAAGCTGCTGTGTTCAAACTATACATGGAAAATTATATTCTTTGTTTTGCATAGGGCCAGATTTAACAGGACTCATGTTCATGCCCCAGGTACTTAATATTAGCTTTGGAGTTTTAAGGGGGCTGGATGAAATATGTGCACGATAAATAGTTTATTGCCTGCTGCATAAGGTTGTAAAAGGTGTATATAGCTTCTTAACACGATGATGGGAAGAGTGGTTCAATATGTAAGTGAAAACACCCTTTTATCTTAGGTTATGAAGATGGATTGGAGAAGTTACTGTTTTCCTTGGAGAAATGAAGGCAGAGAGGAGATTTGATATTCAGAATCGTGAGGGGCCTGGAAAGAGTGGATAGGGAGAAAGTGTTCCCACTCGTGAAAAGATTTGAGAACGAGATGACACAGATTTAAAGTAATTGGTAAAAGAAACAAAAGCGATATGAGAAAAGCTATTTTCATATAGCGAGTGGTTAAGGTCTAGAATGCAGTGCTTGAGTGTGTAGTGGAGGCAAGTTCAATTGAAGCACCCAAAAGGGGATTAGACTGCTATCCAAAAAGGAAAAATGTTGCAGGGAGAAAGTGGGAGAATGAGCAGTTCACTTGGTGCCATCAGAGAGCTGGTGCAGACACGATGGGCCAAATTACCTCTTTCTGCACAGTGATTTTGCTAAGCTTTTCATCTTGCACTCATCAGGGCAAACATGTTTTGGGACAGGTTGACGGGGAATAGTGAGGACATCCTGCAGTGATTTATTATTCCTTTATTTATATTTTCTTTAAACAGAATATTTCAAATATGCAGAGTGAACACTTTTTATTTGGCAGCATCGGCGGGGAAGAAAAGAGTTGACGTTTCGAGTCCTCATGACCCTTCAACAGAACTGTTCTGTTGAAAAACTGCTGAGTTTTTCCAGGTAATTCTGTTTTTGTTTTGGATTTCCAACATCCACAGTTTTTTGTTTTTAACTTTTTTTTATTTCCTCATCCAGTGCCAGCATCAAGATCTTGTAAATCAGACAGAGAACTGTTAAAGACCGCATAAAGCTCTCTTTATTCTATCTCAGCAAATCTCTCCTACTGTGGTATTTTCCCACTGTGCTGTGATTTGTCTGGGTGAGATTGCTGCAAGGTGAATTTAGGGGCAGTTTTGAAGGAAGGAAGGAGCTGTGAAAATTGGATAATAGTTGGTGTATGTTATATACATTCCATCTATGATGGTGTTGTCCTTCGAGTTCGAAGAAGACGATGGATGTGCAGACTCATCAACAATGAACATGGATATGTTATGTAGTCCCATCCTGGAGCACAGAGTCGGAAACAGTTGGGACATTGGAACTTGTGTTGTGACATGGGCAGATGCTGCTCTTTGACAAAAACAAAAACAGAATTACCTGGAAAAACTCAGCAGGTCTGGCAGCATCGGCGGAGAAGAACAAAGTGCTCTATGATGTTGTTCACGAGCAGCAATGAGATGTTGACATAGATCCTTTTCAATAGTGACAGAAGCTCTACAGATCAGGGCACTCACGTGAGCTCTTTCTTGTGCTAATTCTTCCAGCTCATTAGGCTTGAAGCCACAACGCTTCAGATTTCTGTTAAGCACCAAAAGTGTGGCGCCCAGAAGCCAAACTGGTGGTTTATGTAGGTTCAACATAACATTCTTGCTCTTGCACGCTCTGCCCCTATAAGTAAAGCCTAGGATACTGTATGCTTTACCAACTGCCCACTCAACCTGTCCTGCAACCTTCAATGGCTTATGCACATCATCAGCTCCCTCTGAGATCTCAAATGGAGTGAAGCAGGCCTGCGTTCTAGCACCAGTCCTCTTTAACCTGTTCTTTACTGATGTCCTTAGCCATGCTGTCAAGGATCTCAAAGAGGGAGTGGATCCCCGATATCATCTTGAAAGCTCTCTCTTTGACCTATGACACCTCAGTGCAAAACTGAGAAACTCATACAGGAAGTCCTCTTCACTGACGATTGTGCCTTCATGGCTCACAAAATGAAAGATTTGCTGGTCATGATTGTTAGATTTTCTAAAGCTGTTTGGATTGGTCATCAGTCTTGGAAAGACGGAGGGTCCATACCAGGTTTTGCCAAATTTTGACATTGTAGCGTTTGCGCAGCTGGCCTTGGTTTCTTTTGTCAGACACAAGCTCTCCATCCAATAGCTATTTCGGAATGGGATGGTCCTCCATTCTAATTTACATGCCTTACCCAGTGCAGTTGGGCTTACAGGGGCTTTGTCTCAGTACTTGTCTGGGTTTTGTCTAAGATTTTGAGGTTTGTGGTCCAGTTTTACCAGTGGATATCAAGGATGGAGCAAAGAGTACACATGTGAAATTGTTCCAACTGCCTTAAATGTTTGTAGTATAAAGCCCAGGACTCTTAGCCATAGAGGAGGGAAGTAATGACAAGAGCATTGTACATCTTGATCTTCGTGCACAGCCTAACGCTGTGGTGGTTTACTACTCCAGTGTGAAGCCTTCCGAGCACCTGGCTTGCTTTGCTGATCATAGCTGATCTCTAATTATCAAGCGAACTGTTGTTAGAGTTAATGGTTCCAAGATGTTCGAAGCTATCAACATTCCTCAGTTTTGTATCCTCAATGGAGATGTCTAGTTGAAAAATGCTGGAATTTGGCAAATGCTGGTATGGAACCTCTGTCTTTCCAAAGCTGATGGTCAGTCCAAACAGCTTTGAGACTTTTGAAAACCATGATCTGCAAATCTTTCATTTTGTGATCCATTAAAGCACAATCATTGGTGAAGAGGACTTCCTGTATGAGTGTTATGGCACGGCTGATGGTAAATGCTGAGCTGCCCAAATCTCAAAGGGAAACTTGAAACAGCTGCCTGTGTCGAAAGCATAATAACTTTCTGGTTTCTTGTGAAGTAAGTTTATAGGTGTGATTAGTGCTGGGTCTGTCTGTGTGATTTAATTACATTTGGAGTCAAGTAGACTGCAAGCTTGAAATCATCAAAAGAAGCTAGGTGTGGAAACGTGCTTGACATGCTAATGAGTAAACATTGTTGCTGGCTTAGCACGTAAGGTGTGAAGGAAATTTTCGTTTTTATATAAATGAAAGGATTGTTGGATTTCATAGGAATGTTAGTCTGTTTACAACTGGCCAGATAATCAAGGCTAAGGAGTGTTTATTTTTCCAAGGGTTACTTACAATATTGGCAACATGAAAGTTTTATACTATGAGGAAGATATAGTTTCAAAGACATATGGAACAACAGAATTTACATATTAAAGAGAGAAACACATATGTAAAGGAGATTAAAAGGCTATATAAGGAAGACCATGTAAGATCTAACAGGAGTGTGTAAAATAGCCTTCAAGAAGTCTCCAGTCATTTGTGCCCAAGTCTGCTATGTAAAGTAACTGAAGCTGAGGAAAAGCCATTTGGAATTTTCACTGTCAAGTGGGTATTGTGTTAATTTGCTGGATTTGTTTTAAATCTAAAATCTTACTTTGGACTGTTGCCTTAAAGGGGGCCTATAACTGGCAGTCAGGTCAGTTAGGAATTTTAGGATTTGTTATAGTAATAAGAAATTAAAGTCTTATGTATATGCTTGAAATCTTTTATTTTGTTAAATATTTTAATTTAATTTCTTAAAATCTCTAAAGGTCTTGGTGCACTCATTACTTCTGAATTCAATGCACACATATCTCGTAATAAATACAAATTGCAAAACCATTGTGATAGCGCGACCAAGTTTCCCTCGTGGATTTGGTGTGCCTTGCACATCTGCCATGTTATAGCACTGCTAAAACGGTATTTGTGATTTGTATGGTATGAGGAGAGGTTCTAAAATCAGTAAGTGATGTCTCCGACTACTTGTGGTGATTTTATAGTAAAGCGAACATTTATTTAAAAAGTTAAAGCAAAAAAACTCACAGTTACACTTAAACACAAGAACGGCTTCACACAGTAAACAGTACTTTAAAACAGTTCCACAAGATCTTAACTTGTAGCTAACCTTCCTGTTTTCTGTTCAACTATCCTTATAGATTTTCAAAATCTGTAGAATTCCTGTAATTTTTACTCCACAGCGCCATTTTTTCTTGGGATGTCCTCTGCGGCTGACAGCAACTGAATCTTAGGTCTGGCCTGGTTCACACTGTCTTCTCAGTGTTCTGACCAACTATGCTGCTGTCTTCTGGGAGATTTAAACAGCTACCTTCTCACATAGGCTTCAGTATTTCCTTAAATGCGTTCCTCCCCTTAGATCTCTATTGTCTCAACCAGTCTCTTTAGAAATGCTTTTTCCCCAGATTTGATTAGACTCTACTTTAGCTCTTCGGTTTTTATAAAAAAAAGTAAACTTACCTTATCTTCACCTTATTTACTTACACCTTTTTACAACCTGCATGTATCCCCCTTTAGTCTAAAACAACTCAATCCAAAACTCTCTCTAATGTCTTCACATCCTTCCAAAATGTGTGGCAGCCAGAAGCCAAACTGGTGGCTTATGCAAGCTCAACTTTAATAAAGTAGGCTTTATTAACTGCTCCCTCAACCTTTCCTGCAACCTTCAATGGCTTATGCACATCATCAACTCCCTCCAGGATCTCAAATGGAGTGAAGCAAGTCTGCATTCTAGCATCAGTCCTCTTTAACCTGTTCTTTACCTGCGTCCTTAACCATGCTGTCAAGGATCTCAAAGAGGGAGTGTATCTCCGATGTCATCTTGACGGCTCACTCTTCGACCTATGACACTGAAGGGCAAAAACTGTGACAAGAAAACAAGAAATTATATTATCTTCTGTTAATAACCCTGTCATATTTCTTGTGTACTGGAAGACAGGCTGTTGGGGGTGTAAATATGGAAACTGGATTAAGAACCAGAGTAACTGCAAGAGTCTAAAGCCAACAGTAAGAAGTGGGTTTGATATGTTAATGAACCAAAAAGGATTTCAATCAGAGTTTTACATAAATTCTCTCTTGTTGGAGATGATCATTGCCTGGCACTTGTGTGGCGTGAATGTTACTTGCCACTTGTCAGCCCAAGTCTGGATATTGTCCAGGTCTTGCTGCATTTGGATATGAGCTGCTTCAGAATCTGTGAAGTGTTGAATGATGCTGAACATTGTGCAATCATAAGCGAACATCCCCACTTCTGACCACATGATGGAAGGAAGTTCATTGTTGAAGCAGCTTAAGATGGTTGGGCTTGGGACACTACCCTGAAGAACTCCTGCAGAGATGTCCTGTAACTGAAATGATTGACCTCCAACAACCACAACCACCTTTCTTTGTGCTAGGTATGATTGACAAAAGAAGCAAAAGTGGTTTGAGAAAAAGCTTTTTCACATAGAGCGATATTGGGATCTGGAGTGCACTGCCTGAGAATGTGGCAGAGGCAGGTTCAGTCAAAGCATCCAAGGGGGAATTGGACTGTTATCTGAAAAGGAAGAATGTGCATGATTACAGGGACAAGGTAGGAGAATGCCAGTAAGTGAATTGCTCATTCAGATAGGTGGTGCAGACATGATCGGCCAAATGGTGACTCTTGCACTGTAACGATTCTGAAATCTCTGCTAGTGCCTGTTGATTTTTCTTTTCCTCCCTGATTATTGTTTTTAAAACCTTATCCATCACCTTTTATTCCATGACAACTCTTCCATGCTGTCAAAGCCATCATGCTCAACTTTAGTTATTGAACACATTACAACCTTCTCCAACTTAGCACTGCGTAGATCAAAGTCATTGTTTGCAGTCTCTATCATAAACTCTTTTTCCATGTTCGATCCTTCTCTGCAGTCATTTGCTGGAGATGAACCAAAGCATAGTGTCCTGTTCAACACTTGAGCTGAGCTTGCATTTGTGACTTCCTATTTATCATCAAGACTGCAGATTTCTACCGGTACAATATTGATGATGCATCACCATTTTAGTCACCATTGGGCATATGCTTCCCAAGTCTCATTAATAGAGCTGACCTTCATGGAGGTTTTGAGATTTTCTTTGTCTGCTCCTTTGGCCCCCTTGTGAAAGTGCTCCCTGGCGTAGCTCTGAGTAGAGCATGTTTGAACAGTCTTGAGTTGGGCATCCTGGCAGCATGTCCCATCCATCTCAACTGATGTGAGCATATCATGGCCTCTATACTTGACATGCCTGTGAATTGGAGAACGTTCATTTTTTTTTAGTATTCTCACTTGATTCACAATATCCTCCTAAGAGGGCTTTAATGATATTCTCGGGCCTTGATATGATGTTTATTAATTGTCCAAGCTTCAGCACTGTAGAGGAGCTTGTGGAAAACCATTGTAGACTCAGTTTAGTGTTGGGCCTGACACCATGGTTCTCAAACTTGAGCACCCTAGGTTGAGCCATTACCTCTTCCTCATCGTCAGCCTTTTGGGATAGATAGCTTCCAAGTTATGGGAAGTGAGGGGCATTTTCTAACACTTCACCATAAATCTCAGTTGAAGGCATTGGATTTGAATCATTTTTTGTGGGGTGGTAGAGGACTTTGGCCTTCCTGGTGTTAATAGCAAGTCCCATGCTCTCGTAGACTTCAGCGAATACGTCAAGTGTTTGTTGTGATTCTTCAGAGTGAGCATTAACTAGTGCATCGTCAACATACTGCACTCCTGTTACAGAAGTGGAGCCATTGTACAGTACCGTTATTTGCATTTGTCACGTAGGAGACTGATGATGTTTATGAACTTAGCTGGGCATCTGTAGCACTTTCCAAATGGCAGTTTGATTCACCGAGTCAAAGGCTTTTGTGAGATCAAAGAAAGCCATGTACAAAGGGATATTCTGTTCTCTGCACTTTTCCTGAAGTTGGTATGCTGTGCAGATCATGGTCATTGTTCAATTGGTGGATCAGAAGCCACACTGGGACTCTGGAAGGATCTTCTTTGCAATTGACAAGAGATGATTTCTAAGAAGTAATTTAGCTAGGACCTTGCCAACAATTAAGAGCAAAGTTATGTCCCTGTAGTTGCTACATTTCAACTTCTTTCCTTTCTTGAAGATTATGATCATCATGGTGTCCCCTAGATCACTGGAATTTCTTCATTCTGCCAGAGCTTCACAAATAGGCCCCCAAGTTTCAGTACCTCCACAGGGCTGTTGTAAAGACCAGAGGCTTTGTTGTTTTTTTATTTGTTAGCACTTCATTAAGTGTAGGATCATTGTCTAGCTCACTTCCAGTTGCATGTTGTGGGAGGATCTCCTGTAGTGCATGTCCACAGGTGGGATTCTCATTCCCAGCAGGTGTTGATGGTGTCCATGCCTTCGACTTTCTTTCATTACACCTGCATGCAGTAACTCTTTTGAGTACAAACCCATTTCCATCTGTTTCAGATGAAGTTACATTGTTTCATAGTTTGCCATTGTGAGATTTGAACTCTTGATCTTGGGGTTACAAACCCAGTACCATAACCACTTGGCTATTTAGGCCAAGCGTCCATGTCTTTGAGGAGAACCTTATCATCTTTGGATCTTAATTGGTGTTGGCCAGTGTGTTGGAGGTCTATGGATCTCTTTGGTTGTTCTGAAAAAGGTGCAGCTGTCATGCATGACAGTGATTAGTTGAATTTCCACTGCTTTCTCTGTCCATTCCTTCAAATTGCTGGCTCCTTTTTGAACTTTAGTTTTGACTTTCTGGTGGATGAACTTCTTTTCTGTGGAGTTTGGATCCTGTTGCTGGGTTTTGGAATGTTGCCATTTGCAATTGATAGTTTGCATATTTCTGCATCTCTGTCATCAAACCAGTCTTGGGGTCTTTCAGTGGTGTGCCACGGATTCCTTAGCATGTATGAGTGGTGATCAGTTTCAGTGATTGCATTCCATTTTGGACATTGGTTAATGGTGCGATGATCCATTCCTGTAGTTTCCGATCGATTTTGTTCTTAAAATTCCTTGAGGTAGATACAGTTTGACAAACCAAAAATCTCAAATTTTCTCTGAAGCTGTCTCAGCAGTTGGGTCATTTTGCAGACTGCCTCAAGTGCTAATAACAAGGTATGAGTCTCTGGATCCGTCCAGCATTTATCAGCCGTTTTCATAACACGTGTAATGTGCACATCTTTTCAATCCCTGGTCCTGGCAATCGCGTAGTCTATGAGGTACCAGTGCTTGATTATGGATGTTGCCACGATGTCTTGAAGCAGTTTATTGCCAGAAAAGGGTGATGGTGACCACAAGATTGTTGTCTTCAATGCGTAAGGCAAGGAGGCAGATACCATTGGAATTGGACTTCCCATGCTTTCCACTGGTGTTTGGTGAAAGGGCATGGTTGTCTTCCACCCTGGCTTTGAAATCACCGAGAAATGTGATCTTTGACTGTGATGGTACAACTGTCATAGTAGCGTCTAAGTTGGAATAGTAGGTTTCTTTCTCTTTATCCTCGGAGTCCAAGGTAGGTGCACCACTGCTGATGAGGCTGACAGATTGATTCCTTTGCGCTTAAGATTGAGTGTCATAAAATGCTCATTGATCCCAACAGGGAATGAGATTGTTGGCTTTGCCATCAAAAATGCCATGAATTCTGCATTCTTCCTGCAATTTCCCTCTCCAGAAGAAAAGGGCTACTTTGCCAATGTCTAGGCCCAGAGCTTATGGGCTACTATTGATGTTTGTTTGTCTGCCTGTCCATCTGTTCTGAGTCATCCGTTAACGTCTTGATATTCCAGGATCCTAAAACCTTTGTTTTTGAGTTCTACTGCTGATGTGTAATCCTGTTGAATGTGGATTTTCCAGCCAATTTGGAGTGAGGCAGGTTATTTTTAGGGCATCTTTTCTAGCCTCTACTCCTAGTAAGGTGAGGAGATCTAATCCTGAAGAAGGGTGCTTAGACACAGCTACAATCACCGAATCATGCTTCCATCTCAGTTAAGAGTGGAGTAGTTAATTGGTAACTGCTGCCTTTGTATCAGGTTGTGACCAGAAGTTCCCAGATATCACAATCCTGCTGCCTTACCATTAGCTGATCGCCAAAGGGCTTGAGGAAATTTGCCATCCATAGAAGCGCCTCTGCGTGGTGTAGTGGGAGGCCTGTCGCACAGAAGGCCCCACACTGTTTTGGTGGGGCATTGCCTAGTGGCAATGAACAGGTGAGCCTGTATAACTGAGGACCAGGCCTTGCTGCATCCTTTTGTCCACCTTCACATACAATCAGCTGATTTACTGTTGAAGAATTTTGTTGTGGTAGGACTTATTGAATGGTGGCCCTTACTCACCTTGTCACTGGGGGCTGTAAAGTACATTCATGGAGGTTTTGAATAACGTAGAGGCACTACCCTACACTGTGGTCTGCAACTGCTTAGTTGCCAGGAGAGGTCTTGCTTATTTTGCAGCTAGCCTTCATATGAGGAGATGATTCCGTCACCTGTCAACATGGTTGATAGTTGCAGCTGCTCTACAACAGAGACTGAATCACCAGTTTTTCCTTAAGTATGTATGTTTTATTCCAGTCAGTTAGAGGTATAAGCACAGTATTATGAGAGAACTTACCTAGAATGGAAATAAAATTAATAGCTTACTTTTTGATCCCAAGATAATGTGTAAGGATTATTGATCTAAGCATCAATAACTAATTCTCTGATACTGTTTTGTGCAACAGCATAATACATTTGAGAATTTAAGTTTTGCCCAGCTCACCTGCAGTCTCTGATGCTGTGACCTTTAGGCTTCCAGTTTGTAATTCACAGGTAGTGTGAGCACATGTTGCGGCTAAGGGAGTTATGGTTGGGTAGAAGTTCATAGTTTTTTTTAAGGCTTCCTTAAACTAATAAACTTGTTTTATTAGTAAGCAGTTTAAAAGTGTAAATGCATGACCATGCCAACAATATTTCTAGAACCCATGGTTGCATTGAAATTATGGAATAAAAATGAAAAGTTCCTCATTACCTTTCCTCCATCCTCACAATGGCCTAAGCTAAACCTACTGGTCAAGCTGATTTCAAAACTCAAATAAATGTGGAAAATAAATTTTAATTTAAGCTTAAGTGTACCTTTCCAAATAAAACTACATTCATAGGATGTCTTTATCTTGAAAATGGATGTATTTTCACTCTGCATTTAAAACCATTTGCAGTATTCAATTGCAGTTACTTAATTCTGAAGTGGATATTCTGTATTATTGCATCTACAGTTTGTCATTCCTGTGGTGTCAATCAATTTGAAGTGTTACTTTTTTTGACTGTTAGTTTTAATATATGCCTTTTTTTTAGCAACCTCTCCACGTGCTTCGTCAGAATTGGAACAGGCTAGACCACAAACCAGTGGAGAAGAAGAACTTCAGTTGCAGTTGGCTTTAGCCATGAGTAGGGAAGCAGCGGAACAGGTACAGCCTGCATAATTAGTTTCACTCCACATTCCTAGTATGTTACTTATCGACAGTCAGATTGTGTGATCCTGTTTGCAATGGGCAATTGTTTGTTGACATTTGTAATATAATTTGTAAAGTTGCACGTTTTTAAAGGGCTGCATTTTATTTTTGAAAGGAATTTCTGAAATTCCAAGTCTTGCACATCTAAGAGATATATAAGTCTTCTAAAACTCCTATAAAACAGTTTGACATTGAGTTTAGTGGGCCTCCTAACTTCAGGTATTCTGTGCAAAAATACAACTTGTGAACATCCTTCCCTCATCTCAGAAGAATTGTCATCTAACATTACTTTTCGAATTCAAAAAGGAAGCGCTGAGACTTAGTTTCAGACTTTTGCATTACTTTATCACATGCATCACTGTCCAAATGAAGGAAAATTGTATTAATCCTACCTTTTTCTTTCTCCTTTCTGCCTTCTGTAACAGATTTTGTTTGCAGTTCTCTTTTTTTCTGATTCTTAATTTTTATTTCCGATCCTTTTGTGTAATCTTTTTAATTCCTGGCTGTTCTGCACTCCTGCAGCTTGGTAAGTTTCCCCTGCTACCCATTAGGGCAGTGGTTTGAAGGATTACTTGGAGCTGAGTGGGAAGAATCTCAGCCCCAAATGACAGGCTAGTTCTAAAGGGTTACATTAGTGAGCTAGGCTAGGCAAATTGCAGTAGTGCCTTAAAATACTACATACAGACCTGCACAATTTAGGTATGAGCTTGTGTTGTCTTCTATGATGAGTTGAGTGTTCTAAACAATAGTCCCCAGGCATGTCATCGTAGACCAGTCTTGATCTTAAAAGATACCTATGCCCTTCTTCCCCTCCCGTGCCCGCACAATGAGATAACAGACAGGAAAAGGTTTGAGTCCTCACTAGATAAACAGTAGGTGCAAGGAACCCCTCACAAACAGCAAAGGGAGCATCACAACTGACTAAGGCTTTTGATAAAGTCCCACACAGGAGGTTTGAAAACCAAATTAGAGCATATGGGATTGGGGATAATATATTGGTATGGATTGAAAATTGGTTAATGGACAGAAAACAGAATAGAATAAATGGGTCATTCTAAGGATGGCTATTACTAGTGGGATATCATAAGGATCAGTGCTGGCCCCAATCTATATAGATGGTTTGGATTTAGGGACCAAATGTAATATTTCCAAATTTGCTGATGAACACAAAATTAGGTGGGAATGTAAGTTGTGAGGAGGAGGCTTCAAAGGAACTTGGACAGGCTAAGTGAATGGTTAAGAACATGGCAGATGGAATATAATGTGAATAAATGTGAAGTTATTCACTTTGGTAGGGAAAAAAACAGAAAGGCAGAGCTCAAGAAACCTACTTATGTCGCTTGCTATGATTGTGTTGCATTCAGTTGTTAAGATGTTGGCATAGGAATATGGGAGCAAGATTAGGGCATTCAGCCTGTCAAGCCTGCTCTGCTATTCAATTAGATCATAGCTAATCATCTATCTCAACATCACTTTCCTGCGGCATCCCCATACCCCTCGATGTCATCGGTATCCAGAAATCTATTGATTTCAGTCTTAAACATGCTCAATTGTTGAGCTACCACAGCCCTCTGAGTTCAAGAATTCCAAAGATTCACCACCATCTGAGTGAAGAAGTTCTTCCTCAACTCAAGCCTAAATGGCCTGCCCCTTATTCTGAGACTGTGCCCTCTGGTTCTAAACTCACCTGCCAAGGGGAAACTTCCTATCAGATTGTTGTAAAAACCCATCTGGTTCACTGATGTTCTTTTTAAGGAAAGAAATCTGTCTCCCTTACCTGGTCTGGCCTACAAGTGACTCCAGACCCACATCAATGTGTTTGACTCTTAACTGCCCTCTGAAACAGCCTAGCAAACCACTCAAACTGTACCAAACTGCTACAGAAAAGTCAAAAAGGGATAAAAATGGACAGACCCTCTGGCATTCACTGAAGCACCGGAAACGACAATGGTACACGACCCTGCAAACTCCTCGCTGATATCTGGGGGCTTGTGCCTAATTGGGAGAGCTGTACCACAGGCTATTCAAGTAATAGTCTGATATAGTCATGCTCACCAAATTATACCTTAGTCATTGTCCCAAACTGATCCCTCACGATCCCTGACTACGTCTTGTTCTGCTGGCAGGACAGACCCGGCAAAGGCGGTAGCACAGTGATATACCACTGGGAGGGAATTGCCATGGAGTTCAATGTTGATTCCAGACTCCATGAAGTCTCATGGCACCAAGTCAAACATGGGCAAGGAAACCTCCTGCAGATTACCACCTACCACCTACCGCCTTCCCTAAGCTGATGAATCAGCCCTCCTTCGTGTTGAACAGCACTTGGAAGAAGCACCGAGAGTAGCAATGGCACAGAATGTACTCTGCATGGGGCACTTCAAAGCTCGTTAGTATTACTACTTGACCAAGCCTATTGAGTCCTGAAGAACATATCTGTCAGACTGGCCATGCAGCTGGTGGTGAGGAAACCAACAAAAGTGAAAAACCTACTTGACCTCACCCTCCGTCTACCTGACGCAGATGCATCTGCCCTTGACATTCTCGATAGGAGTGACCACTGCACAGTCCTAGTGGAGATAAAGGCACGTTTTCACACTGAAGGTACTGCCCATTATGTTGTGTGGCACTAACACTATACTAAAAGCGATGGATTCAGAACTGATTTGGCAGCTTGAAACTGGGCATCCATGGGCCATCAACAACTGCGGAATTGTATTCAACTGCAATCTGTAACTTTTTTTTATTCTTTTCATGGGATGTGGGTGTCGCTGGCAAAGCCAACACTTATCGCCCATCCCTAATTGCTGTTGAACTGAGTGGCTTGCTAGGCTTTTTAAATGGGCAGTTAAGAGTCAACCACATTGCTGTGGGTCTGGAATGACATGCAGTCCAGATCAGGTAAGTTTGGCAGATTTCTTTCCCTAAAGGACATGAGTGAACCAGATGGGTTTTTACAACAATTGATAGCCTCAGTAATGGTGGCCATGAAACTAACTTTCAATTCCAGTATTTTTAATTAATTAACCGGATTTAAATTCTATCAGCTGCCATGGTGGTATTTCCACGCAAGTCCCCAGGATATTAGCCTGGGGCTCTGGATTAACAGTTGAGTGACGTTACCACTATACCACTGTGTCCTATCAGAGCCCAGCATATACCTCATTCTACCATTACCATCAAGCCAGGGAATCAACCCTGGTTCAATGAGGAGTGCGGGAGAGTATATCAGGAGCAGCATCAGGCATATTTAAAATGAGATGTAATCTGGTGAAGTTACAACACACACCATACATGCCAAACAGCAAAAGTAACATGCAGCAGACAGAGCTAAACAATCCCACAACCAATAGGTCAGATCAAAGCTCTGAAGTCTTGGCTGCATCCAATCATGAATGGTGATGGGCAATTAAACAACTAACTGGAGGAGAAGACTCCACAAATATCCCCATCCTTAATGATGGCGGAGCCCAACACATCAGTGCAAAAGACAAGGCTGAAGTATTTGCAGTCATCTTCAGCCAGAAGTGCTGAGTTAGATGATCCATCTTGGCTTCTCCTGAGATTAGTGTCACAGATGCCAGTATTCAGCCAATTTGATTCACTCCACGTGGTATCAAGAAATGGCTGAAGGCACTGGATACTGCAAAGGCAATGGGCTCTGACAACATCCGGCTGTAGTACTGAAGAATTGTGCTCCAGAACTAGCTGTGGCCCTAGACAAGCTGTACCAGTACAGCTACAACACAGGCATCTACCTGACATTGTGGAAAATTGCCAAGGTCTTAGCTACAAAGAAATCAGGACAAATCCAATCCAACCATTATTGCCCCATCAGTCTGCTCTTGATCACCAGCAAACTAATGGAAGGCGTCATAGGACTTGGGAGCAGGAGTAAGCCACTTGGCCCTCCGAGCCTGCTCAGCCATTTGATAACATCATGGCTGCTCTGGTTGTGGTCTCAACTCCACCTTCCTGTCTGCCTCAGAACCCTTGACTCCTTTGTCTATCAAAAATTGATCTAACTCAACCTTGAAAAAATTAAATGACCAAGCCTCTACTGCTCTCCGGGGAAGAGAATTCCACATACTAATGACCCTCTGAGATAAACGCTTTCTCCTCTTCGCTGAATTAAAAGGAAGATCTCTTATTTGTTGAACTGTGTCCCCTAGTACAAATCTTACCCAAAAGAGAAAGCATCCTCCCGGTATCCACCCTGTCAAGTCCTCTCAGGATCTTATATGTTTAAATAAGATCACCTCTCATTCTTCTAAACTCCAGTGGATATAGGCCCAACCTGTTCAACCTTTCTTCATAAGCTAAGCGGCAATTCGTTGAGTCAACCTTCTCTGAACTAATTCTAATACAATTATATCCGTTTTTAAATAAGAAGACTAAAACTCTACACACACTACTCTACTCTAGAGGTGGAGCCGTAGCAAAATTGAAGTCACTGGGAATCACACAATACTCTGCACTGGTTGGAGTCATATCTAGCACAAGAGAAGGTGGTTGTGGTTGTTGGAGGTCAATTATCTGAGCCCCAGGACATTGCATCAGATGTTCTGCAGGGTAGTACCCTTGGCCCAACCAGTTTCACCTTTTCCTCCATCACAAGACCTGAAAGCAGTCTTGAATGTCCGCTAATGATTACAGGCTCAGTACCATTCATGGCTTCTCAGATATAGAAGCAGTCAGTGCCACATGCAGCAAGACCTGGATAATATTCAGGCTTAGCCAGATATGTAGCAGGTTACATATCCAGCAAGAGGGAATCTAATCATCTCCCCTTGAAATTCAATAGCATTGCCATCACTAAATCCCCCACCATCATCACCTTTGGGATTATCATTGACCAGAAACTATTCTGGACCAGCCATAAAAATATTGTGGCTAGAAGAACAGGTTAGAGGCTGGGAATTCTGTGGTGAGTAACTCACCTGACTCCCTAAAACCATACCACCATCTATAAGGCACAATTCAGGGTGTGATGGAAAGCCCTCCACTTGCCATGAGTGCAGCTCCAACAACACTTGAGACATTTGAATAATCTAGGATAAAGCAGCCTGCTTGATTAGCACCCCAACTAGCACATTAAACATTCACTCCCTTCACCACAGGCACCCACAGGAAACTGTGCATACTGTCTATAAGATGGATTGCAGCAATTCACCAAGGCTCCTTGGACAGTACTTTCCAAAACCATGACCTCCACCTCCTAGAAGGACAAGGGCAGCAGATGCAAGTAACATCACCATCTGTGCATTCGCCTCCAAGCCACACAGCATATTAACTTGGAACTATATTGCTGTTCCTTCACTGTCGCTGAGTCAGATTCCTGGAATTGCCCTGCTAACAGTGCTATGGGGGTACCTACAACAGATAGACTACAGTTCAAGAAGGTGGCTCACCACGCTTTCTCAAGGGCAATTAGGAATGAGCAACTATGCTCACATCTCATGAAGGAATGAAAAAAACAACCTGGCCTACACATTCCTGATGAGCAGAATCCAATCTGTACAATGTACTGGTTACTTTACAGTTTTTCAAGGTACCCAATATAGATATTGTAACAACCTAAGGAATTACCTGAAGTTCCACTGATAGCATTAAGCTTTTTTAATAGTTCTTGGCCTCACTAGATTGCCAAGGGCATGCCTGTAAGAACAAAAACACATTTGCTAACCTCAGAAAAGCAGTCCTAAGAAAATCTGGTGTTTCCAGCACAATTCACCAAGGCTTCTGCGCTGTCCCTACTCCTCATGACCCACTTCTCTTTCCAGATGTGGCTGGACTTCATGTATTTCTATAATGAAATATTTCTAATGAAAGTTGTAGAATTACAAGTGCAGGGTGCACTTCATGTTTCATCTCTTTTCAAATTGAATTATAGTATGTTTAAAAATATAAAGATTGTTAGTATTTTGATTTCCGGTAGAGACCAGTACAGTTTTTATTTTTTTTGAAACCTGAAAACCCAGGTATTTACTAAAAGGTTCATGGCTAAAACCAAAGAATTTTACTACACACAAAATCAGAGAACATGAATACTAATAACTACACTGTAACGTAACTGACTGTCTAAGGTATATTCAATGCACAGTGAACACAGTTACCCATGTTCTTAACCGAACTTCTTAACTGAAATTTCCTTCCACACCCATTTGACTTACCCCAAGAACCTCCAGTCAGATACTTATCAGAAATTGGAAGATTTACCACTTGATCTGAGTGCTGTTCCAAAGCATCATTTAAGGATTGATTTCTTGGGCCTTCTGCTTACTTCCAACAAGGCCTTCCATTCAAATGTCCTCCAACACCCCACAGTTGTAGACTCCCAATTCAACCTGGGTGCCCTTCACTCTCTCCGCTCTTGCCTGTGCACCCTCCTGTCCTTGCCCACCCCCCAACCCCCCAGCTTGGCTGTTCCAGAAGTCCAACTCACTGTTAATAGAGTCCTTCAGTTATCAAGGGTTTTAAACCCTTTTAAATCAGCGCAAACAATTCCCACTGAAGTCTGTTAAAAGCGAAGTTTCCTGCAACCAGCTTGCTCTAAAATAGAGTGATTGAAAGAGATGTTCTCTGCAATAAATTCCTTGCTTACCTTTGGCTTTTCTATTGTTTATCTCACCGGCAGCTTATTCCAGGAACTGATCGTGTGACTAATTACTTTTTAAATAAATCATCTTCTAGCGAAAGCTATTCTTAAAGGGGTCATCCCCAGAAGCTCACGGGCCATCAAATTTGTCAGTTACCAACCAAAGATTGAATGCATGAAAACTCAATAATTGTTTGAGTTCAGAGTATTGATGGTTGCATACAATTGTTATTTCCTATTTGACTCTAAAGTGAAAGTTGCGACAAACAATCTGGTTTAAAAAAAACAGGAAAATCGCAATGTGTCAAACTCAGATGATATGACATTCTGGTTATGTCGAAATTGTCAACCGTTCCTGCCAGTAGAATATCTCCTATCAACATCCTGGAGATTACCATTGACCTGAAGCTGAACTGGACTAGCCATATGTATATACTGTGGCTATGGTGAGTAACTCATCCCCTGATTCCCCAAAGCCTATCCACCATCTACAAGACACAAGTCAGGAGCGTTATGGAATATTCTCCATTTGCCTGGATGAGTGCAGCTCCAACAACACAAGAAGCTTGACACCATCCAGGACAAAGCAGCCCACTTAATTGGCACTCCATCCACAAACATTCACTCCCACCACCACCGACAAACAGTGGCAGCAGTGTGTACCATCTACAAGATACACTGCAGAAGCTCACCAAGGTTCCTTAGGCAGCTCCTTCCAAACCCACAACCACTACCATGTAGAAGGACAAGGGCAACAGATACAAGGGAACACCACCACCTGGAAGTTTCCCTCCAAACCACTCACTATCCTGACTTGGAAAAATATTTTTAAAAATCCAATAGTTTGATGCCCATGATAAGCCAATATTTTGCAATGCTAACTCCGGATTAGCCAATCATATGACTGTGCCAGCCAATCAGAGTGGAGTTAGATCACTTCATGAAGCCCTGGGCAAGCCATCATTTGACACACAGACCTCCCTGTGAAAGGACATGCAAAGCCTGCAAGTATGGCAAAACTTTTGTGAGAGTTAAAACTGTTGTCACTTGGAGATCACCCGCCTGTTTCCCTAACCGAGACCGTAGAGATGCTCTGTTATTTCGTACTGCAGTATACACACACCTAAAATATGTTTGACTGAATTGAAGACATGCTGGACTGTATTGTGTATGTCTGAAGGCAGCACACTAAACAGAAAAAGATTGTTGAGTTTTCCAGTGCTAACTCAACATTTTTCAATGTAAAGCGCTGACCTTTAACAAGGTCAGGCCATTGTAAGGTGGGAACAAATTGAATAAAGACTTTTTCACACACTTAACTGCTTTACTGTGTTTCATTTGATATTTGACCCTGTTGTTTTTGACATGGGGTTGAATTTTCTGTGCCCACTGGCAGCGGGCGTGATAGGTGGCATTAGCAGACAATGTTCATTTCACAACGGTAGGAAAGCAGGTCACAATTGTCCACTCAGCCCGCTGACAGTGGGCCACATTTCCTGCCATTGGTCGTTGGGAACCTCATTGCAACCCATCAGCATATCATTATCAGGCCATCCCTCCAGGCTCTTGCACGTTGGCGGGAAAGCACGCCAATGTGTTTCACAGCAGCACAGGGGTGACATGCACTTGGCAGCCTGCACTTTGGGTGAACTGGAGGTGGGTGCACAGCAATGTTCTGCAGGGCCGCCTGTTCATTTGCAGGCTTCAGGGGTGCCGGGCGGTCGGGGTTAAGTGCAGCCTTGCCTCTGAGGCGAATTGTGAGAGGGAGCGGGGGGGGCTTGCAAATGTAACCTTGCCATTGAGGGGACTTGTGAGACTTGTGAGGCAACTGGTGGAGTGGGGAGCGGCAAGAGCAGCCCTGTTGTTGAATATAGCACACAAGCATTTGGGGTGGGGGTGGCTAGGGTGGGCAAAGGGAGTGGCCACGCATTCGAGAAACCTGTAGAAAGTGACCATTCCTCTGCAACTGAGACCTTTCAGCTGCAGCCACGTTGATATGATTGGTGTCGGGCTCCTAGCCTATCTGCCCACTCAACCAACACAGGCATCAAAGTGCCATCAAATTCTCCAGAGCACCCCCACCCCTGGCACAGACTGAAAATTCATGAGTACTTTTATTGGACTGCAGAGCAGTTGGATTGCGCACGTTGTACAATCTCCTTGCTAAAGCTGGCCATGTAGCAGTCACTGCTGGAGGTGCTCTCAGCCCCTTGCAATGTCAGCATCTCGGTTTGGACCAGACTCCCCCGTGGTTCAAGCTAACAGAGCAGCCATGCAGCGCATTAATCGCTGGCCATCCAAGTGGTGGCCAACACTCTGAGAAGTGTTAAGGGGCCGTCACACTTAACCAGGACAGGCTCTTAGTACACCCATGCTAACCACGTGTCTCTCCCTTTCATTCTCCAGGAAGAATACATTAGGATCATGGAGCCTGGTGAACTAGCTGTATGCCTGATGGCCTACAGAGTGCGAAGATGATGGAGGAGAGAGTGACTGAGGCTCCTGGCTGCTCAGAGGCAAGAGTAGCAACTTCAGGAAGAAGGGGTGGCTGGGGCTCCCACATACACCGCCCAAGAGCCAAGCCATCACACGCCAGCGCCTAGTGACAACCAGGATCTATAAACGCTGCCTTTCGTTCCTGCAGATGATCAAGAACCAGTGACACTGAAGACTGCGAATGTCTAGGGAGCTGGTCGCTCACATCTGCCAGTTACTGTAGGATTTGGCGCCATGGGGACATGGAGGGCATCCACTGCTAATGACTGTGAAACTGACTGCAGCGCTCAATTTCTATGTCAGTGGCTTCATTCAGGGCTGGACAGGTGACTTCTGTGGGATCTCTTAAGCCTACACCCACAAATGGATCCAGGAGGTCACAGATGCCAAATTTACGAGGGCACACAACTTTGTGCATTTCGCCCGGGACCAGGACAGATAAGATGAAAGATTGATTGGATTCGCCCAAATCTCTGGTTTCCCACAGGCACAGGGTGTGAGTGACTGCACTCATGTGGTGCTTAGATCTCCGTCGCAACACACGGTGGGCTACATCAACACAAGGGCCTCCAATCGCTGAATGTGCAGTTGGTGTGCAACCACCAGAAACACATCCTGCAGGTATGCGCACGGTTTCCAGGGAGTGTGCACATGCCTACATCCTCAGTCGGTCACAGATCCCTGGAGTCTTCCAGGGTCCACAGAAGCAGCAGGGATGGCTTCTCAGGGATAAGGGCTACCCACAGAGGCCGTAGCTGATGACACCCGTGCAACGGCCTCAGACTACAGCAGAGCAACTGTATAATGAGGCTCATTCTGCAGCCCACACCTTAATGGAGCAGACCATTGGGATGCTGAAGATGAGGTTCTGGTGCTTGGACTGGTCTGATGGAGCCCTGCAATATAGTCCGCAAAGGGTGTCACGCATCGTTGTCATCTGCGCCCCTTACAACCTGGCGCTCCAACGTGGAGATGAGCTGGCTGAGGAGGAGATGGAGAAGCTGCACGTTGCCTCCGATGAGGAGGACGCCGATGGGAATGACAGTAAGGAGGTCCTCTGAGGCGACGATGACGGGGTTGAGGCCCTCGCACTGGCTAGACGAGGCAGGTGCACTCAGGAGGCCACCATAGCTGCTAGATTTGTGGAGGATGATGACAACATGCAGTGAGATGATCCCATAGTTCCTCACATTGCATTTGTGAATGTTTGACTCCAGTCTGGCCTATGGCAGCGTGAATGCCCTCTGAGAATGCTCCTATCATAGAGAGGCATTAGAGGCCCAAACAGTCGCTTGATTGCAGGAAGATGGTGACGACATGCAGTGAGGACACTCCACATATCTTCACACAGCCTCTATGAATATATGACTTCTTTCTGGCCAAGGGCAGCTTACTTGCACTCCGTGATCAGGCTCATATCATAGAGACGCAGCCATGAAACTTTAGAAACATCTGATGCTTTGTCCGTTTTCAGCACTTGAGCCCTTCAGGAGCTGGAGCACATCATCAGCGGTCGCAGATGCTGAAGAGATGGGGGCTAGCCCCTCCTTAAAGGTGCTGAGAGTACACCAAGAGAATGAGAGAACTCTGTGGCGCCTGCCCACTACATTCTGGCAGCAATGATGAGCACCGCTGAGGTGCAGGCATCAGTAATGTTTTCAGGGAGTATGAGGCCAGACCATCACTTTGGTCTGAAGGCTGCACTGAGCACAGGGAAGAGGCCCTGGACTGAGACACTTGCCTTTATCTTATGCAGAAAGGTTTCACATCTGAGTGATGAGCACTGCTCACCAGAACAAGGAGCCATAGGCAGGGAGACATTCTTGGGGTTTATTGACAATAGTGAACAGTGTGCACAAGTGATTAACACCTGTGCCCAGGCTGTGTAACTAATTCTCCTTAACTGTCCTAACCTTGCCGCTACGTCTTTGTGCTCCCCGGATATCCACAGCAGAGGTGGATGCAGCCTGCTGACTGTGACGCCCTGTTGTGATGACTTTGGCAGGGGTCCTCTGGAAGGTTGAGACATGGAGGGCCCCGGCCTGCTTTCCAGCTCCTGCTGTGTGGCAGTGGCACCCTCCTCGGCCGGTGAAGCTGGAGCTGCTGAGGTCATAGGAAGAGAGGAATCTGATGGATCAGACACTGAGTCACCTGGATGGATGGACCCGGAGTGTGCACCTGTTGATCCCCCTCCCTACGGGTGCCCGGGGGTACCAGGCTGACTCCTTGAGCAGTGGTAGCTGGAGTGAGATCGAGCTGCCTGGCACCCCTCTCACTACACACTGTTGAAGGCCAACTATGGCATCAACGATGGAGTTGAGACCATGCAGGAGTAACGTCCTGGGCCAAGGTCTCCATGGTGGCTGCCATCCTACCAGTCTTGACCTCGGTGCCTTCATATGCCAGCTCTATCATCTCAGACTGAAGGCAAACAAACACCTCCATCGTGCCTTGCGATCTGAGGAGTTCAGCAGCATTCCTTCCTGATGTTCCCGAGTTTGCCTTTGCAACTGTGACATGACCGAATCCAGAGGCTTATCATCTGACTCAGACTGAGCAAATTTCTGGCCTCCAGCAGCCCTTCGAGTGCCAGACACCTGGGAAGTCCCCGGCGCCGTCTGCAGTGGATCAGGCAGTGCAATTTGCTCACCAGATTGTGTGGGGCTACTCTCCAGGTCCCACTGAGGTGTATGTCTCAGCACTGGTGGAGGGTGTGGGTGAGCGCTGTGACGGGATTACAGGTAAGGTGCCTCCAGATTCCTCTTCAGAGGCTTCTTTGCGGCTTGATTGGAGGCCTGGGTCATGAACTTCAACAGCTGTTTGGCAGATATGTCTGCGAAAACAAGGGAATGGCACTGGCCTGTGAAAGAGGACGCATCTTTCATAGCATGGTTGTCTGATGAATGTTGCACTGCTGAATCCTCACTTTGTACAGCAGTGCTGACCTCGCCATCAGCACGGGACCAGTCCAGATCCTCGCTGGCCAGCTGGATGGCTCTGTTTTCAAAGTCCTTGAGGACCTTGATATTGGGCATTCCGCCGCCAGTCTGCAACCTTTATCTCTTGTCGTGTGCCAGACTGCCCTGCATGGAGAGAGATGGAGAAAGTAAGCAGGACGTCTGCCGAGCCAGATGATAAATGTGCCTGGCTTGTGCGGGTGGTGAGTAGTCCCATGGATGGGATGAGGACAATGATGGTGAGAGAGATTGCATGGTGATGTCCCTTGAACAGGCAATGAGTGCGGGCCCTGTGGCTGTGTGCTGGGTTTGTGTGTGTGCGTTGAGTGATGAAAAGAGTGACTTACCCGGGCTGAACAGAGGAGATTATTCATCCTCTTGCGGCACTGGGTGACTGTCCTCTTCTGAAGGGCATTGGCCCTGACCACTGCTGCCACTGCTTCCCAAACCAGATTGGTCATGTTGCTGCCCATCCTGCAGCCAGAGCGGAGGTACAAAACATTCTCGCGGGCCTCCACGGCATCCAGCAGTCACTCAAGGGACCAGTCGTTACAGTCCCCTGGTTTAGCCTTCTTGTCATTGAGGGCCATGTCTCCCTGGCAGTAGTGGTGAGCTGGAAGCAATGAGTGCGGCTGGCATTTAAACATGGAGCTTGGAGTGATGCAACGGCGGGGTGATGGTGGGCAGGTGAATGAGGAGTCTGCCTGCCCTGGAAACGCTGTGTTTCTCGGGTTTCTCAGCATAAATACTGAGGTGGGCTTGGGACGATACAGCATGAAAACCCTTCGCCGTCAATGGGCAGCATGCAGTTTTACTCACCTACTATCGCATTTATTGCAAATTTGGGAAAATTCCGCCCATAGACTGTGTTTATCAGGTTACATTGAGATGCATTCATGTGGGAATGGGGTCTCCTCTGCTATCACAAAGCTCCGCTTAACACTAAATTGTGGGAGGATTCCCTCGGACTTGACTCATCAGAGCTTTACTATAAAACAGTCTGTAACTTTTCCTGTGGTGATGCTCTGTGCGGGAAAAGGGCATAGTAAATAGAGCCTCATGTCCTGGTCATTTTGAACCTCCCACTTCTAATCACCAAACATAAAAGCTGTTTACATATTTTTCTCCGTCTGTAATTAGTTATTATAAAACTGTTAAATGTGGAGCTTGAAAGCATAAATTTAATTATCAAATGTAGCACATGCATTTAGGTAACATTCAGTGATATGTAGTTCTTTTCTCATGTTTAGAATGAAGCAGTTTGCAGTAGGATGAGAAACCTGCAGATTGAGAACGTGTGAATTAAAATCTAACAATTGAGTTTACTGAATATTTTTAAGTTTACAGTATTTAAGGAAAGTTTTGGATTTCAGAGGAATGCTAGCCATATCAGTATTAATGCAATTGAATATGAATGACAGGCTCCAAGGGAGAAAGAAGGATGTTAACCAGAAAACCTTCTCTTGTAACCAGTCTAGAAATGTGTGTGAAATGCTATAAAAGCTTCAAGATGTGGGAGAAGATACATTCTCAGTTCAGCTTTTACTTTGTTCGCATGTTTAGCTTAGAACTGAGTAGCATAACATTTAGTGCATTCCATGTTGGGACAAATGGCAAAGGAATTTGCTCAACAAAGTTCTGGATTTGGTAACAACTTGCATTGTGCTGAATTTGTGAGCAGATTTTGGATTGCAAGTGAAAATCACAACTCAATGAAATCTTAGCAGGAGGTTACCAATTCCTTTAACTGTATACTCAAATGGATTTTTGTGTTGAAAAGCATAGAAATATATAATGCAGCATTTCTTGTATACTTTTTTGTGCACTGATCAGGTTAAAATCAGAAGACATAGATTAATAAAAGTATTTGAAGATTAACAATTGAATTGCATATAAAGTAGGGACAAATGCATAATCAGCTGCTTTGATTTAGGCTGTTATTTGGGTCTCACTGTAGGATGTAAGAGGTTCAGAGATGAGACAATAAATTTTGGACAAGGAGTCACTTGACACAATGGTATCAGGACAATTTATTAAGCAACAAAAGTTATACTTAAACTAAGGCAATTGGCATCCTAGCTCAGATGGTTCTTGCGTCCCACTGACTCTAGGGGCACAGATGGCTCATGACTCCTTTTCCCTTTTCTCTCCTTATGTCTTCTTGAAATCTTGCAACACACCCCTTCTGTCCTTTTTATTCTCTGCAGCCAGGGATTTTTCCTGTGTTATAATGTTGCTGTCATGCTTTGATATTGTTATTTCATCTGCCAATACTTACTTTAACTCATTAATCGTGGTCATGACCCGAACAACTGTTCCAAAAAGTAGTAAAACTAACTTGTTTTTGTAAATAAAGCAAATTCTTTCTAATTTTGTGCTGTAATCCTCATCAGGAGGATCGTCTTCGTCGTGGTGATGATCTTCGACTTCAGATGGCCTTGGAGGAGAGCCGCAGAAATTCAGCTGTAATAGTGGGTAGCACAGCTCCAAAGAAGAAAAAGGTGAGGCTTATACTGTCTGCTTCTGAATATAATCTAGAAGTCATCAATATGAGATAGTTACTAATAAATTCAGTAAGGAATTCAGACGAACCTTCTTTATCCAGAGGGTGGTTAAAATGTGGAAAATGCTATCACAGGTAGTAGCTGAGGTGGATAGCATTGATACATTTAAGGGGAAACTAGGTAAGCACATGAGAAAAAAAAAATAGAAGGATATGTCTATGGAGTTAAATGATGAATGGGAAGAAACTATTGCAACAGCCTGCTTCTGTGCTTTGATACTTTGTATTTTCAAGATTCAAGGTCTGTAAATAAACTTATCTTGAAATTAAGGCAAATATTTTAAGACTATTCTGTTGGGACAGTGGAAGTTTGACTCAGCAAAAATAAGCATTTAAAATTTATCTTTGTGTCTTCTATAATATTTTTCAGCTGGTTTATCACTCTATCGGTACTGGCTTAAAATGTTGCTTTTGTTAATCACGTATGCTGTTCCCCTGACAGAATTTCAATTATTTTTTGTGGGGGGTGATGAATATAAGCCTTAGTTACTTAGCAGTAGAGTTACATAATCAACTTCAAATGTAAATTTAAAAAAAATGCATCCAGCTACAAGACCAGGATATTGGTTGTTACTCTATCCTGGAGTATGGGAATACTGGCTTCTACCAATCACCATTTGCTGATTTCTCTATATCAATCATGCTGTTATGAGAGGTGAAAATCCGATGAACACTTTACATAGAAAGTAAGAGTCAACCATTGACCCTTCTTGCACAGCTCCTGCACTCATTGAGAGAAATTTGTCCGCTTGCCCTTTCATTTGTGGATGGTGTAGGAAAGAAATAACATTAGGGGAGATCTCTTGCTGTTAGTGCCTTTTCAAAAAAACACTATTACTCATAAACTTTCAGTCCTGAAAGTAAGGGCCCAATTTTAACTCTGCATAATTGAATGAGTTTTAAGTTGATTAAAATCAGGACCCAAGAGTATGAATTGTATAATGTTAAATTATGTAAAAAGAAAATGTAATAGACACAAAAAGGAAGCACTTTTTAAAAATTTGCTCCAATTTGGAATCTGAAAATGCAAATTTGGAATCTGAAGATTTAAATAATGTAAATATATCCCAGGTCAGAATTTGTTTATGTCTCACAGTGACTTTTCGTATCTGAAATAAATACTATAACTTTCTTTCCTTCTATATAACAGGCATCCATGGTTACCCTCATGGATCCCTTGCCAACTGCAGCAACACAAAAACCTGATATCTGGGAAGTATCTGTCCGACCAGTTCATATAGAAAAATATGACCCGTGGAGAGAAGCAAGCAGTCCAGTAGCATCAGACCCTTGGCAATCTATTGGTATGATTACTAGTACAGTGAAAGTGCTGTTTGCATTTGTGTGTTGTGATAATATTGCAGGGTCCTTTGGAATTTAAGTTACCTGATGATAATTTACATTTATAGTACTAGATTTCCACTCTGCTGTATTTTTAACTTGATTAATTCAAATTACTAAATATTTCAGATTTTCTCAGTGCTAAAAATAATTTTTGATTCTCAGAGGATGGCAATTTAATAATTGAGTGTGAAATCTATCATCCTGAATTAAATACATTGAAACGATAGAGACATCTAAATATCTTCTACAAGGTATCAGGCAGCTGGAAACTTAAAACATAAACTATGAGGCAAATACGACTGAGGGCAATTTCCTTTGTGTGTGATCAGAGACTTATTCTGTAGGCAGTGCCATAGTATGTAAACTTATCAGTGAAGTATTTAAAAATTCATTAGTACCATATATTTTTTGAAGTTTAGTTCTTGAAATAATTACTTGAGTCTTATTTTTAGGTTGTAATCATCCTGCTTTTCTTCTAGTAAGCCTGGCCAGGACCTGGCAATATCCACCCACTGTAGGTACCGCAGGTTCAAATATCAGTTTACGTTGTTACTGGGTGGGAATCTAGAACCATCTTATTCTTATGAAATTTGCATTAAAAATAAATTTTTTTCAGATGCTACCAAGGTTTTTGTCTTATTTGGTTCTAGATACCAAACCGACTGCTGCTGTTGATCCTTGGGGTGCTTCTTTATCTGCCACACAAACACTTCCTAAAAATAATGATCCATGGAATTCTTCGCAGAGCACCTCTGTCCTGAAGCCTTCAGCTGATCCCTGGGGACCAGGTCCTTCAGCTGATTCTATTTCTGGTAGGCCTATTGAATCATGTGAAGGTGAATTTGTAATTTTCCACTTTGCCACCTATTGTCAGTATTATGCACTCCAAACAAAAGAATATGCATGGTAAAGACCTCAGAAGTTGCTTCACATCACGTTTTGAAAACCAGTGGGTTTTTTTTTTCATATTTCCAACATTATCAACTTTGAATTAGAAAACTCCCTCTGAGTGAAACTTGATATATCAGTGCTGAATTATGAGCAGCTTTTGACTGCCCATTGGACATAGAGGATACAGTCTTAAATCATTTATTTCTGCTGTCTGCATTCCATTGCATTTATCTGGGCATAGTTCAAGCTCGTGACCTGATTGATAAGGGGATGGATGCGGGAGATGGTGGTGTAGTGGTAATGTCACTGGACTAGTAATCCAGAGGCCCAGGCTAATGCTCTGGAGATATGGTTTCAAATCCCACCATAGTAACTGGTGGAATTTGAATTCAATAAATCTGGAATATGAAGCTAGTCTCAGTAATGGTGACCATGACAACTATCTTCGATTGCTGTAAAAACCTATCTGGTTCACTAATGTCCTTTAGGGAAGGAAATCAGCCATCCTTACTCAGTCTAGCCTACGCATGACTCCAGCCCCACAGCAATGTGACTCAGTCTGGCCTACACATGACTCCAGCTCCACAGCAATGTGACTCAGTCTGGCCTACACATGACTCCAGCCCCACAGCAATGTGACTCTTAACTGAAAGAGCCTAGCAAGCCACACAGTTCAAGGGCAATTAGGGATGGGCAACAAATGCCTACCTTCCCAGTGAATATCAAATCCCATGAAAGAATAAAAAAAATCGCAACCCTATTGTATAGCCCATTCTGTCAAACTGAAAGAATTTCAACTTCTTATGATTTATTTCTGATCACTAGTTTGATATTCAAAGAAATGTTACAAATTGAAAAATTCAGACGTGTTTGTCATTTCATCATAACTTTTTAAAGTCAAACCAGCTAGATTTATCTGTAGGCCCATGGTCTAATGGCAACTGTGCAACGGCTATTTCAGTTTGATCATACATACATTGATGCACTTTAAGATAACACTCGAACTGCATGAATTCAAAAGCTAGTTGATTATTGTAATTATTAAAAACTGATGCAGTACTGATATTCTGACCGATGTAACTAGAATACTTAGTAAATATTGTGTCTGATCTTATTCATAAAGCATACCAGAGGCATCTAAGGACAGTACATCATTTACTGTCTCTGTTTTAAATTGATTTACCTGATGTTCTACTCAAGTCCAAATAGTTTTAGGATTGTGGAGTTTAGCTTTCAGGGCTGCAAATTAAGCAAATCTGTTCTGTTCTTGTTCGGCTTTGCTCTGCACTTTTTGTCAAGTACATTTCACTATTAAATGACAGCTATATTTTGAAAAATAGCAAGTAAACCTGGATTTAGTTGATGAAAATATTTGGCATGTTTGCCTTTGACTAGTAATCTAATTGTTGCTTCTCAGAATTGAGCTGTGTAATTTGGTAATCATAATCTAAATACCAATAAGGTATTAATGCTGCAGTATCACAAGCTGATTTAAATGAATTATAGTTTAAAGTAAATCTTAAATTATAATCCACATCTCTATCACTCCCCACTCCCACTGTAGGTGGTACAGCTTTTGACCCATTCAGCACATTAAATGGTGCAGCAAAGGATGACTTTGCTGATTTTGAAGACCTTCGAGCTTCATCAAAAAAAACAGGTAATGAAATGTTTATTTTGTTTGCTTGTGTCTCCAGTGCCATTTTCCCTCTTGATCCTGTTACTTTCCTGTTTCAGCATGTAACCACTTAACCCTGCTAGTGTAACCCCAGTGGTTTGTAGAATGTTTAGTCCCATATGGTGGTTCGATTACCGGAGACATCAGCTGACATTAACGTACTCATGCAGAAGGTGTCTCAAACATGCCATTTCCAATACATTTTCCTCAAGTATATGCTGTAATTTGATATTTGTTGATTTTGACATATAATTGTTGTTCATATTACTAAGTGAGAAGCCTATGAATATGGATTTCAATTCCCCAAATAAATGAGACCTACACAGACTTGTAGCTGCAGTGCTTGAGTTATTTTGTGTCCTTTATTTGAGAGTTAACTGATATTCAACTTCATGCTGTTGAACATCCATTTTACGTTCGGTAATTTCCAAGGCTGTAATTTACTCAAATGCTTACAATTTTCTTTTGACAATTTTAATATTAAGTAATTTCCAAAAGTCAGAACCCCAGGATTGAAATGCAGCCTTAAATTCAGTGCCATTTTTTAAAAACCAAAGTTAATATTTCTTTTTAATCAACTTTTTAAGATCTATGTTCCTTAATTAAATCATTTTAATGCGGGAGTATGTGAATGGAAGGATAATGGTGATGTTTTCATATAACCTGGCATGCAGTAATCTAGTTGGCCTCTCATCATTTATACTGGGTTCTTAAAATTTTTGGAAGATAACAATTATCAAATTTTAACCCAAAGTTATCTTGGTATCCTTAGCACCTGACTCATCTGTAACACATAAGTTATGTTCCTTTTGCATAAGGCACATGCGTACATCCAATTAACAGGACATATTTTATAGTATTTTTTGAATTTTTTTAGGCTGATACTTTCACAGAATTTGTAAATCCAGCATAATGATTGTTAAACCTTTCCATTGAAATGATTTTTATGTCTACCCTTTTTTAAAAAAGCGCAGAATACATAGGAAGATGCTTCAGGTGGCTAGCAGGAATGCAACAGTGCTGCAAAGCTTTCCAACCATAAATGCTGTTTCCATGTTTACATGATCAATAAATAAAAGTTAAAATATGAAAGGTGTGAGGATGTTGGACAAGATTGTGATTTTTATGGTTAAATGTGTTGATCCTGTAGTTAGTTTACAGTGCATGTAGTATTTGTCAGCATTATTAATATCTGCAGCAAACTGTTAGTATCATAGTAAGAATGTAGTATTGGATTAATTCAGGTTACTATACACAGGAAGTTATACAGACCAATATAAAAAAAGACATTTCAAGATATTACCTTCAGCATTTGAAAACTCTGCATTATAGAATTGCCTTAAAGTTTTTTTAAATTTTGAGTTAAATGTTTGTCAACTTTTACTTCAGGTGAGACTGACATGTTGGGAGGAAGCTCTAAACCCAGTGGTTCAATTAGTCCAGATTTATTTGATGCTCAGCTTACTAGTTCAGTGCCATCAAAGCAGACTGCAGCTCGAAAAACTCCAGAGTCCTTTCTGGGCCCTAATGCAGCTTTGGTGAATCTGGATTCCCTGGTATCCAAGCCTGCACAACCTTCCAGTATATCTAATCCTTTCCTGGCTTCAGGTATGCTTTTTGGAAATGTTTTATGTATAAATTGAACTGACCCCCACCCCGCTCTGAAGAGCAGTGGTGACGCTCTGTAAATCACAAATCTTGAGTTTTGAGATTATTTTAGGTCAGAGCTTGAATCTTTAGTTTTCTTTCTGAATAGTGGAATATATTGAAATAGTTTGAAAATATGTTACAAGGTAGCCTTTGTGCTTGGGGCTTTCATACTAGCATTCAACCATGATGGCTAATTCCAAATCTAATTAGAAATAGTTAAGTTGCTGATTTTCCCCTGCCCCACACTGGTTTTACTGAAGTTGTTATTTAATACTCTCCTCAAGGTGGTTGCGACATTGAGAAATATTGCTTATTTTCCATCATATTTAAGAGATGTTTTCAACTGGCATGTTTGTTGTACAACAGCTCTGGTATTTTTGTAAGTGTTTGCGGTTATTGTGGTTCCTTCCAAGTCAAAAGAGCATTATTTCTCCAACAGTGGAAACTTCTCAGATGTGGAAGAGAATGATGTGAATGGGAAATTACTTCCAGCAGCTTTTCTTCCCCAAATGTTCTGCGTATATCATACTTTGCTGCTTGCTTCTTTCTTTGTACATAGCTTTATTCTATTAAAAAGGGAAAAGATTATTGATTATGCAGTCATTTGGTGTGTCATCAAAAAATGTTAGTGGTTATTGTCAATGTATTGTTTAATAAATGGAAAACCAGATGTCCTTGCACTGAGTTGTGTCAGAGGCCCAAAGTGGCAAATAGTTCTCTGATCTTTGACACACTTTTTCTCTCTTTGCAAGAAACATGCTGTGAACTTAACAAATCACCCTCGGGCAAAGTGCATACACATCTGTGTTACAATCGACAGATTGTGCCATTTATCTGATGCCTAGCCTTTAAGAATAGTTTCATAAATGAGCCTTTGTACCTTGGATAGCCAAAGATAAAGGCCAAACATAATTGGCTATCTCACTGCAGACAAGCCAGAATATTAGAGCCTTTACCATGCCATTTTGGGCTTCCCTTAGCAATTATTATGTGCCCTGGATACAAAGTGACCCTTTAACCTTGCACTTTGCTATGAATCCAGTACTTTCTGTCGGCTTCCCATTTAACCTGTCCGTCCTTGGCTTGTACTGTTCCAATGATGCCCAATGCAAACTGGAGGAACAGCACCTCATTTTCCGATTAGGCACTTTACAGCCTTCCACACTTAACATTTAGTTCAACAATTTCAGACCATGAACTCTGTCCTCCATCTTTACCACTTTTTTTAATCCATTTTTTTTTTGTTGTTTTAATTTTTTATGTATTTATTTTTATTTTTTAAATCCTTTTGCCCCCAGCCATGCCACCCCACAGGGCCATCTGTCACTGGTTTCTGTGTAGTGCTTTCACAGAGCGCTGACCCTTCTTCTGCTATTAACACACTCTGCTCTCCCAGTACCATTAACATTAAAGCTCACTTTGTCTTGTGTCCATGACATCTTTGTCAATCTCTCCTGAGCTCCCACCTATCCTTGACCTTCCTTCTATCTTGCTCAACTTGCTCCACCCTCTTTTAAACCCTGTGAAATCCATCACATTTCTACGTTTCTCTAGCTCTGAGGAATTCATATGGACTTGAAACATTAACTTTGTTTCTCTCTCCACAGATGCTGCCAGACCTGCTGAGTTTTTCCAACATTTTTTGTTTATATTTCAGATTTCCAGCATCTGCAGTATTCTGCTTTCATTCTCATTTAACAGCTCTGACTTCATCCTTTTTAATTGTCATTCAGTGACTATGCTGCTGAAATCTTTGATTACTTTTATGCATGTCAAAGTGGTATATTCCAATCAGTGTTTGGTGGTGTTGTCCAGTGACAGTACACATGGTTCTCTGGAACAGCCAATAGAAATTGGTCCCTTTAATGTAGGCTTACTATGTTTTCCTTCCCTCTCCTCCTCTAATCACAACTTTTGCATTTGTAGAATTAATTTTTTGTATGTACTGTTTTTGACATTAGCCTAAATTGATCCTTTCAAGCTTCAGGTATGAGATTACAAACTGTACATTACTATAGTCTATATTATGTTCTGATGTATGTATGAGAACTAAGTGGCAGTTAGCTCCCTGTCTCTGCCCTGCAGGTGTTTGAAATACCTGAAAAATCACTAGTTCTATCATTAAATTTTGGAATCAAGTTAGATTTACTGTGCATCATGTTCTTACCATTACTCACTGATGTAGTTGTTGATATGCCCTTTATTTTCAGTTGCAAAGTTGATGCTGCTTCTCCTCAAGGTCTACCATGTGATTTTTGTGGAGTGGTTACATGCTGTCGCTGTTTCATCTTTTCTTCCGCTTTGAACCTGCAGTTTTCATTCTCCTCCTTGAACTTGGATCACTGCTCCTTAGACTTCTGCTTTTAGCTGTCTTTAAGCATTTCAAATCGATATATCCATTCTTTGTCCTTTTCCACTGCTCATTGGACTAATTCTAGCTTGTAGTCTGTGTCTCTTGTATTTATTTTAACCACTGTTTATTTTCTACTGCTAACTTACTTTTAAAAATGTGAACCGCCTATTTTTGGTCTATCCTCATAGTGATACTTGTCCATACTTTGCTGTAGCTATTGTTACATTGTCCTCCAAATTTTCTTCTCAGCATCATAAATGAGGCCTTGCTGAGGTGAACTGAAATGTACTCTTGGAGATACAGTATTGGATAACAGCATTGCTGAAGGAAATAAGGGAAGTAAATCCCCTACTCTTCAAGTAGAGTTATGTGACCTTTTACATCCCCTGAGAAGGCAGAAAGACCTCTTGTTTAATGTCTCATCGGAAATATGGCACCTCCGACAGTACAGCACTTGCTTAGTTCTGCACTGGAGCTTGGATTTTATGCTCAAATCACTGGATTGTGGCTTTTATGGTTTCTCATCTGTCAGTTGTAGTTTGTATTTTGAGTTCTACAATCGTTTTGGGGAAGTTGGTGAAATTCCTTTTTGAAAGGTTGTAGGAGCAAGTGAGGAAATGAATGACCCAAAATTAACCACTGACGTAGCTAAATATGCTGAGCCCTCAGGGTCATCCTACTTGCATTTCTTTTGCACTCAATTTCAGAAGAATAGATTGACAAAAGAAAATATGAATTTTAAACATCAAAATCAATGTATCAGTCTGGGTTTTTACACATGTTAAATGTAAATAGAAAATTGTTCTTCACCCAGCTAGAGGTATCTCCTAATATGGAGACAGGATTGTCTGCTTTCTGCAGGGATTTTGTTGCTTCTAAATCACATGAAGGTTGTTTGATGCTGTGCCAGACACACAATTTGGATAGCTTGACATTGTTTACCCGTTTGTACTTGCAAGCTACATTATGATATACTACAAACTCAAATGCACTCAAAACCTGGTTTTTAATGTAAGTCTTGAGCTATTCCTGATCTGAGGCAAACTGATATAAAAGAAATTTACATTTCTTGCTGTTTTGTTTTGATTTGCCTTGAAATGCATTACAAGCCTTCACAACAAACGCTATACGATTGTCACCAATTCCACCCCAATTTTGGAGGTGGTGTAACGGTGATGTCAGTGGACTAGTAATCCAGTGGCCCAGGCTAATACTCTTGGGACAATGGTTCAAATCTTATCATGGCAGCTGGTGGAATTTAAATTCAGTTAATAAATCTGGAATTAAAAAGCTAGTCTCAGTAATGGTGACCATGAAACCATTGTCAATTGTTGTAAAAACCCATCTGGTTCACTAATGTCCTTTAGGGAAGGAAATTTGCCATCCTTACCTAGTCTGGCCTACATGTGACTTCAAGCACACAGCAACATAGTTGACTCTTAACTGTACTCCCGCAATAGCCTAGCAAGCCGCTCAGTTGTAAACCGCTACAGGAAAGTCAATAAGGACGGACCACCTGGCATCGACCTAGGCACCTGAAACTACAACAGCACACCCAACCCTGTTGACCCTGCAAATTAGGGGCTTGTGCCAAAGTTGGGACAGCTGTCCCACAGACTAATCAAGCAACATAGTCATACTCACAGAATTATACCTTAAAGACAATGTCCCAGACGTCACCATCGCCATCCGTGGTTATGCCCTATCCCACCAGCAGGTCAGACCACAGTGGTACATAGCCAGGGGAAAGTTGACCTGGGAGTTGTCAACATTGACTTCAGATCCAATAAAGTCTCATGGCATCAGGTCAAACATGGGCAAAGAAACTTCCTTCTGATTACTACTTACTGCCCTGCCTTTGCTGATGAATCAGCACTCCTCCATGTTGAACACCACTTGGAGGAAGCATCAAGGGTGGCAAGAACACAATGTAGTATGGGTGGAGGACTTCAGTGTTCATCACTAAAAGTGGCCCAGTAGACTGGGTCTATGGCAGGTGGTGAGGGAACCAACAGGAGGGGAAAAACAACTTGATCTTGTCCTCACCAAACTACCTGTTGCATATGCATTTATCCAATTGTGGTAAGAGTGACCACTGCACAGTCCTTGTAGAGACAAAGTCCTGTCTTCACGTTGAGGATATCTTCCATTGTGTTATGTGGTACTACCACCATGCTAAATGGGATATATTTTGAACAATCCATGAGGTGCTGTGGGCCATCAGCAGCTCAGTGTTGTGTTCAAGCACAATCTGTAACCTCATGCCCTACTCTACTATTGCCATCAAGCTGGGGAATCGACCTTGGCTCAATCAAAGGTCTGGAGGGCATGCCAGAAGCAGCACCAAGCATACCTAAAAATGAGTGTCAACCTGGTGAAACTCAACACAGGACTACTTGCATGCCAAACAGCAGAGGCAGCATGCAATAGACAGAGCTAAGTGATACCACATTCAATGGATTAGATCTAAGCTCTGCAGACCTGCCATGTGAATGGTGGTGGACAGTTAAACAACTAACAGGAGGAGGTTCCAGAAATACTCCCATTGTCAATGATGGAGGAGCCCAGCGCATCATTACAAAAAACAAGGCTGAAGCATTTGCAGCCAGAAGTGCCGAGTGGATGATCCATCTTGGCCTCCTCTTGAGGTTGCCAGCATCACAGATGCCAGTCTTCTGCCATTTCAATTCACTCCACATGATTTCAAGAAACGGCTGAAGGCTATTCATGACTCCTCAGACACTGAAGCAATCGATGCTCATATGCAACAAGACTGGACAACATTCACACTTGGGCTGATAAGTGGCAAGTAACCTATGCATCACAAGTGCCAGGCAATGATCATCTCCAGCAAGGGAGTGTGTAACCACCTTCCCTTGACATTCAATGCATTACCATCGCTGAATCCCTTATGTCAACATCCTGGGGGTTACCATTGGCCAGAAACTGAACTGGACCAGCCATATAAATACTGTGGCTACAAGAGCAGGTCAGAGGCTTGGAATTCTGCAGCAAATAACTCCGCTCCTGACTCCTCAAAGCCTTTCTGCCATCTATAATGCTCAAGTTAGGACTATGATGGGATACTCTCCACTTGCCTGGAGTATGATGGGATACTCTCCACTTGCCTGGAGTATGATGGGATACTCTCCACTTGCCTGGATGAGTGCACCTCCAACAACACTCCAGCTCGACACCATCCAGTACAAAGCATCTTACTTGATTGGCAGCCCATCCATCATCTTAAACGTTCACTTACTGCACCACCAATGTACAGTGGCAGCAGTTTGTACCATCTACAACATGCACTGCAGTAACTCACCAAGGCTTCTGCGACAACATCATCCAAACCTGCGACCTTACCACCTAGAAGGACAAAGGCAGCAGGTGCTTGGGAACACCAGCACCTGCAAGTTCCCCTTCAATCCACACAGCATGCTAAGTTGGAACTGTATTGCCATTCCTTCACTGCAGCTAGGTCAAAATCCTGGAACTCCTTTCCTAACAGCACTGTGGGCGTTCTTACACCATGTGACCTGCAGTGATTCAAGAACACGGCTCACCACCTTCTCGAGGGCAATAAATGCTGACATAGCCAGTGATGCCCACACCCTGTGAAAGAATATAAACCTCTGCTTTCTCCACCTCCCCAATTAACCAGTGTATCAGGCTGAACCAAACTATTTGCATACTCTATCCTATTCGATCCCAACCTAAGCTTCCAACCTCATCCACTTTCCAACATGTAGACTGCCTGCTTCCACCTTGACCATCCCTAATCTGGCATGGGAAATAAATGCTGGCCTTAGCCAACAATGCCCTCTTCCCATCCTCCTCCCAATACCTCCTTTGTCTCAGCATCCATTTTTGCCTCATTACAACTCTCTCAGGTTCCACGGGACACTTTTCTACATTAAAGGCACTGTATAGAGACTAACTGTTGACTTTATGAACTTCTCTCCTGCTTTATAACATTAGATATTTTTCCTGGCCTAGATATACAATGTATGTGGAAGAGAATTAGAAATCTTACACCCATAGTGTGCAATACAAGTGCAAGAGTGCATTACCATTGTAAATGAATTTCTGATTGTTAAATTACAAGAACAGATGAGCTTCTTTTGTTTTCCTATTCTGCGATTTTTTTTTTAAAAAACAGGAATGATTGATTTTTTTTAAAGGGAGCTGCGTTATTTAATAATTCTGCCTATTACTATAGTGTGTAGCCGAATAAAAGTGAGACCATTATAAGAATTTATAAAGATATAAAAAGCAGTTAAATGCTTTCAAAGATTGTAATTTAATAAACTAATACTTGTGTGCCTTGTAAAAACGTACTTTCTGATGTTCAATTATAAATTTTTTATAGGTTCAACTCCAGTCCAAGTCACTCAGATTAATCCCTTTCAAATTAACCAGCCGCAGCCTCCTACACTGAACCAAATGAGAGCAAGTCCTTTGATGGCCTCGGGACCGTCTACGTTTGGCACCGTACCTGCAGTCAGTATGGAACCAATGCCGCTCAGCTCCATGTCAGCATCAATGGCAATGGGCATGGTACCAGTGCCGGTTATTGGTCGGATGGGTACAGGAATGAACATTGCTGGAACAATACCGCAACCACTTTTATCAACTGGCATCCCTCCACCTACGTCCCAGACGTCTACAACTAATCCTTTCCTATTATAAAAGAGCAGAGGAAAGATCTTCATTACAGAGAGAAAATCTAGATAGGAGTGTGGCTAGCTAAGTTAAATGTATTCTAGACAGCATTTATGGCTGTGGTGAGGAAACCTTCACAGTAGGTTCAGCTTTTGCTGTGCTGGTTTTTTATGAAGTGTATATTGACAGTGGTTAATTTTCACTATTTTCTAAAGAAGCTATTTGCTGCCAATGGAGGTATCATATGGTAGTTGAACAGTAGTAACGTGAATTTAATATTCACAACTAATGAATCCTCCAATCCTTAAGTGCATATTACAGTTTGTCCAAAGGTAACATAGTGTTTTGTGTGGTATAATCACTGATTTGCATATTTCACAAGTATCTGACTATTGACCTGTTTCAAAAAAAAAATATAAGGCCACGATGACTGTTTCCAGCAGTTAGAAATTTGCTTCCTAATCATAAAAGCAAATATAGAACTTGGATAACCAAAATCACAACACCAATAAACCTACAAAACCCTGATTTCATAGCTGATGGATTGAAAATAATTTTGCAAACCTGTTCATAGCAGTGAGGAGTTTTTAAATTGTGCTGTCTTCTGAATAGGCTGTTACAAAATTGCTTTTGAGTTTGGACTCTTGCATGCACCTTTTAAATTGCTGTTTGAAGTAACATTCTCAGCACTAGATGCTATTTAAGCAGAAGGTATCAGTTATTGTTCAGTATTAATCATGATTCAGTACTGATAGGATTGAAATGCCTTGTAAAGTTGTGATCATTAAAAATCATTGCAATGATAATGAACAAACTATTTACACAAGTTTCCGTAATTCGGTGGAGATTTTTTTTTAAGTGGAAGAAAGCTGCATGCATCAGTCTTTTTCTGTTATTGAAATCTGAGATTTGCTAATGATGACAATGGCTATTCTCTAGAATATTTAAAACACTTGTCTAGGTGAAAGGTTGTGGTGCTCACCATTGTTAATGAAACAGAGTAGACACCAGACAATAGTAGAGTTTAAAGGAAAAAAAATTACATCAGTGTAACATTGGAATCTAGGTGCTTTTCATTTTATTTCTTTAAGATTTTACTAAGTAAAGCAAACATTAAGCTAATCCAGACTCGTATATGCAGTTAATCCTGTACACTTTGCACAGCTTTTTTAAATAGATGAGTCTTCATGTAAAGGTTAAATAGCCAAGTTTTAGAGTCTGTAATTTGCAACCATATTGTAGTTTATAAAAGTTTTATGCTATTTTTAATCTTTCTGTCTAGGGATTTTGGTAAGATTTTGCAAGCGTGTTTTTTATCTGCTTTAAAACATTGTGTTGACAGGTGCCATGAAATGTGTGGTCCAGATTGTATCTTTGCTTCATTGTTGAGTTAAGATTAAGCTCTGTATTTTAGAAGAGAAAAGGGAATCCAGTAACTGAAGAGTGTATTTATCTCTTGTGTTAAGTGTGTCATGGTTCAACACTAAGCAGTTTATAAAGTTTTGTAATGAATTTGAAAACAGATTTTCTTTTTGAATCAGTGGATGACCAGACAGGTACTTAAGGGTGAATCGCTATGCAGAGAAGGTAAATAGTAGTCCTATGTTTGTATTTTAGTAACTTAATGAACAGACTACAGTGATCAGTCCGCGTATTGCTTTTAATGAATGAGGAATTTTCTGTTAAGACCTCTTGAGATGGCAGGAGTGGGTTATGACGTTTGAGTGTTTTTTAGAGTCCATTTATTTTTGTTCTTAATATTCTTATTTTTTTGGCTAGGAAATGAGTTTGTAGACATGGCCAGCAGCACATTAGTATTGTTTTAAAGGGAAGTGAAAAGCTTGGATTTGTTTTCCTTATCCAAATTCATCTACTTTTTATAAAGAAAAACAATAGCCTTCATTTCTATACTATTCATTAAGCTAAAACGATGTTTTGGAGTGGTTTACAGGGAGGCGGACAGTGAGCAGTTTGGCATTATAATGATAGTGATGAACATTTGCTCAATGTGGACATCAATCGCCAGGTACCATTTCTTCCAGTAACACTTAACATGAGCATACAATATTTCATACCCACATTGGATAACTATTGTGAATAATCTGTTGCATTTTTCTCCTGCTCAGATCTGCATTCAGAAGTTGAATAGAGATTTGTTCTGTATCACCTGTCATCCATATTTGAGTGAAATGCTGAGTTCCAACTGATATCATTTTGCTTAGATAGAGACAACAGGCTGTGAAAAAGAAAATAACCACAGTAATAATTTAAAATATGGATGTGGAATAATTGTTCGTGTCAAACTAATTTGTCTAGTTATAGCATATCCAGGCTACAGTGGTGTGCACCTTACTTTTTTTAAGTCATTACTATCAATAAAAGTGTGGCATATTATGTGACTTAGAACTCTCAATTTCTGAATGAGTATTGCTTTTGAAGTTAATTTCACACTCTAGTGTGTGCATTTTTTATACAGAAAGTGGTGATCTGCATACTAAACATAGAAATGCCACAAATAAAATTCATGCTAAGCACGTTCATTTGGAATGTGATCCTATTTGATCTACCACATATATGTTTATATTGTACAAGACAAGATATTTTGAATTTATTTTGAGTTCTTGGGGTTCATGTGAGTGTGAGAGTATGCATGCTAAGAGTGCAGCCACTACTTGTATAGTCTTGCATTTAGTCACTAAAATTTATACAAAGCTTCTGGTAAGATTTGTATCAATAACTGTTTTCATTATGTACTGTAAAAATTTTATTTGCTGTCATTCTATTACATAACTGCATCAGTGTAAATGTATGGTAGTCTGTCACCTGTAACTTGTGTAATTTCAGTGTACTGTTGCTATGTATTAATTTTACTACAGGAAGCTGTACAGTAGGTTTTTGGTCACTTGCATAGTTAATACTTTAAATGCTTGTCCTTTATTATTCAGTATCCTTAACACACCATGAATTAAGTAAGCCATAGAACTGGAAAATCAAAGAACGGGCTCACAGATGGAAGTTAACACCTTACACCCACATGCTTATCTATTTTTTTCACATGTCCTAACGTGTTCTGTATATTACAGCCTCTCCTAGCTGCTACTTGTGTGACTTTGTTTTCTGTAATAATCACTTATTTGTGATGGATCAGGGCCAAACCCATGTTCCCGCTAAGCATGGAATTCAAGAGTAATTGCAGTGATTCTTCCTACCTAGTTTTGCACCAAGTTTTAGAAACACCTGGAAAGTAGTTCCAGGGCTGGATGAGCTCCTCCAAAACAAAATATTTACATGATCATGCTAACCCGCTGTTCAAGCAACTGTCATGGTAGGTATGGACCTGCTTGTTAATCACCTCTTTGTTAGTCACAGAACTTACCCTTACACATGCTAGCAAACTGGAGAAAATTTAGGTAGTGTAAACCGTTTGGTAGACTTCTTCAGGGAATCTGGAGAGATTCCTACAAAATACTTGCAAGAAGAAAATGTTAAAAGGAGCTAGGCTCCAGAAAACAAGAAAGCTAATTGCCCAACAGAGGGCAGTATTCTGGACATCAGAAAAAAAATGACCTGTGCTCACATTGAGCAGCAAGGTCACAATAAAACTACCTCAGCCACCAGTACTTTTTGATTGTTTGCACTCCTTCAAAAAAAATCATAGTTTCTCATAAATCTACTTTTAGTTTTCCATGTAGGTTTTGTCTAGGATACAATATGTACTAATTTTGTAATTGCTTTCATTCAGTTCTTTTCATTTTTATTCAAAAATATTCACACTTATTTTGTTGTCCTCTAATTGAGATAAAGTGGAAGTGTCTTTTACTAAAGATAGATGACTGGAAGTCACGCGAGTTCAGAAAATTACACTATTGATCTACACTGTTTATAATGCAGCAACTTAAGAAATTTTTGATTAAAATATTTTCTGGAACTTGCAGAAACTCATATACCCTTAACTTTTGAGCATTTGCATGTGTATCTTCGTTATTTCCTCTCATTAGGTCTCCAAGTTATGTACAATCGATCATCCAGAAAGTATGTAAGCATTCTGCTTATGAGCGTCTGTTGATACTGCTCTTCTCCCTAATATAAAGAGGTGCATAAGACTGAACAAATGGTGAATTATTCCATGCTGCTATAGGGAAACATAGCTAAAATCAGCAACTTGAGAGTGGCAGACTGTGGATGCAAACCCGTTTCTGTGCCTTGGCATTGTGCTGCATAAAGTCCTAAAAAGACCTGAATCTCTTCAAATGCAAGTGTCTATTACATTTGATCTGTTTGGAATGAATGCTTTGAATAATATGGCAAAAAATTTTTTTTTTTGCTCACAATTCAGAACTTTGGCTTTCACGAAAACATAAGTGCTCCACTGCGCATGTGCAATCATCTCTGTATTTTGTCAGGAATCATTTCCATGCCTTGGTTTCAGAGGTTGCCACATTATTCAGTGTGAATAATCAGTATAATCAGCGGGCAAATTTTAAACCCCTTATTAGTGCTGGTTGTTTGGAATTACCAACACTTTGGTATGTGATTGCTATAATGCAGGTTGGATTGAGTATTGTGTGAATTGTAGTTATTAACTTGAAGCTGACACATTGTTACAGTACTACCAAACACTGATCTCAAGTCGATTCAGTAGAAGCAATATGGCCGAAGCAGCATGCAATTCTTAGAGATATGAGAGAGTGGTTGATACGGCCTGGTCTTTTCACATAGGCTAATTTACACCTTTTATTTGAAAATTAAGATAACCGTTTTTTCTTGGTGGGAAGTGGAGGCAATAGGCACTTATTATGCCAAGGAAAGCAAGTTGTTGAGATTTTAATTGAAAAGCCCAGTAGAGGGACTGAAATCTTTATAATTTTCCAGTTATTTGGCTTACATCTTTTAAGGCAAAGGATAACTACATTTAAAGAATGAGGACTACTGCATATAATGGTGAGTAACCTACCTTTTCATGTATTATGTTCTGTATATCTACCAAACTCATTCATAATGCTGGGAGCAGGCTGCTTTTTGTGGTATTGTGCTCAACTGTCATTACTGTATAATATAATTTATCATTTGTACTATTGTAACATATGTTCTGTATCTTATTTTCTATGTAATGGTTTTGTAGCAAGTCACACAAAATCTTATTGTTTATGCCATTTGAACAGCAGAAAAGATCCAGGGGCCTGTTGCTTAAATGATGAAATTAAATTGTTGGTATCTGTTACTATGGTTTTGATACTTCATTTATTTTCTATAAGAAATACATATTTATATTCCTGAAAGTACTAATTCATATTCAAATCCCACATTTGCTTTATTAAGTATAAAACCCTGCATTATATACATACATGGATGCAGAATTGACAATTGGACATTAAATGGGAAGTGGTAGACATGGAGTTGAGAAGGAAATGCATTTCATTGTTTTCATGCATAACAACAGTAATTGCACTTCAATTAATTGTGAAGCGATGTGTTACATGCTAAGGATGTGATGAGTTGCTGCATAAATGCAACTGCTTTCCTTGCAGAACATGGAATAAAATATTGACATGTGGGTAGGCATTTATCATTTTCATTAATCAGTGGCATTACCTTGCCAGTTCATAAACGATATAAGCTAACGCAAAAACCTAAGCTAATGTTTCCTAACTTATATGGATTGCCAAAACAAAATATAAGATTGAGGGATTTTCCTGATTGTGGCTTTAATAGCACACTGGGAAGTGTGGTTAGCCACTGAGCTTTGAGAAGAATCTTAGATATCCTGATTGCAATCAAATTAGGTAGCATTTATAGGTAAACTAGTCATTTGGTAATTCAGAACTTGAAAAAGGAGAAATGCATTTGAAGCTTTTCATCTAATACTCATTAGGATGATGCAAGAATGAAAAAAGGGTGCAATGCCTGGATATATTCCTTTTGCCTGCAGAGGACAGGTTCACGTGTAGCTTCTAGCAAACATAAGTGAGCCACATTGCGAACCCAACTGATGATCTTAAATTGGTTGCCACCCTCCCCCACTCCCCAAACACCAGACCCTCCCAACTACCCTGGACAACCCCAAATTCTATCTATATATCTTAGACACGTACCTTCCCCTGGCCTGTCAATTTCCCTGGCCCTTTAAACTTAACTGCTTTATGGCAGCTTGTGCCGTAAAGTAAGTGTGGCCTCCTTGAATACACTGGATCTAGACTTCACTGGGGCCTGCGAGGAGACTTTCAATGCAGCTCCGGCAAATAGAGGTGTCAATGTTATTTTCAAGACCAGGTAAGTAGGCATTTCTTCTAATTTCTGCAGGCCAGCTTTTTCCAACACCAGTCAGAGGTTACAACCCAATATGTTCTGAGTTTTGCAAGCACTGGCTGATTAAGTAGTCAGTGCTCTGCTTCTTGCAGACAGCCGAAGGGGTGTGCTGTTTAATATGATCTGCCAGTCTTTGGGACTTACGGCCTGTGTACCTGGCCTCACACTGACACCGAAATTCATTTATGCATTATTGTGTTGTGGGCAGGACATCTTTTTGGCATCAAATACCCTTCCGGGCTAATCTGACATAAACTGGGCACTTCTCATGTCCAAAGTTGGCAGCCGTAGGCCCATTTTTGTGTGCGCAATACACAGCAGCCAATGACCTGATTAGGGTAGCCATTATCTAGCAGTATAACTTTGCATCCTATTTCGGCATCAAGCTTGCACAGTGAACAAATGACTTGGGCCCTATTTAAGCGATTCCCGATAAGGCCAAGCTTTTAGTACAGAAAATAAAGGAATTCTCAAGTGTTCTCAAAGATTATGGGATTGATTTTACCTGACAGCAGGGTTGGCTGAGAAACCATCTGGCTCTCTATAGGCTGAGGCCTTGGAGACTGACTACCTGATCGTAATAATCATTAGATGGCAGGAGACAACCAAGAAAGACCTGACAAAATAGTCCCTAGCACTAAGGTAACAGTGTGACGTAAGGAGGCCATCATGGCCAGGGAAGAGGGGAAAGTGGTTTCTTTGTGGAGTGCTGCCTTTGCATTCTGTTTGTTGTTAGAATTCCACTTGAATAATTCCTTCATAATCTAGACAGTGGCAAACTATTTCATCTTTGTTCAGAACAGTAGAACCTGAGACCAAGCCCTGCACTTGAAGAGGGGTAAATTCAAAACTAGTCTATGGAAGCTCAATCAATGGAACGTGCTCCTATTGTTCTCAGCATTTTCCAGTTCTCCAAATGCGTCACCAATGCTATTTTGCTCAGCATAAGAGTATTCGTAGAAGGCAGAAGGTTTTTCTGCCAGAGAAAATTTATTTCCATTCTGGTAAAATGAGAAATGCCAGTCTCGTTGTCCAAAGCTTCAATTTTTCCTCCCCAAATCTTAGGTGGTCACATGGTATCATCACTAACAGTGTGTGAAATTTGAGAATAGTCCTAATACTGACAAACACACATGGATAGGAGTCAAATCCTGTTGTTTCTTTAATAAATTGTTTTTTTAAAATACAAAAAATTTACCATGGAAAACGCACTCCATAACAACTACAGTTATTGGATAATATTACTTACTCTCAGTTCAAATTTTAGAATGGATTGAATCGTAGCTATTTCAAATGCATTTTGTTGCGACAGTAAATGTATTTAGACATTTGACCATGCTGATAAAGTGCTCCAGTCAAGCTGTGGAGTCCTTTTGCCTACTTAAAATGTTTCACCTCTTGGGCTAGTATATGCAAGATGCTACTATTGAGCCACATCTAACATCTGTCAGAAGTTTTGAGAAGACAGGCACAGTGTTGAAACATGAGCTTTATTCTGCATCTGTTAGGGGCAAGAGCAAAGCTGAATAAAGTGTTCCACACCTGTGCATTTATAGGCCTTACCTCTAGTTTTTGGAAACTTTAAAAATCTTCTCCAGGTCATATAGGTAATGTAGTTCTATTCATAATGTCAGATACAGCTTAAAAAGAGGTCAGCTTTTCAATTATGATGACCTTGACTGGTAGGTCAACAGGACAATTCTCAACATGCAGAATGGGAGGCAAAATGTTTACTCTTCAATGAGGCAATTGAGTGACTCTAGGCCATACCTATAAAAAGTCAGATGCCAGTGCGACAATCATGCAGCCATATATGTTATAGTACACCTTTGATTGAATAGTTGTGAATACTGTCTTAAGTACTTTTCAGACAGAACACGGGTGCAATATTATGTTTGAGATGCTTTCCTGATCAGAGGAGAATTTGAGGAGTGAACTGGTGATACTGAACCTTAGGCTACAGACATACTATTCTTATAACTTTATGCTAAAATACCCTTCCACTTAAACATCTGACAATACAGGATGATGATTATTAGTAGGGGTTGAATCATATCCAAGTTTCTTCAAATCCTTGGTGACAATGTTGAAAGAGATGGTAACATAGCCTTGTGACAAAACCCTTGTAACTAAACATGCAAAAGAAAAACATATGTGAATATTCCATTTGTTTCCATCAACAATTGCTGTAAAACTTTTAAACCATTTAAAGGAATACAATACAAGGAATGATTTTACATGTAATAAGTAAGTTTGTTTTTTCTAACAGCATGGGAATATCCCCTTCCTTTGTCTTCTAACATGCTTAGTTAAATTACAGATCTTTCCCAATGGAGGCTAAAAAGATGGAGATAAGAGGACTTTTTATTCTGAGGGTTGTTAGTCTGTGGAATACTTCTACATACCCTTTGACTCCATTAGGAGGTAAGCAGGAAAGTAGAAGCCACAATCCGATCACCCATGAACTTATCAAATGGAATAGTAGGCTCAAGAGGCTGAATGGCCTTCTCCTGCCCCTAATTCATAAGTAGCAACATAATTTCTTCTGCATTGTTAGAATACTTTAATGTTAAGTAATTCTGTGGTATCACCAGGCAACTGTTGTATCACTTTATCAGCTAACTAATGCTTGCAAACGGTAGAATCTACATAAAATCTTTGAAAAAATTGGATACTTATTCTTGTTTTGGGCACTTTCTCTTCATTGTGATTTTGTAAAAAGTCCCCTACATGTACCAATCAGCAATATTGCTGCGCTAGAACATACAACATGCCAGAACAGTGGCAGTTAATTAAATTCCAACCAAATATAAAACTTCCTGCTTGATCATTCTTATTGCGGCCTGGTTAGCATAGTTCTTAACCAGGGCAAAGATTGTGACCTTACTCCAATACTATAGGGCAGGAGAAATACTTTCAATGAAGTGCCATTTGAATTTCTATAAAGGCATCATCTTCCCCAGAGTTTGAAATATAAATTCAGATGCCATTGCTTGTCAAATCATTTGCCGTGATTTGATCACATGAAGCTGCCATCCCCCTGTCCAGCAAAAACATGTAAACTGGAACATTCACTGACACAAACCTTCTCTTCCTTCCCCTTGTGCAACCACTTTAGGATCTGTGAATTCTGGGCGCCTTCCCATAAGCCAGCTAAACAAAAGAACAAAACACAATCGTTAATGGAAATTATGACTGAGAAGTAGAAGAAAAAATCCTGTTGCTACCCTGACAACTCAGCAAACTTATTCACTATGTTGTAGACCACATACACCTAACAAATTCTAATGCATGGAGGTAGCTCAGCCAGGGAACTGGCCGGATTATAGATTACTGTGGCCTAGCAAGGAGTGTCTACCCTACAGTGATTCCAACAGAAAGAACCCTAGTAGTTATGAGAAAGTGTAATTGTGGATCTGTCACCCATTATTGGTAGCACAGTTTTATTTCAGGTGGCAGTTTTACACCTGGGCTGTGAATTGAGAATCGAACCCCATGTGTGGATATTGGAGAGTAACCACATTTGATGCACTCCGTAGTAAAATGACTCAGCAACATTCACTATCAAAACCAAAATGTTGTCTATGTCCAATGGAAAGTTAGAAAACTGTTTTGAAAGGAATAAAAATGCAAGTTATGTTTAAACCCCCTTGTGTCTTCCATTACTGTTGAGGGAAAAAACAAGGATTCAAATTAAAGCAGGAAACAGTTTTATATGATTAAATTAGGACTGAGATATTTATGAAGCTCATATGTTACCCTAAAATGAGAAGTGATATATCCACTCAAACCACCTCCTGAACCTTGAGCAGTAAGCATTTAAGTATGCTGCTCCAAATCATGTCTCCTACTCATTTTTGAATGCAGAAACCTTCCAAGCAGTCAAATTCCCACCAACATGCAGTGATTTAAAATGTCACAGGCCTTCAAAAACTTCATGAGACAAGTAAAAATCTAGCAAATAAGCTGTGACTGCCATATTTTCTTCTCTTGTGAATTGAAAATTTCCCCAGTTCACAGCTGATAGCTATAATAAACACAGGCCACACAAGGATGGAGAATAAACCTCAGCTGGACTTTTAAAAATATTCCATTAAGTACAAAGTCTCTATCTAATTCTTTCTGCTCACTGACTACTGATTATTCTTCACCATGGTGACACATTTTGGAATAATAAAATGTGACTTTATCCATTATTGGGGGAAAGAGTATGTTATCAAGTACTTTGCAAGGACCAGAATCAAATGTGTTACAAAATTTTGTAACTACAAATCACAAATTGTAAATTTCCCACTGTGTAAAATAAATTCAGATACTGTTGTTCATCATAATTGTGATTTGATCAAATGAAAAATTATCTGTTTTGAGACAGTTATTGCATAAACTTCTGCCCTGTTTGGAGTTATTGCCTCTAAGATTAAATTGTAAATTAGGGGAAATGAAACATCTTTGTTACTGCAGTAAGCAATTTTCAGTGAAAAGCAGCTTAGACCCTAATGCACATTTTAACAGATAATCCTTTCATCACTTTTCCAAATTGCACACACCTAAATTCCTATACAAAAGCAGAAACAGAAATACCTTGAAAAGCTCAGCAGGTCTGGCAGCATCGGCGGAGAAGAGTACAGTTGACGTTTCGAGTCCATTCTGTTGAAGGGTCATGAGGACTCGAAACGTCAACTGAACTCTTCTCCGCCGATGCTGCCAGACCTGAGTTTTTCCAGGTGTTTGTTTTTGTTTTGGATTTCCAGCATCCGCAGTTTTTTGTTTTTATCCCTAAATTCTTATCACTGGTTGTCTGCTTTAATTTCCTCTTTACAACTTACTTCAGCAGCTGTGCATCAATCATTCCTTTTTCATCCTTCCAGTGGCCAAGTCTTTTCAATTTCTTGGATTGTTTCTCTTGCAGTTTGTTTCAACTTAAAATTAGTGCGGGTGTGATGTTAAGTTTATATAGCAAATAATACAATACATAGAAAATAGATGAGCATTTAAAATCCCACCTAACAAATCATATGACTAAATCAAGAATGACTTTGGATCAGAGGCTGCCTGCTTAGGGTTGCTCCCACATTCAACAAAGAGAAACCATGCAGAGACCCAGAAATATGAAAACTGTAGTCCCATAAAGTACATAGGAGTCTGATTGCTATTTTCGGACTAAACTGGACGTAATGCATGCCTCACCCATTTCAGCTAATCATCCAGCAAAGGAAAGCCCAGCTGTAATTTATTTTTGTGCAGCCCAGTAGAAGGCTGTTCCAAATGTCCATCTGGGTCTCTACCAGGATCCAACTTCCAACACCTGTTACTAAGCCCAGAAGCTGACTGGCTGCCAGATGGTGCAGGGGCCCTTAAAGCTGCCCAAGTGTCCTAGTTTTTGCCTGCACCCAGCCAGCCCCATGTTAATGAGACTTGGACAATATCCAGGCTTGGTCTGACAAGTGGCAAGTAACATTTGCACCACACACGTGCCAGGCTATGACCATCTCCAACAAGAGATAATCTAACATTCAATGGCTTTACCATCACTGAATCCCCCATATCAACATCCTGGGTGTTACCATTGACTAGAAACTGAACTGAACTAGTCATATAAATACTGTGGCTACAAGAACAGGTCAGTGGCTAAGAATTCTGCAGCAAGTAACTCAAAATCCTGTCCACTATCTACAAGGCGCAAGTCAGGAATGTGATGGAATACTCCACTTGTTGGAGTTGCACTCATCCAGGCAACACTCAAGACGCTTGACACCATCCAAGACAAAGCAGCCCTCTTAATTGACACCCCATCCACAAACATTCACTTCCTCCACCACCAATGCACAGTGGCATTAGTGTGTACCATCTACAAGATGCACTGCAGGAACTCATTAAGCCTCCTTAGACAGCACCTTCCAAGCCCATGACCACTATCGTCTAGAAGGACAAGGGCAGCAGACACATGGGAACACCATCACCTAGATGTTCCCCTCCAAGCCACTCTGGAAATATATTGCCGTTCCTTCACTGTTGCTGGGTTAAAATCCTGGAACACCCTCCCTAACAGCACTGTGGGTGTACCTATACCATGTGGACTGCCGTGGTTCAAGGCAGCTGCTCACCACCCCCTTATCGAGGGCAATTAGGGATGGACAATACTAGCCTAGCTTGCGATGCCCACAACCCATAAATAATTTTTTTTAAAAAAGTGGACCAGGCCTCCTGCACTATCTATCTGGCAGCTGGTGAGCACATTCCGCCAGTCACCTAAAGACCACACCAAAGGAAAATCTACCCCCGTCTTTTCCCAATTTTGACATCATTTTTGTGATGTCAGAGAGATCATCTGCTACTGAGCTACTGCAATAAATTAAGTATCAAGCTGAGTGAAGACTCTACTATGTAGTCAGAGAGATGGGAAACACTGCATCTGATAAGAGTTGATTTATCCCTCTTATTATGATTCTTTTTCCCCACTCATTCTTAGGATGTGAGCATCGCAGGCAAGATCAACATTATTGACCATTTCAAATTACCCTGCAAAGGTGCTGTTGGGCCACCTTCCTGAACCACTGCAGTCCGTGTGATGATTCTGGTTATTCTTTTGGAAATGGGTCAAGACAGGGCAGGAGGATGAGGCAGCTTAAAGATAGGAAACAACGACTAATAAATCCTATAGCTTTTGATCATTTGTAATAGAAAATGAAAATGATGCTAGTAAATAGATATGGCACTATGGTTAGGAAATATGTTGATAAAGTACTTTGGGAAGTGACCAGACAATATATTACTGCTTATATTTTACTGTTCTGGAAGTTTGCAATAACCATCACTGCTTTAATGTTCTGAGCGGAAACAACCTGACTAAATTGTGATATCCAAAAGTGTAAATACCTTGTTAACTTTTGCAGTTTAGACGAAGACTCTGGGACAAACATTGGTATGGTTCTCTTATGCCTACAAAAAAGCAAACCTCCAAAGTAAATTGCTAGTAATATTTCATTAAAAAACTAATTTCTGTGCTATAAAGATGTGGCACTTATAAAAAATTTACCTATTATTCCATGACTATGAACTAAATTAAAAATTGTAAAGGCAATTTGTACAAGATTAAAGGAGGTTAATGCCTGGTTCTGGTAGTGAGTACTACAACCCATCAGCACTGTACCTCTGTTACACTTAATTATAATTATAGGCACGTTTCTTGCAGCCGATTGGAAGAAATTTGTTACAAATTACTTGCAATTTATTTCATGGACAGAGAAACTCTCCATCAACAAAGAAAAAAAAGTTGAATACATTGAACATTGCAAAGGCTTTGGGTCTTGACAACAGCTGCCTCTCATGTTGAAGACAGTGCACCAGAGCTAATTGCTGTACCTGCCAGTTTCAGTACAGCTATGACACTGACAGATATTGCCCAGGTACACCCTTCTCACAGATCTGGTTAAATTTGTCATGTGTTATCAGCCCCTCCTAACCATTAGTAAATGAGGGAAAGCGTCATCTTCATCAGTCTCCATCGAGTGGCACCTCTTACCGTTAACTCGCTCACAGATACTAAGTCAAGTTCTAACAGGACAACTTCACTCCAAACCTCATTACAAATTTTGAAATTAAATTCAAGATATTTCCTCACTGGATCTGCAAAGCTTTCAAAATTAACATAAGAATATAAGAAATAGGAACAGGAGTAGACCATTCAGCCCCTCAAGCCTGCTCCAGCATTCAATAAGATCATGGCTGATCTTGTGTTTTAATTTCCACATTCCCATCTAACCCCAATAACCTTTGATTTTCTTGCTGAGCCAATCTTATCTACCTCTGTCTTAAAAATATTCAACGACCCCACCTCCACCACCTTCTAAGGCACAGAGTTCCAAAGTCGCACAATTCTCAGAAAAAATTTCTCCTCATCTCTGTCCTAAAAGGGCGACCCCTAATTTTAAACCGTGTCCCCTAGTTCTGGACTCACCCATAAAAGGAAACATCCTTTTGACATTCATCTTGTCAAGGCCATTCAGGATCTTGTATACTTCAATCAAATCACCCCTCACTCTTCTAAACTCCAGTGGAAACGAGCCCAGTCTGTCCAACCTTTCCTGATAAGACAACCCATTCATTCCAGGTATCAATCTAGTAAACCTTCTTTGATGCACCTCCAATGCATTTACATCCTTCCTTGAATACTGTGTGCAGTTTTGGTCTACTTATTTAAGGTGCAGTCACACCAATTCCCTGTATAGCTGAAGCATAACATCCTTACTTCTTTGTTCAATCCCTCTTGTAATAAAGGATAGCATTCCATTCCTTCCTCGTTACTTGCTGTACCTGCATACTAACTTTTTGTGACTCGTGCTCAAACACCTAGATCTCTGCATCTCCGAATTATGCAGCCGTTCCCGCCAAAGTGAACAACTTTACATTTTCCGTTATTAAACTCCATTTGCCAGACCTTTGTCCAGTCACTCAATCTATATCCATCTGCAACATCATGTTCTCTTCACAATGTACTTTCCTAACTATCTTTGTACATCTGCAAATTTAGTTACCATATCTTCACTCCCCTCATCTAATTCATTGATGTAAAAAGTTGAGACCCCAGTACAGACCCCTGTGAGACTCCACTCGTCACATCCTGCCAATCCGAAAAAAACCTATTTATGCATACTCTCTGCTTTCTGCCGGCCAGCCAATCTTCTATCTAGCTAATATGTTACCTACACCATGTGCTTTTATTTTCTGTAATAAACTTTGATGTGGCACCTTATCAAATGCCTCCTGAAAATCCAGGTACAATACGTCTACAGGTTCCCTTTTATCCACTGCACATATTACTCCTTCAAAGAATTCTAATAAGTTGGTTAAACATGATTTTCCTTTCACAAAACCATGCTGACTCTTCCTGATTGCCTTGAGCTCTTCTAAGTGTACAGCTATAACCGCCTTAATGATCGATTCTAATAACTTTCCCGTGACAGACATCGAACTAACTGGCCTATAGTTTCCTGTTTTCAGCCTCCCTCCCTTCTTGAATAGAGGGGTTATATTTGCTACTTTCCAATCTAACGGAATCTTTCCAGAATCTAGCAAATTTTGGAAAATTAACACCAGCGCATTAGCCACCTCTTTTAAGACCCTAGGATGTAGTCCATCAGGACCTGGAGACTTGCCAGCCTGCAACTCCATCAATTTGCTCAGTACCGTTTCCCTAGTGATTTCAATTTCACCAAGTTCCTTTTTCCTGTTCATCGATAGATTTGCAGCTATTACTGGAATGTTTTTTTGTATCCTCTATAATGAACATAGAAGAGATGAACAAATATTTTGCTTCTGCCATTTTCTCATTATCTACTATTAGCTCCCCATCGATACTCTCTAGAGGACCAACACTCAATAAACTTCTCTTTTCCTTTTTAAATACCTGTAGAAACTCTTGCTATCCATTTTTACATTTCTAGCTAGCTTCCTCTTATACTTTAATTTCTTTCTCCTGATTAACATTTTAGTCATTCTCTGTCGTTTTTATATTTCGTCTAATCATCTGTCCTACCACTCGTCTCTGCGATGTTGTATGCTTTTCCCTTAAGTTTGATGCTTTCCTTAACTTCTTTAGTAAACCAGGGATGTTGGGTCCTCCCCTTAGCATTTTCTTTATATTAGGAATGTACTTATTCTGAGTACTCTGAAATATCCCCTTAAATGTCTGCCACTGCTTCTCAGTTCACTTAAGCCAGCTCAGCTTTCATCCCCACATAGTTGCCCTTATTTAAGTTTAAGTCTTAGACCCACTCTTCTCCCTTTCAACCTGGATGTAAAATTCAGTCATATTGTGGTTGCTGCTACCTAGGGGTGCCTTTACTTTGAGGTCATTAATTAATCCTGTCATGTTACACAATACCAAGTCTAATATAACCTGTTCTCTGGTTGGTTCCATAACTATCATGAAAACATTCAAAGAGCTCCTCATCCGGGCTCCTACTGCCAATCTGATTTTTCCAATTTGTGTGTAGATTGAAATTACCCATGATTATTGCCATCCCTATATCACAAGCACACAATATTTTCTCTTAAATACTTTGTCCTACACTGTGACTTCTGTTAGGGGGCCTGTAGACCACCCCCACTCCTCGACTATTCCTCATTTCCAACTAAATCGATTCTACATCCTGATCTGAACCAAGTTCTAACTATTGCACCAATGCCCTCTTTAATCAACAGTGCTATCCCTCCACCTTTACCTAGCTTCCTATTCTTCTTGAATGTCACGTACCCTTCAATATTAAGGACCCAATCTTTGTCGTCCTGCATCCATGTCTCCATTATTGCTATCAGATCATATTTATTTACTTCAATGTGGCCAATCAATTCATTTACCTTGTTATGAATGCTATATGCATTCAGACAGAGAGCCTTCAGTTTTGTCTTTTTGTTACCTTTGTAACATTTAGTCTTGACTGTTGATATATTCTTAGGCTTTTTCTCTCTGTCCCCCATTTCTCATATTACCATTTTGCTCTCCTGTCTTGGCTCTATACCTTGAATTGCTGCCTTTACCCAAGCTTGATCCCTCACCCCTCTTTGGTTTAAAGCCCCCTCTACTTCCCTAGTTATGCGATTTGCAAGGACACTCGCCCCAGCATGATACAGATGTAAACCGTCCCAACGGTATATCCCCTACTTTCCCCAGTACTGATATCGGTGCCCCACAAATGGAACCCATTTCTCCCACACCAGCCTTTGAGCCACGCATCCATCTCTCTAATCTTATTTTCCCTATGCCAATTTGCATGTGGCTCAGGTAATAGTCCAGGGATTGTTACCTTTGAGGTTCTGCTTCTTAATTTGGAACCTAGCTCCTCATACTGACTTTGCAGAACCTCTTTCCTAGTTCTAACTATGTCATTGGTACCTACATGGACTACAAGAACTGAATCCTCCCCCTCCCTCTGCAAGTTCCAATTATTCTAATATTAACCATAAAATGAATTGAAAAACATCTATGACTTACCTTCCAGGAGTTGTGGGAACATGAACACCTCCATAGCCACGGACCACATCATTTCCAAACAAATCAGTTCCATACACACTTATAACTATCTGTGGCCCTTAAGAAAAGGACAAGCAAGGGTACTCAGTAGTGTACGTGCTTCAAGTAATTAACATATATAATAAAAATGTCACATATTGAAGGCATTCTGATTTCATGAAATGTGCAGGTTACATTTTTATGATTATCAATTTAAAGATTTAAAAGTTATGAGTTCTTTCATTTAAAAATAAAAAAATTCTTGAATTAAAAAAAAGACAAACTTACAGCCAAATGGGTTAGTGCTCTTGAATGTGATCTCCATCGGAAAGTTCCACACAAAGCATTGATTGCAATCCCTATTTTTAGAGGTGATCTGGGATATCCCTTCCTCCAGACCCTAAAAGAAGAAAAAAGCAGAAACAATAAAACCACAAATGTTATTATAAGGAGTAAGCTTTTTCCTGCAGACAGTCTTCCACTCCACATGTCCTATGCTGACATTCCATAACTGACTACCAAGCCTGATGCCTCTGCATAGAAGCACAAATGAATTAGGTAACTGGCTGCTGAGGTGGTCTTGCATCCTACCTCTCTACAATGTTGTTGAAACTCCACAGCAATACCAACGCAGCATACATCTGTATTAAGGGAACTAAATTTTGTTATAAGAGATGGATAGTATTGGAGATTATCAAATTGCAAACTGGATAGCTAAACTTTGCTTTTTCTATTCCAACATTATGTGCAGTCTTTACTGGTTCTCTACTGCCCTCAAATGTGAAGTAGCAGGAATACAACAATGAGAGCATTTTTACTGTAGTATATATTTCAAAATTATTTCTAATGAATGGAATCTATTTTAATTATTATGAACAGATGTTGCCTGTTTAAACCCCCCAATGTTGATTATAAAGGTGAAGAATATAATTTTTTCATCATACACAAGTCTGAGGTGATGCATTTGGGGAGGTCAAGCAAGGCAAGGAATTGCACAATAAATGGGAGCATACTGGTGTGTAGAGGAGGTGAGAGAGACCTTGGAGTGAATGTCCACAGATCCTTGAAGGTAGCAAGATAAGGTGATAAGGTGGTTAAGGCATATGGCCTTTCATTTATTAGCCGAGGCATAGAATTTAAGAGAAGGGAGGTTATGCTGGAGCTATATAAAATATTAATTAGGCCACAACCAGAATGCAGTTCTGGTCACCTCATTACTGAAAGGATGTAATTGTATAAGAGAGGGTACAGAGGAGGTTTACAAGGATGTTGCCAGTAATGGAAAATTGCAGCAATGAGGAAAGATTGGATAGGCTGGGGTTGTTCTCCTTGGAACAGAGGAGACTGAGGGGAGATTTAATTGAGATGTATAAAATTGAGGGGCCTGGTTAGAGTGGATGGGAAGGACTTATTTGCTTTAGCAGAGAGGTCAGTGGGGGGGAAATAGACTTAAATGATTGGTAGAAAAATTAGAGGGAAGTTGAGGAAATTTTTTTTCACTCAGGAGGGTTTTGGGGGTCTGGAACATTCTGCCTGAAAGGGTAGTAGAGGCAGAAACCCTCAACTTATTTAAAAAGGTATCTGGATATGCACCTCAAATGCCGTAACCTGCAGGGCTATGGACCAAATGCTGGAAAGTGGGATTAGGCTGGTTGCATCGTTTTTCAGATAGCGAAGGCACAATGGATCAAGTGGCATCTTGCTATGCTATAAACTTTCTATGATTCTACATGGTATTCAATTAATTTCAAGATCTCATTTGCCTGGTTTGCTATTTCAATTTTCAAACTTAATTTGTCTGACCATAGAAAATTTGAATGAAAACTTAAGAACTAGGAGGAGTATGCTGTATGGTCCCTCAAGCCTGCTCTGTCATTCAATAAGGTCATGACTGATCTGACCTTGGCTTCAATTCCATTTTCCTGCCTGTTCCCCATAACCTTTGACTCCCCTGTAGTTCAAGAATCTGTCTAGTTCAGCTTTGAATATATTCAATGACTCAATCTTCACAAGTCTCTCAGGAAAACTCCCCCTCATCTCCAACTTAAATGGAGAGCCTCTTATTCTGAAACTATGCCCCCAAGCTCTAGATTCCCCCACGAGGGAAAACAGCCTTTCAGCATCTACCCTGTCGAGTCCCCTCAGATTCTTTGTGTGTTCTAATAAGATGACCTCTCATTCTTCTAAACTCCTATGAGTATGGGCCCAAACCGCTCAAGCTTTCTTCATAAGACACCTTCATCCTAGTGAACCTTTTTCTGAACCGGAGAGCAAAACTGAATGTAGTACTTTATATGTGGTCTCACCAACACAGTTGTAGCACTACTTTTATACTCCAACCCCCTTGCAATAATCTCTTCAGCTTGCTGAATTAGCGCTGAACAAAGAACTGTAATGTCATAACCAGTATTTCTAGAAGTTAATATAGAATCACACATTGGAATGGAGTAAGAGGAAGAGCCTTTAATTACTCCATACACAAGTTCACTTACAGAAGCCTTTTTTAACAATTGCCTTCTTGGAACTGAAAGTTAGAAATACCCAATGTTTGTCACAGCTCAGCTTTAAAGTAAATATTTCTTAAAATGTTCTTTTACATTAAAATATCCTCAAAGCTGTCAAATATGGGGATAATTTGCAGTACCTGGTCCCAACTGGAATAACTGGTAGATTATCCTGTCAGGTTGCAAGACTTTGGAATTAACTATTGCTAACCTTTAGTAATGCATGTGAATAATCACACCAGGTAAAAGATAATTAAATTTTTATATTTCTCAGCCTATTTTGCATGGAGAAAAGTAATTAATTTTAAGGATAGCAAGAGGCTTCAGAGAACAACCATCGATGGAAATCCATGTGATAATGGATTAAACAGTGTACAAAAATTATCCCCATAGACATACATACACAGTGAATGACTGTTGATCTGTGTTACTGTGCTTTGCAGAAAAGTTTATTATACAAAGTTTACTAGGAATTGTTTTATGGATTTTCAAGATTTGATCCATGACATTTAACGATGGGAAACCTGATATTCAACCAGCTCCAACAGGAAATCTTTTTTTATTGCTCTATATTCCCTTGAGAAATAAGACTATGGTGTATTTAGACAGATGTGGAAATCACTTAAAAATTCAAAATATCATGACAGCACAGAAATATAAAATTATGTTCCTAAAATTACTTTTTATCAAGTGAACCAACATTTAGCATAAGGAAAAACAATTTTCAGTGGTGAAACTTTTAAACCAATAGGAGAGCCAGGGTCTTGCAAGTTAAAATTATTAAGCCATGCATTTCAGAAGATCTCAGGAAGGAAATCTGGTCTGTACAAAGCTAGCTGATTTAATCTTGGACTGCTGATGGGACACTATCGTTTTGCACTTATCATTGTGGAGAAAAATCACTTCTGAATGCTGTTGAATGACCTGCTGAAAAGGGCATGCATATGGATATTTGGTAAGGAGTGGCATGGTTAGATATATTACCCTAAAGGATCCACATTTTCTGCATAGGCTCACGCATCTAGAATGGCCACTTGAATGAGATACTGGAAGACTGCCAATAATTATGGAGCAGCACTCAAGCAAGAATTAATGCCTAATTTTGTATGTCCTGTCCAGAAGGAAGAAAAAAATAACTTAGTATTAATGGTACTTGGAACTTGCATTTTTAAACAATGTTCTGATGAGAAATAATATCAAATTCAATTAAAATCCACTGATGTCTAACCACAGAGACTACAACTCCCCCTTATAAACCCATAAATATACCAAAGAACCAGTAAAATAAAAGCAAAATACCGCAAATACTGGAAATCTGAAATAAAAACAGAAAATGTTGGAAAGACTCAGCAGGTCTGGCAGCATCTGTGGACAGACAAGTGGAGTTAATGTTTCAAGCCCATTTGACTCTCCTTCAGAGCTGGAGAGAGGTAGAAATGTGACGGATTTTATATTGTTGGGGGAGGGCGGGGTGAAGCAAAATACAAGGAATGGGATAGGTAGGTGCTGAGGAGAGATTTGACAAAGATGTCATGGACACAAGGCAAAGGGAGTGTTAATGGTAGTGTTAAAGGCTAAAGAAGGTGCTAATAACGGCATAAAAGGTAGCAGAATGTGTTAATAGCAGAACAAATTACAGGTGGCCCTGTGGCGGTGTTTGGAAAGAAAATTAAAATAAGATCAAAATGGAGAAGAGGGTTTATGGTCTGAAGTTGTTGAACTCAATGTGAAATCTAGAAGGCTGTAAAGTGCCTAATTGGAAGATGAGGTGCTTTCCTCCAGTTTGCATTGGGCTTCACTGAAACATTGCAGCAGGCCAAGGATGGAAATGTGGGAATGGGAGCAAGACAGTGAATTGAAATGGCGAGCGGCAGGAAGGTATGGGTTATGCTTGGCAAACTGAGCAAAGGTGTTCCACAGTGGTCACCCAGTCTGCATTTTGTCTCCCCAATGTAGAGGAGACCGCATTGCGAGCAGCGAATACAGTGGACTAAATTGAAGGAGGTGCAAGTGAATTGCTGCTTCACCTGCAAGGAATGTTTCGGGCCTTGAACGGTGAGGAGGGAGGAGATAAAGGGGCAGGTGTTATACCTTCTGTGATTGCATGAGAAGATGCCATGGGAAGGGGATGAGGCATTGGGGGTGATGGGGGATTGAACCAGGGTGTCATGGAGGGAACGGCTCCTACAGAATGCTGACAGGGGAGGTGAGGGGAACAAGTCTTTGATGGAGGCATCATGCTGGAGTTGATGGAACTTAACATTTGAGTTCAACAACTTCAGACCATGAACTCTCTCTTCCAATTTGATTTTTTAAAAAATTCCAACCTCTTCACCCCCCCATCCAACCATCCCCCCCCCCCCACTTCCTCCTCCAAACCCGGCCATCTATAAATTGTTTTGGTCTCTGAGTGCTGACCCTTGTTCTACAATTAACACATTCTGCTACCTTACCTCTATGTAATTATTAGCACCTTCTTTAGTCTTTAACATGACCATTAACACTCCCTGTCGTGTCCATGACATCGTTGTCAAATCTCTCCTGAGCTCCCACCTTTCCCTGATCTTCCATTTTGCTCCACCTGCTCCATGCATCTGACACCTCCCCTCCAAAACAATATAAAATCCATCACATTTCTACCTTTCTTCAGCTCTGAGAGTCATAGGGACTCGAAACGTTAACTATGTTGCTTTCTCCACAGATACTGCCAAATCTGCTGTCTTTCCAGCATTTTCTGTTTTTATATCGAAGAAGCATTACTACTTTCACTTACCAGATGAAACGAAGTCTATTCACACTACTACATTAATACAAAGCAGTTTAATTTCATACCACCATTAAAGTTATAATGTAAACACAGCCTAATTCCAGAATCAGGGTTTCAGCTTATAGTCCTGATATTATACTGAGGCTTCCTAAAAGAATTGCAGATTGACAACAGCTTTCTTTACACAGCACCATAATAAAATGTCTTAAGGTGCTTCAGGGGAGCATTATGAAACAAAATATGACACCGCCCCATCAGTCTACTCTCGATCATCAGTGAGGCATGGAAGGGGTCATCAACAGTGCTATCAAGCAGCACTTGCTTAGCAATAACCTGCTCACTGATGCTCAGTTTAGGTTCCGCCAGGGCCACTCAGCTCCAGACCTCATTACAGCCTTGGTTCAAACATGGACAAAAGGGATCAACTCCCGAGGTGAGGTGAGAGCGACTGCCCTTGACATAAAGGCCACATTTGACCGAGTGTGGCATCAAGGAGCCTTAGCAGAACTGGAGTCAATGGGAATCAGGTTGGAGTCATATCTAGCACAAAGGAAGATGGTTGTGGTTGTTGGACAGGACATCACTGCAGGAGTTCCCTCAGGGTAGTGTCCTTGGCCCAAACATCTTCAGCTTTTTTTTTTATTCATTGGATGTGGGCGTCACTGGCTCGGCAGCATTCATTACCCATCCCTAATTGCCCTGTTCAGAAGGCATTTAAGAGTCAACCACATTGCTGTGAGTCTGGAGTCACATGCAGGCCAGACCAGGTAAGGACAGCAGATCCCTAAAGGGCATTAGTGAACCAGATGGGTTTTTACAACAATTGACAATGGTTTGACAATGACAATCATTAGACTTTTTATTGAATTCAAATTCCACCACCTGCCATGGTGGGATTCGAATCCTGGTCCCCAAAGCATTACTTCTCCAGTGACAATACCACTACGCCATCGCCTTCCCTAGCTGCTTCATCAATGACCTTCCTTCCATCATAAGGTCAGAAATAGGGATGGTCGCTGATGATTGCACTATATTCAGCACCATTTGCAATTCCTCAGATACTGAAGCAGTCCATGTCCAGTTGCAGTAAGACCTGGACAATGTCCAGGCTTGGGCTGACAAGTGACAAGTAACCACACAAGAGGTAGGCAATGACCATCTCCAACAAGAGAATCTAACATTGCCCCTTGACTTTCAATGACATTACTGTAACTGAAATCCCACTATCAACATTCTGGGGGTTTACCACTGACCAGAAACTGAACTGGACTAGCCATATAAATACTGTGGCTACAAGAGCAGGTCAGAGACAACGAATAACCACCTGACTCCCCAAAGCCTATCCACCATCTACAAGGCACAAGTCAAAAGTGTGATGGAATACTCCCCACTTGCCTGGATGGGTACAACTCCCACAACACTCAAGAAGCTTGACACTGTCCAGGACAAAGCAGCCTGCTTGATTGGCACCACATCCACAAACATTCATTCGCTCCACCATCGATGCACAGTAGCAGCAGTGTGTACCATCTACAAGCTGCACTGCAAGAATTCACCAAGACTCCTTAGACAGCACCTTCCAAACCCATGACCACTACCAACTGGAAGGACAAGGGCAGCAGATAGATGGGAACACCACCACCTAGAAGTTCCCCTCGAAGTCACTCACTATTCTGACTTGGAAATATATCGCCGTTCCTATCACCGTTCCTTTACTGTTGCTGTGTAAAAATCCTGGAACTCCCTTCCTAACAGCATTGTGAGTGTACCTACACCACATGGACTGCAATGGTTCAAGAAGGCAGCTCACCACTACCTTCTCAAGGGCAATTAGGGATGGACAATAAATGCTGGCCCAGCCAGCAACGGCCACTTCCCATGAATTAATAAAAAAAATAAAAGCTCTGCCACGTAAGGAGAGTATTAGTTGCCTTTGGACTGGGGGCTTGCTTGGCCATTTCAGGGGGCAGTTGAAGGTCGGCCGCATTGCTGTGGACCTGGAGTTGCATGTGGTTCAGACCAGGTGGGGATGGCGGATTTCCTTCCCTGGGGACATTGGTGGACCAGATGGGTTTTTGAGGCAATCAATGACAGTTTCATTACTTGCTTTAAATTCCAGATTTCATTAATTGAACTTAAATTCCATCAGCTCCTGTGATGGGATTTGAACCCATGCCCCCTGGGCATTAGCCTGGGCCTCTGGATTACCGGTCTACCAACATTACCACTGCCATCTCCCCATAAAGATTAAAAAGGGGACCAACATGGCTGCCTTACTATGTGATTTCACATAGTTCCCTTTTCCAAATATGGTGCTGTGCTTCAGTGGATTAGCCACAATTTGGGCTACTGTTTACAGACATTCACCCTGAGGGTTTGTGACAATCATTGTCTTAGCTTCGGAATGACCCATTCAAATCAGGAAACACCTTTATGAATGGCTTTAGGAGGTGAATAATGACACGTCTTAGTCTGGAATGTGTTCTGTAATGTGACAGGATTAATTAATGACCTCAGAGTGAAGGCACCCCTAGGTAGTTGCGACCACAATATGATTGAATTTTACATCCAGTTTGAAGTAGAGAAGAGTGGGTCTGAAACTAGTATTTTAAAGTTAAATAAGGGCATCTATGTGGGCATGAAAGCTGAGCTAGCTGAAGCGAAAAGAGTTACTAGGCAAGGGGATAGATGAATAGAGAAGCAGTGGCAGACATTTAAGGGGATATTTCAGAATACTCAATAAGTATATTCCTACTAAAAAGAAAAATTCTAAGGTGAGGACTCACTATCCTTGGTTAACTAAAAAAGTTAAGTAAAGCATCAAACTTAAGGAAAAAGCATATAACTGTGCAAAGATGAGTAGCAAGTCAGATGATTGGTCAGGATATAAAGAACAGCAGAGAATGACTAAAAGGTTAATCAGCAGAAAGAAATTAGAATATGAGAGGAAGCTAGCTAGAAATGTAAAAACCAATAGCAAGAGTTTCTACAGGTATTTAAACAGGAAATGAGTAAAGTGAGTGTTGGTCCTCTAGAGAGTGAGAATGGGGAGTTAATAGTAGATAATAAGGAAATGGTGGATGATATGACCAAATATTTTGCTTCTGTCTTCACTCTAGATGATACAAAAAACATTCCAGTAATAGCTGTAAATCAGGAGGTGGAGGGGAGATAGGAACTTGGTGAAATTACAATCACTAGGGAAGCAGTACTGAGCAAACTGATACAGCTGCGGCTGACAAGTCTCCAGATCTGGATGGACTACATCCTAGGGTCTTAAAATAGGTGGCTAGTGAGGTAGTAGAAGCGTTGATGTTAATTTTCCAAAATTTTCTAGCTTCTGGAAAGGTTCCATCAGACTGGAAATCGAAAATATAACCCCTCTATTCAAGAAGGGAAGGAGGCAGAAAACAGGAAACTATAGGCCAGATACAATGACTTCTGTTTTGGGAAAGATGTTAGAATCAATCGTTAAGGTGGTTATAGCTGGCCACTTAGAGAAACTTAAGGTAATCAGGAAGAGTCAGCATTGTTTTGTGAAAGAGAAATCATGTTTAACCAATTTATTAGAGTTCTTTAAAGGAGTAACTAGCGCTGTGGATAAAGGGGAGCCTATAGGCGTACTGTACTTGGATTTCCACAAGGCATTTGATAAAGTGCCACATCAAAGGTTATTGCGGAAAATAAAAGTTCATGGTGTAGGGGTAACATATTAACATGGATAGACAATTGGCTGGCTGGCAGAAAACAGGGTATGCATAAATGAGTTATTTTCTGATTGGCAGGATGTGATGAGTGGAATCCAGTAGGAATCTGTAATGGGCCCTCAACTTTTTAACAATTTACCTCAATGATTTAGATGAGGGCAGTGAAGGCACGGTAGCTAAATTTGCAGATGACACAAAGGTAGATAGGGAAATATGTTGTGAAGAGGATATAAAGAGGTTGCAGACATATGGATAGGTTGAGTGAGTGGGCAAAAAATCTGGCAAATGGAGTATGATGTGGGAAAACGTGAAGTTGTTCACTTTGGCAGGAAGAATAAAAAAAGCAGAGTATTACTTCAATGGAGAAAGACTGCAGAATGCTGAGGTGCAGAGGCACCTCCTCTGAGGAGGAAGAGAGGGGCAGAAGGGAGAGGAAGCCATGTGTCCCTATGCAGCTTCTAGGGGACGGACCTGTGGGAGGAGAGGCGCAGGGCTAGAAGGTAGTCCAAGGCGGAAGGGGCCGCAGAAGACACCACTATCCTGCTGCCAGGGTTTACAGGCAGCAATGCAGCTACCTCAATATGTCCGAAGTCCAATGCCAATGGAGGCTCTGCCTCTCAAGGGAGAGCGTGACCTCCATTTGCCAGATGATTGGGCCTGAGATCAGCTCCGACTGTGTGGGTGGACACCCCATGCCAGTGGCTCTGAAGGTCACAGTAGCCCTCAGCCTCTATGGCTCCGGCTCCTTCCAGTGCTCAGCGAAGGACATGTGTGGGGTCTCCCAATCAGCTGTCCATAGTTGCATCAAGCTGATCACGGAAGCACTGTTCAGGCGGGTATTGTCCTTTATTCTTTACCATATGGATGAGGCCAGCCAGGCTGAGCAAGTCAGAGGCTTTGCAGCAATTACTGGGTTCCCCCGTGACAAGGTCCAAATCGACTGCATTTGGCCATCAGGGCTTCAGCAGGTCAGCCGGCTGCCTTTCTCAACAGGAAAGATTCCACTCCAATAACATGCAGATAGTGTGCGATCACAGGATGAAGATTCTGCAAGTCTGTACAAGGTACCGTGGCAGCTCCCATGACACGTACATCCTTAGACACTCCCAAGTGCCGAGGCTCTTCAATGCTCCAGCCTAACTGTTTGGATGGCTGCTGGGTGACAAGGGCTATCCGTTGAAGAGATGGCTTGTGATGCCTCTCTGCCACCCAAGAACAGAGGCAGAGAAGTGTTACAATACGAGTCATGCCTCCACAAGGACAGTGGTAGAGAGGATCATAGGTCTTCTCAAGATGTGTTTCCGATGCCTAGACCATTCATGGGGAGCACTACAATACCCCCTCAATGTGGGTATCACTGATTTTGGTTGTATGCTGTGCTCTCCACAATCTGGCACTGGCAAGGTGGGACCCACTGGTGAAGAGGATCCTGAGGCAACTACACAGGACACAGGTGATGAGTCCAGTAGTGAGTCCGAAGATGAGCACAGTGAGGAGAATGCTGAGGACATGGAGCCAGGCCTCAGTAACCTGCAGGGAGACCTTGATACAACACTCCTTCAGCTAGGCTACCAAAGATCAACTTCAACTGCATGCCAGGGCTACCGCCTCCATCCCGGACGTCTGAAAGGACCCTTTCATTTGAACACAGAGGGTACTCAGTGCCTGTGCAATGAAGTTCAGAGCCACCTACATCCAGCATTACGTACTGACGTTCCCTGCACCAATGAAATACAAAGGTGAAGCATACTCAGGCCATGAAGACAAAAACATTCTGACAATTCAATAATCTTAACAGAAATGTTTCTGATATACAACCAGACTAGCATATATAAAGTTAACAACAATGAACACAAAATCACCCGTGACCTGTCCCTCTTGTGCTCGTGGTGCCTTTAACTTATGTTTGTGAATGCTAAGTCGAGATGCTCCCCCTTTGCAGGCACCGGCATCGGAGACAGCCTGCTGACTCTGCTGGCCTTGATGGTCATCCCCGGCCAGTGGAGCCTAGCTCCGACTGGAAGGAAGCAACCAGTGCCATGACTGGCATCTCCCCTGTACCTACAGCCTCATCAGATGCCATGGTCACTGGTGGAGGGGCAGAGGAGCTGCTGCCATCATTCAGAACACCCTGAGAGGAGCCCACAGAGACAACAGACAGCTCGTGCGCCAATGTGAGGTCGCTGCGGACCTCCCTGCACACCAGTGATGGTGGGGCACCTAGCTGGGATACCGTGTGCCTCATCCATCTTCCACACTGACACTGACCGCCTGAGGTCAGTGCCTGTATGAGAGCCTGCAGGTCCAAGCGCAACCCCAGGAACCCCTGATTCTGTCCCTGGAGCTGCCTCTCCATGAGAGTCGCCACTCTCAATGGAGGAGGCAATGCGCTCGGCCATGAAGGCCAACAAAGTGCTCATGCTCCTCATGGACTCCTCCATTATGGAGACCACAGCACGCAAATCCTCATGGATCCCCACCAGATTCTCTTGCACATCTTGCTGGATATCCAGCATCTGCCGCCTAATGGACGACTCCAGGGGCTCATCATCAGACTGAGCATCGCCCTGGTCCCTAGCAGTCCTCTGACTGCCGTCGCCCTGGGCGTACTCTGGCTCTGCCTACACCTCAAGCGATAGCGAAGTGCTCTCACCAATGTGCACCAATATACTAGCCGCCACTCTTAATGTCCACTGAGGTGCTGGAATATGCGCTTGTGCCTGCTTCAGAGAACGGATGTGACACAGGTGCAACTGACACCCGGTGGTCCTCCAGTGTCAGGGGTGGCCCTTCAGGATCTGGAGATCGGAAGCCTGCTGGCAAACCTAAAAGGGAGAAGAAGGACATGTCATTAGATAAAGTCGTCACACTGTCACTAAGTATGCCAGGTACCCTGGTGAAACAACGGAGATCTGCATCATGGTGCCCTTGTCTTCCAATGATCAATGCGGGCTCCAGGTTCAAGGCTCACATCAATGAAAAGACTACACCAGAATGGTTGCACAAGCCAAAATTCTCTCTGTGCACTGCACTCTTAGCTTCGTCTAACACCCCCGTCTCTCCAAACCTGGTTGCAGGTGAGGCGTGCCAGCTCTCAAGCTCCAGGGGTTCTTGCTCACACCTTGAAAGGATTAGGAGACTAGCGGGGCCTCCGCTGGTCCGTGACCTTTCTATATTGTGGGCAGTCTTCTCCTGAAATAACAGAAGAGCTCTAATTAGTCTAATCTGTACCTGCAGCACCACTGCAGCCTGCCCAATCCCAGCTGAGGAGCACCTGGCAGGTCACTTCCGAGTCATGGCCCTCGAGCCACCAGGCACTCAGTCGAGGCAATCAAGGCTCACCCACTTGGCCAGCTCCGGCATGATTGACAGTTGGCACTCAGACTCTAGCACCCGAGGTCCCCGGGAGGACGGCCAGACCTTAACACATCTGTACATTGACCCATGCCAACATGGTACTCACCCTTCCTAAGCGCAGCAGGTGTTTGAAGCACTTCCGGCACTGCACCCAGGAGCGCCGCACCACGTCACAGCTGCTGACCAGCATTGCCACCTCCTTCCATGCCCTCCTGATGAGGTGCAGTGGCCTCCTCCTTCCATTCCTGGGATAACGATGTCCCTCCTAGCAGCCACCTCATCCAGGAAGGATGAGGCACTCATCAGAGAAGCGGGTGGCCAAGTGCCCACTCGACCTGCTGCGTCCAGCTGCATTCGGGTCCATCTTGCTGGCTCAGGGAATGTCCTCTGTGGCAGTCTTCTAGGCTGGTCCGATTTTAAACCAGCCGACAGGCCTCCGCTCCCGCACGGCCCTTCCCAGCCAGTACGGAGCCACGTTTCACACTGAGCGGGCCTGACAACGAGGTTAAAAGGTAGGGCAGTAGAGATACAGTTGCAAAATTCTAAGGAGACATTAAAACTCTCAGCAAAGATTTATCCCAGTAAGAAAGAAAGAAGGATGCATCACCTATGAATGAATAAGGAAGTTAAAGATTGTATCAAATTGAAAGAAATAGTGTTTAAATCTGCAAAGATTAGTGTTAGGTCAGAAGATTAGTCAAATTTTAAGAACCAGCAAACAATGACTAAAATAATATTAAAGAGGGAGAAAGTTGAGTTGAGAGAAAGCTAACTAGTAATGTAAAAACAGATAGTAAGAGCTTCTACAACTATTTAAATAAGAAAAGAGTAACTAAAGCTAGTGTTGGTCCTTTGAAGAGTGAGTCTGGGCAATTGACGATGAAAAACAAGGAAATAGTGAAGGTGTTGAACAGATAATTGAATAGGTCTGTCTTTAATGGAGAAGATTTAGAAAACTTCCCAAAGATACTTGAAAATCAAGAGGTGAACAGGAGGGAGGAACATAAAAACAATCTCCATCACTAGGGAAAAGATGCTGGGAAGAACATTAGACCTAAAGGCTGACCAGCAGTCCCCAGGACCAGATGGCCTGCACCCGAGGGTCTTAAAGGAAGTGATGCAGAGAGAGTAGATGCATTGGTTATAATCTTTCAAAACTCCTTAGGTTCTGGAGGTGTCCCAGTGGATTGGAAAATAGCTAATGTAACACCTTTATTTAAGAAAGGAGGGAGACAGAAAGTGGGTAACTACAGGCCAATTAGCCTAACATCTGTCTTAGGGCAACTGTTAGAATCCATTATTAAGGAGATTATAGCAGGACACTTGGAAAATCATAATGTGATTAGGTAGGTAATGGCTTTGTGAAAGGGAAATTGTGCTTAACTAATTTATTAAAGTTTTTTAAGGGAGTATCAAGCAAGGTGGATAAAGGGGAACCTGTAGATGAGGTGCACTTGGGAGTTCCAAAAGGCATTTGAATAGGTGCCACATCAAAGGTTACCACAAAAAAATAAGAGAACATAGTGTAGGGAGTTACATATTAGCATGGATAAAGGATTGGCTAGCTAACAGGAAGCAGAGAGTAGGGATAAATGGATCTTTTTCAGGTTGGCAAGCTGTAACTATTGGAATGCCACAGGGATCAGTGCTGGGGCCTCAACTATTTACAATCCACATCAATGTTTTGGATGAAGGGATCAAATGTATGGTAGCTAAATTTACCAATAATACCAAGATAGGTAGGAAAGTTGGCAAGAGGAGATAGAGAGTCTGCAAAGGGATATAGTTAGGACTAAGTGAGTGGGCAAAGATTTGGCAGATGGAGAAAGTATGAACTTGTCCACTTTGGCAGGAAGATTAGAAAAGCAGTATAGTACTAAAATGGAGAGAGATTACAGAACTCGGTGACACACTCCGGGTGCAGAAAGTTAGTAAGTACGTACAGCAAGTGGTTAGGAAGACAATGGAATGTTGGTTTTTTTTGCAAGAGGAATGGAATGTAAAAGTAGGGAAGTTTGACTGCAGTTGTACAGGGCATATGTGAGACCACATCTGGAATGCTGTGTACAGTTTTGGTCTCCTTATTTGCAAAAAGATATAATTACATCAGAAGCACTACAGAGAAGGGTCACTCTACTCTTTCTAGGCTTATCCTATGAGGAAAGGTTGAACAGGTTTGGCATATACCCGTTGGAGTTTAGAAGAATGAGAGGTAATCTTATTAAAGCATATAATATCCCAAGGAGATTTCATAGGGTAGGCACCAGGAGGATATTTCTACTTGTGGGGGAGACTAGATCCAGGCGACACAATTTCAGAATAAAAGGTCTCCCTTTTAAGATTGAGATGAGAAGAATTTTTTTCTGAGGGTCGTTAGTATGTGGAATTCTCTTCCCCAGATAGCAGAAGAAGTTGGGTCCTTGAATTTACTCAAGGCATACCCCACTACCAAACATCAAGCCAATGTTTCCAGGACTGTCACTGACCTCATCTCCTCTGGAGATCTTCCCTCCACAGCTTCCAACCTCATAGTCTCCCAACCTCGGACAGCCCGCTTCTACCTCCTCCCCAAAATCCACAAACAAGACTGTCCCGGTAGACCAATCATGTCAGCCTGTTCCTGCCCCATGGAACTCATTTCTTCCTACCTTGACTCTATTCTGTCCCCTTGTCCAGTCTCTTCCCACCTACACTGGCGATACCTCTGATGCCCTACATCATATCAACAATTTCCAGCTCCCTGGCTCCAACCACCTCTTCTTCACCCTAGACATCCAATTCCTCTACACCCCCATTCCCCACCAGGATGGTTTGAGGGCTCTCTGCTTCTTTCTTGAACAGAAGCCCAAACAATCCCCATCCACCACAACTCTCCTCCATCTGGCTAGACTTGTTCTCTCACTGAACAATTTCTCCTTAAACTCGTTTCACTTCCTCCAAATAAAAGGTGTGGCTATGGGTACCTGCATGGGCCCCAGTTATGCCTGTCTCTTTATGGGGCACGTGGAACATTCTTTGCTCCAGTCCTACTCAAGCCCCCTCCCACAACTCTTTCTCTGGTACATCGATGACTGTTTCGGTGCCACTTCATGGTCTCATCTGGACCTGGAAAAATTTATTAATTTTGTTTCCAATTTCCACCCCTCCATCATTTTCACATGGTCCATCATTGATGCTTCCCTTTCTCTTCCTTGACCTCTCTGTCTCAATTTCTGGTGATAGGCTGTCCACCAAAATTCATTACAAGCCCATCAACTCCCACAGCTACCTCGACTACAACTCCTCACACCCTGCTTCCTGCAAGGACTCCATTCCATTCTCTCAGTTCTTTCGCCTCCGTCGCTTCTGATGATGCCACTTTCCAAAACAGCGCTTCTGACATGTCTTCCTTTACCGAGGTTTCCCACCCACGGTGGTTGACAGGGCCCTCAACTGTGTCCGACCCATCTCCCACGCCTCTGCCCTCATACTTTCCTCTCCTTCCCAGAACCATGATAGGGCCCCCGTGTCCTCACTTTTCACCCCACCAGCCTCTTCATTCAAAGGATCATCCTCTGCCATTTCCGCCAACTCCAGCATGATGCCACCATCAAACACATCTTCCCTTCAGCCCCCCCCCCACCACCCCCCCCCTCCACCCACCCCCCGTTGGCATTCTGTAGGGCCCGTTCCCTCCGGGATACCCTGGTCCACTCCTCCATCATCCCGTAAACCTCAACACCCTCCCACAGCACCTTCCCATGCAATCGCAGAAGGTGCAACACCTGCCCCTTTACTTCCCCCCTCCTCACCATCCAAGGGCCCAAACACTCTTTCAAATGAAGCAGCACTTTGGTCTGTCCACAGGCATTACCCAGACCTCCCTGTCACTTGCCATTTCATCACACCACCCTGCTCTCATGCCCACATGTCCATCCTTGGCCTGCTGAAGCTCAACACAAACTGGAGGAACAGCACCTCATCTTCCAATTAGGCACTTTACAGCCCTCTGGACTTAATATTGAGTTCAACAACTTCAGGACATTAACTCTCTCCTCCATTCCCACCCCTTTTTGATCCCTTTTTTTCAAATATTTATTTTTTAATTTTTATATATATTTTTTTCCCACCTATTTTAATTTTTTTTTGTTTATTTCCATTAATTGTTTTATCCCCTGCTTTTAGTCTATTTCAGTCTTTTTTCCCCACACAGTCCCCTCCCCCCACCCGCACTAGGGCCATCTGTCACTTGCCCATTCTGCTTTCTGTTCTCCTTTAACCAGTATCACCACTATCAATACCCCTTCGACCTTTTGTTTATGACATATTTTGCAATCTCTCCTTTGCCTTCTATCTAGCTTTACCTGTCCCACCCCCTTAAACAGTATATATTTCACCACATTTTTAGCTCTCATTAGTTCTGAAGAAGAGCCATATGGACTCAAAAAGTTAACTCTGTCTTTCTCTCCACAGATGCTGTCAGACCTGCTGAGTTTTTCCAGCAATTTGTTTTTGTTTCAGATTTCCAGCATACGCAGTATTTTGCTTTTACCTTAAGACAGAGTTTTGATGGACAGGGGAATAGGGGGAGCAGAGGGATAGAATTAGTAGCTAGGAAGTGGAGTTTGGAACCGGTACCGAAAACAATGGCTTCAGTCTTCCCAATATGTAATTGGAGGAAATTTCTGCTCACCTAGTACAGAATGTCAGATAATTTAGCAACAGTCAAGGAGCCTAGAGAGGTGGTAGTGAGCAGGAGCTGGGTGTCCTCAACGTACATGTGAAAATTGGTGTAGTTCTTTCTGATGATGGCATGTAGATAAGAAACAGGTGGGGGTCACCAGAAGTAACGTGCAGGTAGAAAGAAAAGCCATTGCATATGATATTCTGACTATGATTAGACAGAGAAGTATGGAACCACATGGAAGAAGTCCCACCCAGCTGAATGATAGTGGAGAGGCACTGAAGGAGAATGTTGTGGTCAACCATGTCAAAGGCTGCAGACACGTGAGGGCTGAGGAGGGAAAGATTACTTTTGTCAGTCACATAGGATGTCATTTGTGACTTTGATAAGAGCCGCTTCAGTACTATGGCAGGAATGGAAACCTGATTGGAGGGATTCAAACGTGGAGTTCCAGCAAAAATTGGAATGGATTTGGGAAGCAACAGCATGTTCAAAGACTTTGGGGAGGATAGTTAGGTGGAGATGGGGTGTTAGTTTGCAGAATGGTGAGGTCAAGGAAGTTGGGCTTGAGGATGATCTTTTGGGAGGGGTGATGGCAGAAGATTTAAAGAAGAGAAGACAAACCTAATGAGAAAGAATCGTTAACAGTATCAGCTAACATGAGGGACCAGGAGGTGAAGTTGGGTGGTCAGCAGTTTAATGGGAATAGGCTTGAGGGAGCAGGAGGTGACTCTCATGGACAAGATATGTTCAGAGAGGACACTGGGGGAGATAGGTGAGAACCTAGATGAAGATGCGAGTTAGGGTTAGTGCAGCGGAGAGCATTAGAGGAAGTTTGGCCAGGTGGCAAGTGGAAGGGAGGTACATGGCAGAGGCAGCTGATCAGATGATCTCGATCTTAGTGATAAATAAATCCATGAGCTTCTCACACTTATTGTTGGAGGTGAGGGTGGAGGGGATAGGGGAGAGGACTTTAGGAAGATGGTTTACAGTACAGAAGAGAAGCCAGGTATTATCTTTGCATTCCAGGATGATCAGTTTTAGCAGACATGATTTTAAGCAGTGCAGCCAGATCTGGCAGTGGATGTTGTCCACTATATACTTTCACATCTGCATCCCTTGGACTTAAAAGAGCAGAGATAAGGGCCGTACCAGGGAGAATGGGCATGGTGAGAGAGAATGGTTTCATCAGCGACTACAGTATCAAAGGTGGAGGAGGTGCAGTTGAGCAAATCAGTAGCTGCAGAAATATTGTGGCGAGCAGAGGGCCAAAGACCAAACAGTTGGGATTTTGAAAATGCAATTGTAAGTGAATCGGGAGCTAGCTTTTTCCAGGAATGGATGAAGGAGGAGGTATAGTTGGGCCATGGAGCGGCGACGTGGATGGGGATTGATTCCTAAGGAAGTGGTCAGAGATTACCTTATCTGTAATGGATATGGAGAGACTAGCATGATCATGTGAGGTGGCAAGGTGAAGGGAGTGGCTATGAATATGGGATAAGGAGTTGATATGGAGGGAGAAATTTATGCAGGACAAGAGAACAGTGAACTCAGAGGAGAAAGAACATTATGAGTTGAGATTGAGGTTGAAAGCACCAAAGATGAGAAGTCATTTGGTGCAGAGAATGAGGAAGGAAAGTTGTGAAGATAGCATGGTGGGAAAAATTTTATCACTACACAATTTTAGCATTGGTGCAAAACGAGAACAAAACTAGTAAGGGTGAATGTTCCAATTAGCTTCCAGTGGGTGAAGCTCTGCATCAGAAGCAAATGATAAGATTGCAATTAAAAAACTATACACTGTATGTAGTGCAGACTGTAGGAATGCACGACAAGTAGTTCCTGGTCAAATTGGTCATGAAGTGTAAGATAATGAAGTTCAGGATTACAAACACACAGCTAAAAGCATCAACACAAATTTGTCCTGATTTTAGCAGGAAAAAGAGGTTAAAATTATAATTTTGCTCTCTCTAAATAAGACTGGTAGAACAATTATTCTGACATTGAATTACCATATTCTAAAAGATCAAGCAATTTTAAAAAGCACAAATGACTGGAGGAAAAACTAATTTTCAAGTAAATTAAACTAAAGCATTTATCAACAAGTGAAGTGTAACGTCGGCACAACCCCATTAATTTGCCACAACTCCTTTACATGGTGAATGGTTTCAAAGAGTATAAATAAAATTACTGATCTGTGAAATTCAAGTTCACTCACAATAGCAGGCAGCTAAATCTGAAATTTGTGTTAAAGGTTAATACAAAGATTAATTAAATGACTACTTTTCAAACTGTGATCCTGAATTGAACTAGCACTCGTTATTTTATTTTCTGCAAAACATTTCTAGATTTTTATTTTCTTCTGCTTCTATCCAAAAGATTGATGATTTTATAAAGTAGTAGATAATTCCTTCTTTGATTCATTGGCTGAGAAAGACAGAAAGCAGGGGTGCGAACTCCATTCATTGTAACGCTTGGTATTACCATAGTTCCCTTCAAAGTTTCCCCCTGTGTGTAAGGCAATCACTAAATTATTAATTTAGAAAAGACTTCACAAGACAGCAAAAGGCAAAAGAAGATGCGGTCTTAAAGATGAAAATACAATGCGCAAATGCACGAAAAAAACATACATTCTTCTAGCCCAATTCCAATCTTCAATTGCAAAATTAAACTTTTATCTTCTTTCACCAGGTCAAATTCATATACTAATAAGATTCTCAAGAAATGTTGGTGTAACTCACCAAAAGGAAAGATTGGCATAATTTTTTCTGCAACTGATATAGCTCAAAATACTCTCCCCACACAATCTAAGTTTCAAACGTTAAAAATCTATAATACTACAGCTGTTTCTCACAGACAGACAGATATAGTGTGAAAATTTCACATACTGACCAATACACTACTGAAAGTCTGATGACAGCACTGCACAATGTAGATTTATGACCTTTCCAAATGTTAATTTGTCTACACTGCATCAAGCTACCTCATTAGTCGAACTACATGACAAGTCTAGTCATTGTAAATGTCAGGAAGGTGTCCCAAACTTTTCAATTATTATAAAACAGCACATTTAAAATTCATTTTATATTAAAATACATTTATATAAATGATGTACAGAAATTGGTGAAAATCTGCTCTATGTAATGAAAAACACGCTTCCTTGCACTCATCTCATTAGCAATACAATTTATTTAAATCTAGCAACAAAGTTAGAGGAACAGAAAAAACTGAACTTAGGTTACTGGGAGCTCATAAAATCTTAGGCAATTTCTTTAGTTTAGAATGACTGACGAAAACAGCATAACCATTGAGAAGTGCATTGGATTACCCTTGCGCTTATGTCACCATTGAAGTGACATTTTGTTTGGATTTATGATTTAATTAGCTACAGTAGTGCAAGAATAATGCTACAAGGCAGCTGTAATTACACAACGACTCAGTATCCAAAGGAATAGGATTCAAGCTATGTCACATTGGAAAAACACAGAATTCAGATAGCCATAGCAATAAGCTTACACATTTATTTATTATTATAGAAGGAATATTTGTCATTGCACTGATCTGAATAAGTTAAGTTTAATACTCACTGTTGTTGGAGCCCAGTCTTGTCCATATACATAGGAATATTTGCAATACAGCTCATCAAACTCTGGAAACTGGGAAAAGAAAATGTACTTAAATTAAAATTGAACAAAAATTATAAAACTTTCCAAATGTCAATACAGCAACTTCAAAGTTTTACATTTAATATTGGTGTGAGCTAAGTATTGATTAAAACTAGCAGAGTTCTTCTTTCAAATCTCAAAGATATTAATAGAATCAAAACTTCTCAATCTGGAAAAAGATGTCCATAAAGATGTCCATGTCTAAAAACAGGCCCAGAAATATAAATACAAATTTTATTAAGAGTCTGGCATTATGATTTGTTTATAGTCATAGAACATGAAACTTTAATTGGGAAATGACTTCTCCGGAGTTGAAAAGGCAGTTTAAATCTGATTGGCCCAATAGCATTCAAGGAATAAACAATTTATTTTCTTGCAATCTGCCTGATATAACTTCCACAATTATCATAAGAGAAAACAGCTTCCTAACTACCATAGATCATGACGTCTAAGTCGACCTTTGAAGCTTTGAAAGATCCTACCAAAACGGGGGTGGACTTAAATGCCAAGTATAAATGTGAACCATCACTTGTTAGTGCAGGAGGATCCATTTCTGTTTGTCAGTCGCCATGTGTGGTCTGCTCTGTATGGGTGCATCTTAAACTCCTGCTTTGGGAACACGGCCTACACTGCCAGCTTGATCCCATGTGCCAATGTAAGGCAAATATCCCCCTAAATATGTATCGCTGAGCTAGAAAAGATTTGAGGCCAACTGCTAATGTGAGTATAGCCTTAAACGTGTATCTAATGGCTGGTATAAATGTGGGCGGGGGGGAGAGAAATCAACTTATACGCCGAGTTTAGGCCTAAACATGCATTTTGGCGCTGAAAAAAAATGGGGCCATCTTATACACCATGATCTGCAGTACTAATCTTGTTCCATGACAAAGTCATTGCTTAGGATTCAAGTCTCATAGCAGCATTGGGTGGGATTTTCTGGCCCCACCCACGGCAGACGACATGGTGTGCGGGAGCGGAAAATATCGCTCAGTTTACCGCTGTCGGTAAAAGCAGTCCGAAATCATCTGCTCCAGCCATCAGTGGCAGGCTGTGTTTCCCGCCATGGCACATTGGGAATGTCATTTTAATATATTTGCATCTCATTATAAGGGCTGCTCACTAGAATCACACCCCCCACACTAGATCAAGAGGGCATGTCAACATCCAATTAGACTGACGGGTTTCAAAATAGTGTACAAGCAACGTGCACCTGGCGACCTGCACTTCGCTGGCAACCTCAAGGCCTGTTCACCTACCTTGCATCGTGAAGCGCTCGCAGCAACTTCGACTCAGCGCCAGGCCTCTCAGGCAGTCCTACATCATTTTTGGAGGGGTGGGGGGTGTCAGAGGCAGGTCTCTACCTACCAGACCTGCGGTAAGGTCGGGGAGGCTTATAATGTGCTGCAGGGTAAAGCTACCACTGGGGAAGGGGTTGCAGGGCAAGGGCCCCACTGGGTTGCGGGGGGAGGACTGTGGGGAAGGTTCTACTCAGACACATGACTGCAGGGTGGGGAAGGGGAGGGGGTGCAGTGGGGAAGCGTCCTCAGCGCCAGGATGGGGAGACAGTTAGTTACAGAATACCATAAGAAACTTTGGGCCACAATGGGAGGGTCACTGAATGAAGTAGCACTTCAATGTTTGCAAAGACTCTCCTTGTCCCAGTCCAGGCAGGGGGGTTGGCATGTCAATTCAATCTCAGTCATGTCCAGGGCATTGTCCTAACGCAGGACGTTGGTCCCAAGGGGTTTCTGGCAACATACTAGGCCGCAGATGAAACACTCAGTCAGGGGAGCATCTGCAGCTTTTAGATGAGGAAAAGGTATTGTGAGGGCATTCAAGGGGGTTGGATAGGAAGGGTTGGGGGTGTATATGTCAGACTCTGCAAGTGTCCTCAAATGGAGAAAGGTGAGGTTCAGAAAGAGCATAGGCACACATACCATTCCAGGGGTAACTAAGGGATATCCACTACAATCATGATGGGATCAAGGAATAGAGGGGGAGGATTGAGAGGTTCTTATTGAGGGAAACCTGGACATTAAGCACCTGCAGGATGACAGGAAGTATTTCCACACTCAAACAGGGATGGTCCAACTGCCTGGTAGTGAGACCTCAGCACCACCATCTTCCAACCTGCAGCAATGGTGCAGTACAAAATTAAAATGAGGAGGTGCTCCCACTTATTGGTGAGCTCAACAGTTGTACACTCGGAAAGTCAGAAACATGGTTGGCAGGCAGAAGTCTACATGAGCTCAGAGTATAGGCTCATAGCATGAGAACCCTGCCAGATGACAGAGAGCACAAGGAGTTGCACGATATATGATCTTCTTCATATGGAAACAACTCTCCTACAACATCACCTTTCAAGAATGCAGATGAGAAAGGAGAATACCTCTGCCTCAATCTTACACAGCCAAAAATAAACATGACATGGCCCTGCAAAGCATGTGAATGAGGTTCCATCCGCTGGCACACTTAACTTTAACATCGAGACATCACTGATGTTGAAAATGATCAGAAAAAGGGCCACATACTGTGGTGATACGGAAACAAACTACAACGAGGAGAGGCCCATGATAGCGACATCGGCGATAAGTGGAGTGAAGCACCATGGTATCATACCTGATTGACAGCAACACAGCTCGTCATAAAAAGGAGGCACACAAAAGAGGAAATGTGAAATGGGTGTGATTGTATTTACATCTGTGAACATTATATACATGTTGTGAACACCCAAGCCACCACTGTGCTCCTAAATTTTTCTAACTTTCCTAACCCTACCGCTACATCTGGGTGCATCCCTGGCATCGACAGCAGAGGAGGAGGCAGCTTGCTGACTGCTATGCCCTGTTGTCCATGATGACTTTGGCAGGCATCCTGGAGGGCTGAGACCTTGAGGGCCCCAGCTTGCTTTGGGTGTCTTGCTATGCAGCAGGTGGACCCTCCTCAGCCTGCAGAGCTGGAGGTGATGGGATCACAGGAAGAAAGGATTGGGATCGGTTGGACACTCCTGGAGTCACCTGGGTGCAGGCCCTGGGATATCCATCTGCTGCTCCTCCTCCCTATGGGTACCCGAGGGCCCCTGCCTGACTCACTTGAAGAGAAGGGGCTGGTGGAGTGAGGTAGAGGTGCCCCAAAACACCCCCTCACATGGCCACTGATGGATACCACCAATGGCTACAGTGATGGACTGCAGGTCCTGCACTAGTACAGAATGATGTCCTGGACCAAGGTCTCCAAGGTGGCCGCCATTTTGCCAGTGTTAACCTCAGTGCGTTGGCATGCCAGCGCTATCACCTCAGATTGAACGGGGACGGACTCCTCCATCGTTCATTGCTATCTGACGAATGCAACTGACATCCCTTCCTGATGTTCCTGTGATTGTCGCTGCAGCTCCCTTGGTCCCTTATGGGCCCTACTCTTTCCCTGGTTATCCTCTTCCCATTGATATACTTATAGAATATCTTGGGATTTTCCCTACTTTTACCAGCCAGAGCTTTCTCATATCCCTCTTTGCTCTCCTAATTGCTTTCTTAAGCTCCACCCTGCACTTTCTGCACTCCACTAATGCCTCTGCTGATTTGCTTCCCTTGTACCTGCTAAAAGTCTTTCTTTTCCTTCTCATCATAACCTGAATATCTCTGGTCATCCATGGTTCTCTGGCCTTGTTACTCCTTCCTATCACCCTAGAGGGAACGTGTTGAGCCTGTACCCTCCCCATTTCCTTTTTAAACGTCTCCCACTGCTCCTCTGTAGATTTCCCCACAAGTAGCTTTTCCCAGTCTACCTTGGCCAGATCCTGTCTTATTTTAGTAAAATCCACTCTCCCCCAATCCAAAACGTCTCCAGGTCCAGATGATTTGTGTCCCAGACTGCTGAGGGAGGTAAGGGAGGAGATCGCACGGGCTTTGACCCAAATTTTTAATTCCTCTCTGGCCTCGGGAGAGGTGCCAAAGGACGGAGAACAGCTAATGTGGTTCCGCTATTTAAGAAGGGTTGTAGAGATAAGCCAGGGAACTACAGGCCAGTGAGTCTCACGTCATTGGTAGGGAAACTATTGGAGAAAATTCTGAAGGAGAGAATCTATCTCCACTTGGAGAGGCAAGGTTTGATCAGGGATAGTCAGCATGGCTTTGTCAGAGGAAGGTCATGCCTAACAAATTTGATTGAATTTTCTGAGGAGGTGAACAGGTGTGTAGATGAGGGTAGTGCAGTTGATGTAGTTTATATGGATATCAGCAAAGCCTTTGACAAGGTCCCACATGGGAGACTTATAAAGAAGGCAAATGTACATGGGATACAGGATAATTTGATAAGGTGGATTCAAAATTAGCTTAGTTGTAGGAGACAGAGGGCGATGACAGAAGGATGCTTTAGTGACTGGAAGCCAGTGTCCAGTGGCATAACACAGGGCTCTGTGCTTGGTCCCCTATTATTTGTCATTTATATAAACGACATAGATGACTATGTGGGGTGTAGGATTGGTAAGTTTGTGGATGACACAAAGATTGGCCGGGTGGTTAACAGTGAGATTGAGTGTCTTGGGCTACAGGAAGATATAGATGGGATGGTCAAATGGGCAGATAAGTGGCAGCTGGAATTTAACCCTGAAAAGTGTGAGGTGATACACTTCGGAAGGATTAATTTGACAAGAAAGTATTCATGAACGGCATGACACTAGGAAGTTCTGAGGAACAAAGGGACCTTGTCGTCTGTGTCCATAGATCCCTGAAGGCGGAGGGGCATGTTAGTAGGGTGATAAAAAAGGCATATGGGACACTTGCCTTTATCAATCGAGGCATAGATCACAAAACTAGGGAAATGTCATGTTGGAGTTGTACAGAACCTTGGTGAGGCCACAGCTGGAGTAGTGTGTGCAGTTCTGGTCACCACATTATAGGAAGGATGTGATTGCACTGGAGGGGGTGCAAAGGAGATTCACCAGGATGTTGCCTGAGATGAAACATTTAAGTTATGAAAAGAGGTTAGATAGACTTGGGTTGTTTTTGTTGGAGCAGAGAAGACTGAGGGGTGACCTGATCGAGGTGTACAAGATTATGAGGGGCATGGACAGGGTGGATAGGGAGCAGCTGTTCCCCTTAGTTGAAGATTCAGTCACAAGGGGACATAAGTTCAAGGTAAGGGGCAGGAGGTTTAGGGGGGGATGTGAGGAAAAATTTTTTTTACCCAGAGGGTGGTGACGGTCTGGAATGCACTCCCTGGGAGGTTGGTGGAGGCGGGTTGCCTCCCATCCTTTAAAAAGTACCTGGATGAGCACTTGGCACATCATAACATTCAAGGCTATGGGCCAAGTGCTGGTAAATGGGATTAGGTAGGTAGGTCAGGTGTTCCTCACGTGTCGGTGCAGACTCAATGGGCCGAATGACCTCTTCTGCACTGTGTGATTCTGTCATTTAGGACTAAGTCCGGAGGCTCGTCATCTGACCTGGGCTCAGCAGAATCCTGGCCTCCAGCAGTCCTCCAAGTGCCAGCGACCTCAGATGTCCATGCCTTCCGCCCGCTATGGGCCACATTGTATGCTGTGTTCACCAGAATGTAAACTCAAACCGGCTCTAGAATTAGGTCCCACTGAGGTGTCTGTCTCTGCACTGGTGGAGGGTGTGGTTGAGCGCTGTGATGGGACTTCTGCTGTGGTGTCCTCAGGATCCTCATCCAAGGTGTCATCAGGGCTCGGGTTAAGGGCCTGACTGCTTGAGGCTGTCGGACACTTGGCTGAGGTTCCTATAAAAGAAAGTGGAGATAAATAGTGCATGGCAGGCGACTCTAAAACAAGACAATGCACTCACAGGATGGCAGTCTGAGGGATGAGCTGGTGCAAGATCCTCACATGGGTGTTTGCCGTGAACCCCACCATCACCTCAGGCACACTCCACATCTTCACCAGCCAGCTCAATGGCTTGGTTTACAAACTGAGAGAGGACCTTGAGTTCCAGCACTCCACCCACCAGTCTGGGACCTCTCCCTGTGATTGTGTGCGATCTTGTCTTGTATTATTGGCTAAAGGCCAGTAAGTCCCCTGGACCTGATGGGTTGCATCCTAGGATATTCAAGGAAGTAGCTACAGAAATAGTGGATGCACTGGTAGTAATCTTCCAAGAATCCTTAGATCTAGACTTCGCTGGGACCTGTAAGGAACCTTTTGATGCAGGCCCCAAGCAGCTCCGGTGAACGGAAGTGCCAATGTTATTTTCAAGATCAGGTAAGTAATTATTTATTTCTTCTAATTTCTGCGGGCCTGCACTTTCTGACGCTAGTTGGAGGTTACAGTCCAGTGCTCGGACAGTAAAATCCCTCCCATTATAACTGCCCCTTTCTTGGAGTCTAAGTTTGTGTGGTGGCATGCCCATTGGAGTTAGATTGCCTAGGAACTCTGGAGGGTATTGGCTTTTGCCGTCCTCTTTCTTCGTCTATAAATGCTGATGTATTCTTTAAATTTACCCAACAGCTTTTCTAACATATTTCATTCTAATCTACTGAATCTTCATTTTTAGCACAAGGGATTGCTTTCAAGAATAAGTTGTATCAAATAACTTCCTGTCATTTTGCCAGACTTAACTGATTACATAATCTCATCCACCACCCCAGCATCCCATCCCATATTATCCTCCTCATGCCACCACATCCCTCCCATCAATTCCATCCCCTTCCTCATGGAAACAATCCCTCCAGCCAGTATAACTTTGTTGGGCGCCCCTTACTCTCTACTTTTTTTTTAAATCCATCAATGACCCCTCCCCAACCAATGCCGCCGCCAACTGTCAGCAGCTACACCTGTGTCATGTGCTTCAGTCCTCTGTGCACCCCACATGCCTCTGCCTGGGCCAGGCACCACTCACCAATAAACCCACTATTAGACAGGCCCTTAAGCTAGTAAATCAAAACAGTCCAGACAGATAAAAACCGAGTATTATTATTAGAAATACTTTTGAAGTGTAATCACTGTTGTAATGTAAGGAAACTAGTTGACTGTTAGACAATTGCTAAGTACAGATTGAGTCCTCATTAAATGCACAGCAGTGGTATAGAGAGCAACACAATTCATCTTAAAACCCAAGTTCATTTCCACTATCCTTCTATCCACAGCACGAACACACAACATATGCCATTCAACAAACGACACAAAGTTGAGACAGTGAGGAGAGTGAGAAAGAAAAGTGAGCAAGACTTTGTTGCCAATTTGCACAGCGTAAGGCCCCACAAACAACAATTTGTATTTATATAGCAGCTTTAATGTAACCAAACATTCCCCCAAGGCTCCAGGAGCATTATGAAGCAAAATTTCACATCAAGCCATATAAGGAGATATTGGACAGATAACCAAAAGTTTGCTCAAAGGAAGCATCGGAAAAGTGGAGATGTGTAGGCAGGGTGTTCTAGTGCTTAGGGCTTAAGCAGCTGAAGGCCCAGCCACCTATGAGGCAGTGATTAAAATCAGAGATGCTGCAGATGCCAGAACGAAAGGAGCACGGATATCTCAAAGGACTGCAGGGCTGGAGGAAATTACAGATGCAGTGAAGGGCAAGACAGAGGAATTTGAAAACAAGGACAAGAATTTTAAAATCAAGGCGTTGCTCAGCCAGGAGTCAGTGTAGGTCAGCGAGCACAGGCTGATAGATGAATAGATCTTAAATAAACTACCAGATCATCTGTTTGTGATGGCAGCAGCAAAAAGTTATTCCAAGAGCAATAAACCAGGTACAACTCCAAATGATCCAAACTTATAGTTATTCTGCTTTAAAACAAAAACAGAATTACCTGGAAAAACTCAGCAGGTCTGGCAGCATCCGCGGAGAAGAAAAGAGTTGACGTTTCGAGTCCTCATGACCCTTCAACAGAACTGAGTGCAGTAAGTTCAGAGAGAGATTAGAATGGGTGAGAGGAGCAGAGAAATTGAGACGACTAATGTCGCGCCGACAGTTCTCAATGAAAAGATCAAGAGAAGGTAAGAATCCAGAGGGAGGGGTCCAGGTGGAGGGAGAATATTGGAGGTGGGTAAAAGGATCCGTTGAACGGGGAGAGGACTCCTGCCCAAAGAAGTGAGCCCAGAGACGAAGACGGTGGAAGAAGAGTTCAGCATCGTGCCGAGCCCGAAATTCATTGAGATGAGGGCGTAAGGATATGAAACTAAGTCCTTTGCTAAGCACTGAACATTCAGCGTCGGAGAGGGGAAGGTCAGGGGGTATAGTGAATACGTGGCTGGGGCTGGAATTGGAAGATGGGGTGGGGACGGAGGGACAGGCAGGGGTGGAGGGTCCTAGATGGGTGTTGGTGTCAATGAGTTGTTGGAGCTTGCGTTCCTTAGCACTTGAGAGAAAGAGAGAAAGTTTCTTGTTGAGGCATTGGATGAGACGAAGAATAAAATGAAACTGGGGGCACGCGCAGCTTTGAAAAAGGGTATGGCGGTGCTGCTGGAGGGAGAGGTCGAGTGTGTTCATATGGCGGCGCATGAAGTGAGGATCTCAGAATGTGATGGGAACAGCAGTCCGAGAAACGTTTTATGTCCCGGAGATACCTGTAATCCTGGGTGGGTTCGAAACACGAGGGGTGGAATTTCAGTAGAAATCCACGTGGGGTAAGTCAGAGACGGAGACAGTCACTGAGAAAGGAGATATGGCTGTGAAAGCGGGTTTTAGTAAACACCTTGTCAAACACCAGGAGAAAAATGGAAAGCAATGAAGGTGAACAAGGCAAAATAGAGATACGGAAATCTTGTCACAGAGAGGAACAGAACTTCTTCAAGGTAGGCATTTCTTGAAGAGCAGTGGCAGTCAATTAAACACAGAGATAAAAACAAAAAACTGTGGATGCTGGAAATCCAAAACAAAAACAGAATTACCTGGAAAAACTCAGCAGGTCTGGCAGCATCGGCGGAGAAGAAAAGAGTTGACGTTTCGAGTCCTCATGACCCTTCGACAGAACAGTTATTCTGCTTTGCTCTTACTCTAGGGATAAAATTTCGATCTTGAATTCTGTGGTGCATTTATTATGGAGAAACACGATTACTGCTCACAAAGTAATGGTCTTTAAAGTTTGCAATTAATAAAGGACACTCAGTGCGACTGACCACAAAGAATAGCGATTACTGTGGGTTGGTTGCCAGGGGGAGTGTAACCACCAGGCCCGGGACCGCACGGCATGCTGGGATTGTAGTCCTCCGACCTCCAGCCTCCGCCCGCTTCCTGTGCGAGATTCAGAAGAGAAACTACAACTCCCAAAAGTCAACACGCGCCTTTCACGCTGACATATCTCCTTTCTTAAAAATAAAACATTAAGCTTACATCGGCGCTCTCAATCTGCCCGTTGACCATTAGAAGGAAAACAGAAGGTTTCGCAGAGAGCATGGTTCTCAATCTTAAACTGTTTAAGCCGCGGCCCAACAACTCCTTGCTCCCGGCCTCACCGTCTCCAGGACAACGCCCGCTATCGCCACTACGCCTGCGCGACACGTGATTGACAGCAGTGAGGATCCAGCCGCACAACAACTCTGAACTTCCCACAGACGCTGCAAGCCGAATGTCAAAAGCGAATTAGCTGTAATCGCCTTCTTGACCCAAGAATGTGCAAAGACTATCTGCTAGTTAGGAACATTGCAACAGGTGTAGGACAATTAGCCCATCAAGCCTGTTCTGCTACAAAAAATTGCTGAAAAACTCAGCAGGTCAGACAGCATCTGTGGAGAGAAAGACAGAGATAACGTTTCAAGTCGGTATGACTCTTCATCAGATAAAAGCAAAAACTGCGGATGCTGGAAATCCAAAACAAAAATAAAAATACCTGGGAAAAATCAGCAGGTCTGACAGCATCTGCGGAGAGGAACACAGTTAACGTTTTGAGTCCAAATGACCCTTAGGTTGAGGAGTCATACGGACTCGAAACGTTAACTGTGTTCCTCTCCGCAGATGCTGTCAGACCTGCTGAGTTTTTCCAGGTATTTTTGTTTTTGTTTTGAATCTTCATCAGAACTGAAATACTCTCTGAAATACTGGTGATCACATGGGAATAGGAATCCACATAATAGAATCCCCATTTCTTTTTCGGGTGAATACAGTTTGGTCCAACAGCCTGATCTACCTTAAGAGCCTTGATACTAGCCAGAACGATTTCTGTCGAGACTTCCAAAGACTTAATTTTGGTAACTTTACTGTCCTACCCCGCCTATTCACAATCCTTTATACTGTGTTTTAACAGCTGACATTATTCACCTCAACTCAATCTTACACTTATCCCAATTCTCTTTATTTAGTGAAGTTTAGTCTAGTAAAAACAAACTTATTTTTGATGGAAAGCCTCATCAAGCCACTTGTGCTCCTTTTTACCGTGGACAGTTTCCACCCACAATTTCATCACCTCCCTGAAAACTGCCACTAGTAACCGAAAAACAATTGCATAAGTTTCTTTTTAATGCTGTACATTTTTACAGAACTGTTTTACAATTTCCATGCATAAAGAACTGGAACAAACTTCAGTTTTTTATCTTAATTTAACTTAAATCTCTGGAGGAGCTGTGGTCAGCCACTGCAAGTTCTGAGTTCTGTTGTTAATGCCAGATAACAAAATAAGCTTCTCCACAGTAATGAGTTCAAAGCAGTTCAGACAATCAGGAATATTTATCACAGGCAAAGCTTTGAAGATCAGGCTATGGGTCGCACACACAGTCGTCCAGCTAATTATTTTTAAATAAATAACTTGCATCAAAAACAGCATTCCACCACAGAAAACAGTTTCACCATGAATATTTGTTGAGTTTTCAGTTTCATAACCAAAATGTTTTTTTTTAAAGTTTCTTTTTGCCTCACCTTTCATCACAACATCAAAGAATGGGCAGGCGGCCTATTCCTAAGTCTTTGCCAGAAGTGCTCTGTTAGCAGTACTGGAGTCATGCCAGGCTGCTCTATGGTAACCTCTCCTTTTGCTTCTGCTTGACACCACTCCACATCGGCACAGCACCATAACTTACTAACTCACCTTGTTAGGAATCATTTGGAGGATCAAGCATTCTAACATTGCTGTACTGGATTTGGAGTTTCAAATCAAATTGGCAATTCGTACTCAGATGTGCATTCTTCTGCTTGTTGTAAATTTGATCAGAAATAGTTGCTTGTCCATTCGGAACTTGAATATTGCTGAAGCTTTTCATCTTGCACTCTTCAGGACAAACAATGACGAGCTTCAAAAAGTCACAACAAATACGTTGAATAAATTGTTCCAATTGTTTGAAATTTGGCATTCTTGCATTTGTCCTGATGAGTGCAAGACGAAAAGCTTCAGCAAAATCTCTCTCATTTCAGCAATATTCTCGATTGTAAATGTTCAGTCAGTTGCAATCCTTGAGAGTGACGTGCATGTGACTTTTGTTATGGGAATATAAAGGACAAGCAAAAACAGAAAGAAAAAAGAAAATTATCCTTCCAATCAGAACCAAGAAACGTAGAGAGGAATTTTCTAAATCCTCAGTTAGTTGCAGTTTATCTGCATCAAGCCACATACTGCTAGAATTATTCATAAAATTATAGAATTGTACAGCACAAAATTGTCCATTTTATCTATCATGCTTGTGCCAGCTCTTTGAAAGAGCTATCCTAATTAATCGCACTCTCTGCTCTTTCACCAAAGTCATGCAATTCTTTTTTTCCCTTTAAGTTTATGTCCATTTCCTTTCGAAAGTTACTATTGAATTCACTTCCACCATTGTTTCAGGCAGTGCATTCCAACAACTCAATACATAAAACAAATTCTCCTCATCTTTCCTCTGGTTCTTTTGGCAATTATTTTAAACCTGTCTCCTTTGACCATAAGACATAGGAGCAGAAATTAGGCCATTCAGCCCATCGAGTCTGCTCCGCCATTCAATCACGGCTGATAAGTTTCTCAACCCCATTTTCCTGCCTTCTCCCTGTAACCTTTGATCCCCTTACTAATCAAGAACCTATCTATCCCCATCTTAAATACACTCAATAACCTGGCCTCCACAGACTTCTGTGGTAATGAATTCCACACATTCACCACTCTCTGGCTAAAGAAGTTTCTCCTCATCTCTGTTCTAAGAGGTCTTCCCTTTACTCTGAGGCTGTGCCCTCGGGTCCTAGTCTCTCCTACTAATGGAAACATCTTCCCCACATCCACTCTATCCAGGCGTTTCAGTATTCTGTATGTTTCAATCAGATCCCCCCTCATCCTTCTAAACTCCATCGAGTATAGACCCTGAGTCCTCAAACGTTCCTCATATGTTAAGCCTTTCATCCCTGGGATCGTTCTTGTGAACCTCCTCTGGACCCTCTCCAGGGCCAGCACATCCTTCCTGAGATACGGGGCCCAAAGTTGCTCACAATATTCTAAATGTGGTCTGACCAGAGCCTTATAAAGCCTCAGCAGCACATCCCTGCTTTTATATTCTAGTCCTCTCGAAATAAATGCCAACATTTCATTTGCCGTCCTAGCTACCTTCTCAACTACAAGTTAACCTTAAGAGAATCCTGGACTAGAACTCCCAAGTTCCTTTGCACTCCAGATTTCTGAATTCTCTCCCCATTTAGAAAATAGTCTATGCCTCTATTCTTCCTACCAAAGTGCATGATCTCACACTTCCCCGCATTGTATTCCATCTGCAACTTCTTTGCCCATTCTCCTAACCTGTCCAAATCCTTCTGCAGCCTCCCCACCTCCTCAATACTACCTGTCCCTCCACCTATCTTTGTATCATCCGCAAACTTAGCCAGGATGCCCTCAGTTCCTTCATCTAGATCATTAATGTACAAAGTGAAAAGTTGTGGTCCCAACACTGACCCCTACGGAACTCCACTAGTCACCGGCTGCCATCCTGAGAAGGACACCCTTATCACCACGCTCTGCCTCCTGCCAGACAGCCAATCATCTATCCATGCTAGGACCTTGCCTCTAACATCATGGGCTCTTATCTTACTGAGCAGCCTCCTGTGCGGCACCTTGTCAAAGGCCTTCTGGAAGTCCGAGTAGTTAACATCCGTTGGCTCTCCTTTGTCTAACCTACTCGTTATCTCCTCAAAGAATTCTAACAGATTTGTCAGGCATGATCTCCCCTTGATGAAACCATGCTGACTGTGTCCTATTTTACCATGCACTTCCAAGTATTCTGAAATCTCATGCTTAATAACGGACTCTAAAATCTTACCAACGACCGAGGTCAGGCTAATCGGCCTGTAATTTCCCGTCTTTTGCCTCACTCCCTTCTTAAACAAGGGGGGTTACATTAGTGATTTTCCAGTCCTCTGGGACCCTCCCTGACTCCAGTGATTCCTGAAAGATCACCACTAACACCTCCACTATCTCTTCAGCTATGTCCTTCAGAACTCTGGGGTGTAATCCATCTGGTCCAGGTGATTTATCCACCTTCAGACCTTTCAGTTTTCCTAGCACCTTCTCCTCGGTAATGGCCACCATACTCACCTCTTGAACTTTGGAGATGTCACTCGTGACTTCCACTGTGAAGACTGATGCAAAGGATCTATTCAGTTCCTCTGCCATTTCTTTGTTCCCAACTACTACTTCTCCAGTGTCATTTTCCAGCGGCCCAATGTCGACTTTTGCCTCTTTCTTATCCTTTATATATCTGAAAAAAACTCTTGCAATCTTCTTTTAATACTGGCTAGTTTACCCTCATATTTAATCTTCTCCCTCCTTATTTCTTTTTTAGTTGTCCTCTGTTGGTCTTTGTAGGCTTCCCAATCCCCTGGTTTCCCACTGCTCTTCGCTGCATTGTATGCTTTCTCTTTAGCTTTTATGCTGTCCCTGACTTCCCTTGTCAGCCATGGTTGCCTCATCCTCCCTTTAGTATGCTTCTTCTTCCTAGGGATGAATTTTTGCTGTTTCTCCCAAATTACTTCCAGAAACTCCTGCCATTGCTATTCCACTGTCTTTCCTACTAGGCTCATCTCCCAGTCAATTCTGGCCAGCTCCTCCCTCATGCCTCTGTTGTTGCTTTCATTCAACTGTAATACCGTTACATCTGATTCCAGCTTTTTCCTCTCAAATTGCAGGGTAAATTCTATCATATTATGGTCACTTCCTCCTAAGGGTTCCTTCACCTTAAGCTGCCTTATCAAATCTGCCTCATTAACATCACTAAATCTAGAATTGCCTGTTCCCTAGTGGGCTCCACCACAAGCTGCTCCAAAAAGCCATCTTGTAGACATTCCACAAATTCCTTTTCTTGGGATCCACTACCAACCTGATTTTCCCAGTCTACCTGCATATTGAAATCCCCCATGATCACTGTAACCTTACCTTTCTTACATGCCTTTTCTATCTCCTGGTGTATCTTTTGCCCCACATCCTGACTACTGTTCGGAGGCCTGTACATAACTCCCGTTATGGTTTTTTGTACCCTTGCGGTTCCTCAGCTCTACCCACACAGATTCTACATCATCTGACCCTACGTCATTTCTTGCTATCAATTTAATTTCATTTCTTACTAACAAAGCAACCCCACCCCCTCTGCCAACCTGCCTATCTTTTCGATAGGATGTATGTCCTTGGATATTTAGTTCCCAGTCCTGATCCCCTTGCAGCCATGTCTCCGTGATGCCCACCGCATCATACCTGCCAATTTCAATCTGCGCCTTACCTTATTTCGTATACTGCGTGCATTCAGATACAACACCTTCAGTCCTGTATTTCCCGTCCCCTTTCTCATTATCGTCCCTTTATCTGATGTGCTTGAAGTTAGATTCCTAGCCCTTTCCAAACACTCTTTCCTATTTTGTGTTCTGGAGAATTTAATAGCCTCTCCTGGGCTCTCCTTTCTTTTCAGTTTTTTCATAATTTTCCATGAAGTTGAATCCATCCCCCTACATGCTAACCGGCTGCTTTGTTTTCCATTAGTCATACTTCTTGGAGTTTTACCTTTCCTTCCCCCTCCACTTTCTAGTTTAAAGTCCTCTTGACCACCCTATTTACCCTTTTCGCTAGAACATTGGTCCCAGGTCGGTTCAGGTGGAGACCGTCCCAACGGTACAGATCCCTCCTGTTCCAATACTGATGCCAGTGCCCCATGAAATGGAACCCCTCTTTCCCGCACCACTCCTTTAGCCATGTGTTTACTTCCCTTATTCTCGCATCCATATGCCAATTTGCACGTGGCTCGGCTGGTAATCCGAAGATTATAACCCTTGAGGACCTGTTCTTTAATTTTGTTCCTAGTTCCTGATAATCCCCACACAGGTCCCCTTTCCTAGTCTTACCTATGTTATTTGTCCCGACGTGGACCACAACAACTGGATCCTCCCCCTCCCTCTCCAATATCCTTTCAAACCGGTCAGAGATGTTCTTCACCCTGGCACAGGCAACATATCATGTGGGACTCTCAATCCTGCTTACAAAAGATGCTATCAATTCCCCTAATTATAGAATCCCCTACAACTATCACTTGTCTTTTTGCTGCCCCCTCTTGAATGGCCTCCTGTGTCACGGTGCCGTGGTCAGCTGGCTCATCCTCCCTACAGCCCTGTTCCTCATCCACACAGGGAGCAAGTACCTCGTACCTGTTGGACAAGGTCAAGACCTGAGGCTCCTCTGTTCCTGAACACAGGATCCCTCTACCTGCCTCACTTGCAGTCACACCCTGCTGACCCTGACCGCTGACCAAACTTGAGGTACTTAATCTACCGGGTGTGACCGCATCCTGAAACAAAGCGTCCAGGTAACTCTCCCCCTCCCGGATGCTTATGGGTCCTCCAACCACTGGAAATACTTCATCTCTATTTACTTTATGAAAAACATTCATAAATTCCTCATTCAAGACATTGAATTACCATGTTTTAAAAGATGGAGACCCACAAGAAAATTAAAGTTAAAAATGGGTAATTCTTTGAATGGCCTTAAGTATTCCCTTTAAGGACCCCTAGCCGGTTAAGCTGAATGCCAGTTGGAGTACTGGTAACACATATTTTACCCATTCGGGCATTAAAATTTTAATTTTAACCAACGGATCAGATCAAAGTTCTACAGTCCTGCCACATCCAGTTGTGAATGTGGTGGACAATTAAAAAACTAACCAGAGGATGAGACTCCACAAATATCCCCATTCTTGATGATGGGGGTGCCCAATATATCAGTTGAAAAGATGAGGCTGTAACATTTGCAAACATCTTCAACCAGAAGTGCTGAGTGGATGATCCATCTTGGCCTCTTCTGGAAGTCTCCAGCATCACAGATGTCAGTCTTAAGCCAATTAGATTCACCCCATGTGATTTCATGAAAAGGTTGAAGGCATTGGATACAACAAAGGCTACGGGCCTTGACAACATCCCAGTTGTAATGCTGAAGGTGCGCTCCAGAATTAGCCACGTCCCTAGCCAAGCTATTCCAGTACAATTACAACTGTGGCATCTATCCAACAATGTGGAAAATTGCCCAGGTATATCCTATCCACAAAAAGCAGGAGAAATCCAATCTGGCCAAGTACCACCCCATCAGTTCACTCTCAATCATCAGCAAAGTGATTGAAGGTGTTATTGACAGTGGCATCAAACGACATTTACTCAGTAATAACCTGCCCACTAACGTTCAGTTTGGGTTCTGCCTTAGCCACTGTAGCCTTGGTCCAAACATGGTCTAAAGAACTGAATTCCATAGGTGGGGTGAGAATGAAAGCATTTGAAATCAAGGCAGCAGTTGTCTGAGTGTGGCATTAAGGAGTCCTGGCAAAAGTCAATATGAAACAGGGGCAAAATACTCCACTGGTTAGAGTCATACCTAGCACAAAGGAAGATGGGTGTGGTTGTTGGAGGCCAATTATTTCAGCCCAGAACATCACTACAGGAGTTCCTCAGGGTAGTGTCTGATGCACAGCATCTTCAGCTGCTTTGTCAGTGATCTCATCAATGACATTTCCTCCATCATCAGGTCAGAAATGGGATATTCACTGGTGATTGCACCATATTCCATTTGGGACTCCTCAGAAACTGAAGCAGTGCTTGCCTGCATGTTAACAAGACCTAACAATATCAGGCTAGGGATGGTAATTGACTAATAACAATCATGCCAAACAAATGACGGGCAATGATCATATCCAACAAGTTAGAATCTAATCATCTCCCTTGACATTTAATGGCATTACCATCACTGAGTCCCCCACTATCAACATCAAGGGGATTACCATTGACCAGAAACTGAACTGGACCAGCCATATAAATACTCTGGCTACAAAAGCAGATCAGAGGCTGGGAATTCTGCAGTGATTAACTCATGTCCTGACTCTCCAAAGCCTATCCACCATCAACAAGGCACAAGTCAGGAGTGTGATAGAATACTCACCACTTGACAGGGTGAGTGCAGCTTCAAAAACACTCAAGAAACTCAACACCTGACAAAATATCAGCACACCATCTACCACCTTAAACATTCACTCCCATCATCACTGGTGTACAGTAACAGCAGTGTTCATCTACAAGTTGCACTGCAGCAACTCACCAAGGCGCCTTTGACAGCACCTTCCAAAGCCAAAACCTCTACCACCAGAGCAATAAGAAGGTGAGAATAACTGCCCTTGACATCAAGGCAGCATTTGACTGAGTGTGGCATCAAGGATCCCTAGCAAAACTGGAGACAATGGAAAACAAGGGTAAAACTCTCCACTGGTTGGAGTCATACTAGCACAACGGAAGATGGTTGTGGTTGTTGGAGGTCAACAATCTCAGTTCCAAGACATCACTGCAGGAGTTCCTCAGGGTAGTGTCCTAGGGCCAACCATCTTCAACTGCTTCATCAATGACCTTCCTCCCATCATAAGGTCAGAAAAGGAGATGTTTGCTAGTGATTGCATAATGTTCACCATTCACGACTCTTCAGATACTGAAACAGTCCATGACCAAATGCAGAAAAACCTGGACAACAGTCAGGCTTGGACTGACAAGTGGCAAGTAACATTCACATTAAACAAGTGGCAAGCAATTACCATCTCCAACAAGAGAGAATCTAACCATCACCTGCTGACATTCAATGGCATTACCATCGCTGAATCCCCCACTATCAACATCCCGGGGGTTACCATTGACCAGAAACTGAACTGGACAAGCCGTATAAATGCTGTGGCTACAAGAGCGGATCAGATGCTAGGAATCCTGCAGCGAGTAACTCACCTCCTGAATCCCCAAAGCCTGTCCACCATCTACACGACACAGGAGTGTGACGCAATACTCTCCATACCACTAACGCACAGTGGCAGCAGTGTGTACCATCTACAAAATGCACTGCAAGGAACTCACCAAAGCTCTTTAGGCAGCACTTTCCAAACCCACAATCACTACTATCTAGAAGACATGGGCAGCAGACACATGGGAACACCACCAACTGCAAGTTCCTCTCCAAGCTACTAACTATCCTGGCTTAGAAATATATCCCCGTTCTTTCACTTTTCGCTGGGTCAAAATCCCTCCCTAACAGCAATGTGGGTATATCTACACCACATGGATTGCAGCGGTCCAAAAAGGCAGCTCACCATCACCTTCTCAAGGGCAATTAGGGATGGGCAATAGCCAGCGATAACCACATCCCATAAAAATGAATAAAAAGAGAAAAAAAGCAGAGCATGGGAACAGCACCACCTGCAAGTTTCCCTCCAATTGATAAACCATGCTGACTTGGAAATATGTTGTCAATCCTTCACTGTCACTAGGTCAAAATCCCCCCCCTAACAGCACTGTAGCTGTACCTATACCACATGGACTGCAGTGGTTCAAGAAGTCAGCTCCCCATCACCTTCTCAAGAACAATTAGGAATGGACAACAAATGTTGGCTTTGTCAGCAATGCCCATATCCCATGAACTAATTGGAAACAAAACCTGGGTCTCCTGCTTCACAGAACCCCTGTGTTGTTCATTAAAAAGGACCTGCCTCTTGAAACAGGCAGGCTGTCCAGTCTACCCAATCTGGCAGCACTAGAGTTGATCTGGGCGGTAAGTGAGCGGATTCCACTTTCAGGCCACAGCCACCTGTTTATGTTAGGACGTGGCAGCTTAAGTGACCCAAGTTAGTCTGCAAACGATTAAATGTCAAATCTATAAACTAAGATAAAAAGCTAGTACATCTGTGAAACCACTAGATGTCAGCAAGTCACTCTACCCACGACAGTGATTTTTGTGATATACAGGATTCTACTTACTCCATTTATATGGATGCACCAGGAAATGACTTGCTTCCTACCACAATGGTTGTTATTTTTTAATTTAGTCAGCTAATTAGGAACTATGTTTCATGTGATGACAGTGACTTGATAATTAGCTCATTATTTGACAGAATTCTGAAAACAAGAAGCAATCACACTGAAAACTAGAAAAGGAACAATTCAATGTGGAACAGATTACTAAAATGATGTGGGCATCTACATGCAGCCAACTAATTAGTCCCATGCCAAATAAGTTTAGCTATAATTTGATTAACCCTTTGAGATCCTCATCTACAGTTTGGATGTTGAGTTTATTGCAGTATAAATTTTTAGTTTTAATCAAATGAAACAATGTCACAGAATCATAACAATGCAGACTGATGATATTCATCCCATCAAATCCATGCCAGCTCTCTATTGAGCAATCTAATTAGTCCCATTCTCCCACTGTATCCCTAAAGCCCTACAAGTTTATTTCCCTCAAATGCCCATCCACTTTCCTTTTGAAATCTTTCATGATCTCCACTTCCATCAACCTCATAGACAGTGGGTTCTCAATCATTATCAAATGCTGCATAAAAACATTCTTCCTCATATTCCCCTACATATCTTGCCCAAAGCCTTAAATTTGTGCCCCCTAATCCTTTTATCTAAAAAAAAACATGTGTTGTGGCACATACAATGGGATGGTTAGTGATATAACAGCCCTGAAATCCATGTCTATTTTGACCTGAATTTGGAGCTGGTGACAGCATATAGGTGTTGAAATAGTGGCAGACCAAACTAGCCAGGTCTCTTCCCCATTTGGTGATTACCGGCATCTCTGTCAGAAGGAGGGATGGGCACCTCTTATACCCAGCCCCTTTCCATGCAGACTTCATTGCAAGTAGTATTGCACCCAGTTACCCATATCCTGGGGAAGTCATGCACATCAGGTATTGAAATAGGTTGCAAACTCTGGTTGAAAGTACTCTTGGAGGTTTCATCATAGGTCCCCTGGCCTTCAATCAATCCAGATCGGTCAAATAGGACACTTTTTCCACCCCTGACATATTTTGTAACTGCTAAACAAAAGCATTCAAAGAAAATGAAAAAGAAAACTGCATTTTTTAAAATGCTCTAGTATATTTCTTTACCCCCAGTTACTTGCAACAATGTCCAGGAGATTAATCGTATGTCCTGGGGACCTCAGGGTAATCCTGGAGGGTCGGAAACAATGTTTTGAAATGTCAGCAACCAATTGAGGAGTTCAGGGTCTCACTGCCCCCCTACATTGCCGCCTAGTGAGTGCTTGCCATGTTTATGAAAATGGCCCTGACTGAAGCAGTTCAGAAAGAATCAGGGTGCAACTCATCAGCAGACAGAAGCCTTACTGCAGCATCATTACAGCTGGAAAGGAATGGAGGATTTTCAGAGCAGTGGAACAAAAGAATTAAGTCTACGTGAAATAAAGAAAGCGCCTTTCACAAGCGCAAGACACCCCAAAGTGATCTATAGCCAATTAACTAGTTTTGAGGTGTGGTTACTGTTGCAAGGTAGGGAACGTGATAGCCAATTTTCACATGGAAGATCTCACAAACATCAATGAGATAAATGAGATTATCTTATCATGTAAGTGATGTTGGTTGAGCAATAAATACTGACCTTGACACTATGGCCAACCATGTCCTATCTATGCCACAATGAGATAAATGGGACTCCTCGTGCACCACTCCCCAAGTGAGGACAATGAAGACATGAAATTGTGCAAGGAGCTCCAAAGAAAGAGAAATGATCAGTTTGAAGGCTCCTGCAAGGCATCAAGTTTTTCCCAGTTGTATATTTTATATTTAAACAAATACCCTCTAAACACCATGAGGTTACACTCATGAATGAACTATTGATTGGGAGTGTGAAAAAAGATGCCCAAGTACATTCAAAGCTGTAAAATGTAAAATCTGAGCAGGGGAAAAAGGATTAAATTGTTCATGTAGAGCTTAAAGTGCTTTCTGGACACTTTTTAAAGAGGTGGCTAGAAGCAAGAAGAATATGTTATTGTGCTAATTATTTATTTATCAATGGCATGAAAAAAATACAGGAAACTCTGAGCACTGTTAATGCACCAAACTTTAAACTCTGAGCAGAGGAAACACAATTAGAAGGATTAAAATCCTCCCATCAGGCCTTAAGTGGTTTACTCCCATTTACTGCATACTTCAAGCAGCCAGGATCAGAGAGCCATTGTGCTGGTTCGTTCCTGGGAATGCAAAAATAAACAGGAACACACTGAGCTCTATTATGGCATCAAAATGTAACATGTTAGCAGAAGAAGCATACCAAAGAAAAAGGATTTAAATGCTTTCCTTGGTTTTGACGTGTGCTAAAAGAAGCCAGCAGGCAAGATGGCATTAAGCTAACATCAATGACAATGGAAGAAAAGTATCAGCACCATTGGATAGAAAGGTAAGCATAATCATAGAGATATGACAGTGTGACACATTAGTAGTGCAAATAGACATAGTCTTTAGGTGTGACTTTAAGTGTTCCCAAATGGTCATACAGTGTGTAACAAATACCTTGACACAGGAAGTAGAAAAGTGTAACACAGGAAATGCATGCAGACCTAAGAAATGTATTATAACAGTAGATCTGACTTTGACTTATGAAATCTTTCTACACTTTGTACAGTGTGATAATATACTATAGATCTTGTTTTAGTTTTGTTAAGGTCTGTTTTATTATAAAGAAGTATAGAATTTTATCACACAAAAAATTGCGATTCGGCCCATTGAAAAAGTCCCACTTCCCCACTCTTTCCCATCATCCTGAAATCTTCTCCCCTTCAAGTATTAATCTAGGTTCTGGCAATAGTCTCCTTAGGTATAATTCTTCCAAAGGTATTTACGGATCATTAAACATGGGCTAATATGTTTACAGTAACCATTAATTTTAGTTTCATCTGTTCCAGAATGTCTTTTTAAAAATAGCATTTCTTGACCATGACCCTAAATAGATGCCACATGCTGATTAAAACCATATGTTTTAGTAACGTTTAAACCTCTGTATATCAATAAATAGGCTCTGGGGAGTTGATGTCTGGCGAAACATCAACTTCATCTACAATGGAATCTATGTACAGAGCTTTAGGACCAGAATTTCAATACCAAGGCAGGTAGCTAGAGTTGGAAAATTTCCTGACTTGGCAAACCTACCTCAGTTTAAAGGACCTCGTTAGACCCAATTTTCACTCCGTGGAGGTGGGGCAGGTTAGAGTCGGGTCCGCCGACTCTGGAAGCAGATCATAGGACTAAGTCCAAAGAACTGAGGCAGGCTGGTTAAAAAGCCCACCGTGGTTCTTTCGGACTTCTTCCCAGTTGTTTTAGAATCTTTTAGGTCCTCCAGCCTTCACATCTCACAACCCCAACCACCTTCATGCCCCAAAATACCCCATGCCATCTCTATGCCAACTCATGCCATCACCCAACTCCATGCCCTCTCATTTCCCCCATGACACCTTCATAGCCACTCACCCAGTATCCAACATAGGTAGACATCAGGAGCCATGCGAAGATGAAAACAGCTTCTAACATTCTAATGCAGCTCCCAATCTTACACACTTGATGATAGTAAAAAAATCTCATTCATGAAAACCATTCAAAGCTTTGAAATCTGTTAATCTGTTAAGTGGTTAATCTGTTGTAAAACAAACATGCATATATTCAGTAGCTATATCAAAGACAGCTAATCCTTTAATAGCCTCTTTAAACTATCAAACTGAGAACTGAGCCCCCTGCTGAGATAAGAGCTCTTATAGATTTTGAAACTCAGCCAAGCATTCATAATGTCATGGTGCCAGCCCTTCAGAATGTCAACAAAGAATTCTATTGAAATTTTGGAACAGGTGGTCATGATTTTTTTCAAACCTACACCAGATGGCCTGTCAACCAAAGCAATCCAGTTTTGTTAAACTCTCACTGATAGCTTATGTCTGATTTTCAAGCTTAAAGAGGACAGGATTTAAAAAACTTAAGATCATAACACTTAACTAGGCCTTATTACCCTTCAAGAGCATTTATATCTTCTCCAGTAATTGGTGAGTCCCATACTGTGGGTTAAGGCCTTTGGAACAGCCAAAATGGGGTGTGTTTGAATTCAGCAATAATATCCTCTTCAAATGGCCCTGCTAAGTTTGAGTTTCTGGCCTCTGTGAGTGAAGCCCCACTCCTTCATCTGCTGGCAAAAATAGGATTTGTCAGAAAGGGAGGCAGGATTTCTACATCTGTACCCTATTCATCATTTTTAAAGATCCGCGGTGTCTTCCCAATGCCATGAAAATACGGTCTTTAGTGTTAACATCTACTTTAATCTCTATTTTCTCAGTAAACAGCTTTAGGGTCAATTTTCACTGTCTTCTCCTGGTGTTAACAGGGCAGCAACAGTCTCAAAATGTCCTTCCTCAGTACCTTCCATGTTTACTTTCCTACATTAAATTCCTATGTTCCATTTTCCTGCATGAAAATCTATTTACATAGCTTAATGCATTCACTTAATTGATTCAAACCTTTTCATGTGCCTTCAAACTTATTATGGAACTGGGCAACATAAATATTTTTGTAACATATTGTCATGCACAAAATATTCACTTCTATATATCATTTACACATATTTTGATCAATAGTGAACTTAAAACCAATCCTTTCTATTATCCTCAATGGCTTTTTCAGTTTATTGATTTCTGCTCTACAGCACTAGGTTCCACATATATGCCTGTAACACACAGCTCTACCCCACAACTGCCTCTTGTTACAATCAGGTGAGGAGGAGTTGAATGGTTCCCCCCTTTCCCTCTCCTCGTTTGACTGCCTCAGTTTTTTTTTGAAGAGGATGCATTTGCAAATTCAGTGAATACTCAGTTGTTAATATACTGACCTTAAAAGAACCAATCAGACAGGTTTTCTTGAGTTTAACAAATAAAGAGGTTAGCTTTATTATACACAAACTGATCTAAGTAAAATAATTAAATAGGCTCTGACCTTTGCATGTACACTACACATGCTGAAAGTTCACACACACATAAATACATATTACAGAGTGGGAAAAATAGATTGATCAAATTAGAGTCCATTAAAAATTAAAAAGGAATATGCAGTCTGTAGTTTGGTGACTTGGTTGGCTTCAGACTGTCCTTCGTTGGTCTTGATGCTTCTGATTTAAAAGTATAGCCAGCTGATTTGGCTGTTCTTCTGCGGATGATAGTGCTTGGTGGGATTTCTTTTAAGAAGCCTCTATTTGCAGCAGAGCAAACAGGGCTCGAAGCTTGTCAGGTGGGTTGAAGAAGGAGAGAGGCAGGACAGTTCCCCACTTGGTCTTCTCTCTGAGCTTCTCAGTTGCTTATCCTCAGTTCTGCTGAGAAAACATGAGCTTAAAGCATACAAGGGTTGGCTTGTCATCTGGCCTTCCTTCTCCAACTACCAGGGGGATCCAAATAAGGCCATGGTCCATGTCTTCCAAGGGTAACTCAGTTACCTCATGTCTGGAAAGCTATCTTAGCTAGGGTCCTATTATCCAAATGATTACTCATAATAGTCTGTCTCAACAGTTGAATACCTCATTGCCTTAATGCACTGTTAATAGTACAGAAGATTTGGGTCCTTCACATTTCCCAGGAGGTCATTGTCTTCGGTAGGTTTTGCTGACAGGTTGTCTTCATTCCAATTGGATTGAAATTTACAATGTGTATTAATGTGAATTGGGGTTGTTATCTTGAGTTATGATCTCAAATCACTTTTAGTCTGTGTTTTAAAAAATCTATTTATCAATGCTCAATTCAGGTTTCCGGCTAGTGAGTAAGAAAATCATTATTTGACAAGCACATCTTCACAACACTCCCGTGACCCTTCCACCATCTCTGACTTGTCAAACTGCCTGTCTGACATCTAGTACTGGATGAGCAGAAACATCCTGCAATGAAATATTGTGATGTCCAAAACCATTGTCTTTGGTCCCCGCCAATACTCTGTTTCCTAACCACTGACTCTATCCCTCTCTCTGGCTACTATCTGAGGGCTGAACCAAGCAGTAAGAGGCAAGCGAGGAGACAGCCAACTACGCCGGACTGAGATGGAGACCAAGTGAGTAGCGAATGAGGTTCACATTGTAAGATCTGGTAAGTCCTGTTCAAGTTTTAACTATAGATTAAGAATCAAGATCTGACATAGCACTAACCTTCAAGTAAGTAAGGCTAGTTTGTTAAGTAGAGAGCTGCCTGGAATGGCAGTTATCTATCAGTCACCAGAAAGCAGTTGGTTCAAGTGATGTTAATTACTGTTGTCGGAAGCTGAATTAGCTAGTGACTCATCAGAGGGTCTGTAAAAGTGACAGGCTTTTCAAACCACACGATCAGTAAGAGGCGCGCGAGGAGACAGGTGACTAAGCCTGAGTGAGATGGAAACTGAGTGAGTAGCGAATTAGATTCACATGGGAGTTTGGTGCAGGAGGAAATAGGTGTAGTGTACATATGAATTATTCTAGGTTAATTATATGAGTAATTAAATTAAGTTAACTAAATAATATAAGTAACAATGGCAGGGCAGGTGTAATGTTGCAGCTATGGAATGTGGGACCCTTTGGATGCCAAGGCGATCCATGACAAACACGTCAGCAAAAAGTGCAAGCAGGTAGAGAAATTCTGGATCAAGATTATTGATCTGGAAGCCAAACTGCAGGCACTGTGCAACAGTGGGAGGGGGAGAAATACTGGGCACTTTGTTCCAGAAAATCAGGTCTCTTAGAATAGGGTCGTCTGCTTTGGTCAACAGCGAGGGACAGGAGGATGTGATCGTGAGTGTGGCAGGTAAAGGGACCGAGCAGACAGTGGTGGAGGGGCCTCAGACCTTGCAATTGTCAAACAGGTTTGAGGTGCTCACAACCAGTGTGGACGAAAGTGAGGTCTGCAAGGTGGATGAGCAGGCTGGCCTATGGCACTATGGTACAGGAAGCCATTCAAGCAGTGGGGGGGAGGGGGCAGCAAAACAGAAATGTAGTGGTAGTAGGGGACAGTTTTTTAAGGGGGATTGGTGCTGTTCTCTGCAGCGAAGAGTAAGAGTCCAGAAGGCTGTGTTGCCTGCCTGGTGTCATGGTTTGGGACATTTGCTCAGGGCTGGAGAGGAACTTGCAGGGGAAGGATCCAGTCCTTATGGTCCATCTAGATTCCAGCGACAAAGGCGGGACAAGGCAAGAGGTTCTGCATAATTAGTAGGAGAAGCTAGGTTCCAAATTAAGAAGCAGAACCTCAAAGGTAATAATCTCTGGGGCTGTGGCATGGTGGTATTGTCACTACTGACTAGTATTTCAGAGACCCAGGGTAATACTTTGGGGAACCATGGTGGATCTTGAAATTCGAATTCTGGAATTAAAATTCTGATGATGACCATGAAACCATTGCCAATTGTCATAAAAACCCATCTGGTTCATTAATGTCCTTTAGGGAAGGAGATCTGCTGTCCTTACCTGGTCTGGCCTTCAAATGACTCCAGACCCACCGCAATGTGGTTGACTCTTAAACGGCCTCTGAACAAGGGGAATTAGGGATGGTCAATAAATGCTGGCCTAGCCAGCGATGCCCACACCCCATGAACGAATAAAAAAATATTTCTTGAGCCACATGCAAATTGTCATAGGGGAAATAAGATTAGAGAGATGAATGTGTGGCTCAAAGACTGGTGTGGGAGAAGTAGGTTCTGGTTCGTGGGGCACTGGCACCATTACTGGGGAAAGTGGGGGCTGTACAGTTGGGACAGTCTACACCTGAAACACGCTGGGACAAGTGTTCTTATGAATTGCATAACTAGTAGAGAGGGCTTTAAACTAAACAAGGCTGGGTGGGGGTGAAGGATTAAGCTTGGGTAGATATAGCAAATCAAAGGGTAGATTCAAGGCAGGAGAACATAATAGCAATATGGGAAATGAGGATCGTAGAATAGCAGGAGTGGACAGAGAGATAAAACCCAAGGATACACCAATAGTCAAGATTAGATGTTACAAAGATAACAAAAAGACAAAAATAAAGGCTCTGTATCTGAATGCGCATTCATAACAAAGTAAATGAATGGATAGCGCACATTGAAGTAAATAAATATGATCGTATAGTGATTATGGAGACGTGGCTGCAGGATGACAAAGGTTGGGTCCTGAGTATTGAGGAGTGTATGTCATTCTAGAAGAATAAGAAGCTACGTAAAGGTGGAGGGGTAGTACTGTTGAACAAGGATGGCATTCATGGAATAGTTAGAAATGACCTTGGTTCAGGAGGTCAAGATGTAGAATTGGTTTGGGTGGTGATGAGGAATTGTAGGAGAAAGAAGTCACTAGTGGGAGTGGTCTACAGGCCCCCTAACAGTAACCACAATATAGGACAAAGTATACAAGAAGAAATATTGGGTGTGTGAGATAAAGGGATGGCAATAATCATGGGTGATTTTAATCTTTATTTAACCTGGAAAAATCAGATTGGCAGTGGTAGCCTCGATGAGGAGTTCATAGAATGCTTTCACAGTGGTTTTTTTAGAGCAGCGTAACTAGAGAGCAGGTTATATATGACTTGGGGAGGAATTTTCCGTGCCCCTGGCGTCTGGCTTGTTTGGCGCCATGTGTGGACAACATGGCAAGAAGGCCAAAAATTTGGTTCACAGCATTGCGAAACCATTTTATAATTGTCCACTTTGTCCGACAATGGCGGGCCACATTTCCCGTTGTCGGATGTTGGGAACCTCATTGTAATACATTTGCATTTCATTTTAAGCCCATCCCACCGGAATCATTCCCCACAATAGATCTGAGCACTTCAGCATGATTTCACGCTGACGTGTTTCACAACAGCATATATAAGGTATGCACTTGGTGGGCTGCACTTCGAGGGTAATTCGGAGGTGAGTGTACAGTAACGTTGTGCAGCGCTCACAAGGGTCGCCTGTTGAACTTCAAGGTTCAGGCGAGTTGAGGGGGCAAGGGCTGCACTGCAGTTGATGGTGGTGCACATGCATGTGCGGGGTGGTGGGGGGGGGGGAGGGGGAGGGAAACTTTGTGTAAAGTGACCATTCCTCCGTAGCTCAGGCAGTTCAGATACAGCCACATTGACATGCTTGGAGTTGAGCCTCTAACTTATCTGCCCACTCAAGCAACGCAGAGACATCAAAGTGCCACTAAGTGCCCCAGAGCTTTTCATCCCTCAGGCACAGGCTGCAAACTAATGAGTGTTTTAGAGGATTGCAGAACAGTTGGACGACTGGGCATGTTGTACAATCTCCTTGCTGAAGCTGGCCGTGGAGCAGTCACTGGTGGAGGCGCTCACAGCCCCTTGCAATGTCAACATCCCGGTTTGGACCAGTCTCCCCCATGGTTCAAGCTAACAGTGCAGCTTTGCAGTGCGGGTTAGGAGAATGCCTGTGCCTGAGCTGAGAGCACAGCATGCAATCCAATGGGCAAAGCTGCTGTCAATCCGTCAGGTGGAGTGGGGCAGAGGAGGGTGAGGTTTTGGGCAGCCATGCAGCACACTAAACTCTGCCCATTCAAGTGTTGGCCAGCGCTCTTGGGATGCATTAAGGGGCCTTCAGAATTAACCAGGAGAGGTTCTTAGAACACCCATGCATCTCTCTCTTTCATCCTGCAGGAGGAGTACACCAGGAGCATGGAACCTGGTAACTCAGCTGTATGCCTTGTGGCTTACAAGAACGGAGATGAAGGCAAAGAAAGTGATGGAGGCAGCTGGGTGCGCAGAGGGAGGAGCAGCACCCTCCAGCACATGCCACCAAAGAGCCAGAGAACCATCATTGATCAGCACCTAGCTAGACTCAGGGTCTATAGACGACGCCTTGTATTCCTGCAGATGACCGAGAACCAGTGTCACCAAAGACTACGCATGTCTAGGGAACTGGTCAGTCATACCTGCCAGCTGCTGCAGGATTTGGCCCAGCGGGACACAGAAGGCATCCACTGCCCATGGCAGTGAAAGTGACCGCGGCACTCAATTTTTCCACCAGTGGCTCCCTTCAGGGCTCAACAGGTGACCTCTGTGGGATATTGCAAGCCTCCAACCACAAATGCATCCAAGAGGTCATGGATGCCATCTTCACGAGGGCACATAACTTTGTGCATTTCGTCGGGGACCAGGAAAGCCAGGATGCAAGAGCCATTGGATTTGCCCAGATCTCAGTTTCCCACAGGTGCAGGGTACAAAAAACTGCTCTCACGTGATGCTCAGATCTTCGTCGCCAGAAATAGTCAACTGCAAGGGCCTCCATTCGCAGAACGTGCAGCTGCTGTGCAACCACCAGAAACACATCCTGCAGGGAGTGCCCAGAGAGTGTCCATGACTCCTACATTCTCAGTCAGTCACAGATCCCTGACATCCTCCAGGTCCACAGAGGCTGCAGCGATGGCTCCTTGGGGACAAGGGCTACCTACAGAGAATGTGGCAGTGGCCTCAGACTGCAGCAGAGCCAAGGTATAACTGGCGGAAACCATCAGGATACTGAAAATGATGCCTGGACCGTTCTGGTGGAGCCCTGCAATATAGTCCACAGAGGGTGTCACACATCGTAGTTGCCTGCTGCACCCTTTACAACCTGGTGCTGCAATGCTGACTGAGGAGGAGGTGGAGAAGCTAGAGATCTCATCTGATGAGGAGGACATTGATGGGGGTGAGGGTGAGGAGGTCTTCGATGGTGACGATGATGGCGATGAGACCATGGCACAAGCCAGATGAGGCAGGCGCTTGGGAGGCCCTCATAGTTGCTAGATTTCCAGAGAATGATGACGACATGCAGTGAGGAGACACCATAGATCCTCACGTTGCATCTGTGAACATTTGACTCCTGTCTGGCTTATGGTATCGCTCATACCCTCTATGATAAGGCTCCTGTCATGGAGACACAGTGGAGGCCCTAATAGTCACTTTATTCCAGGAGGATAATGATGACATGCATCAAGTACACTCCATAGATCTTCACACAGTCTTTGTGAATGTCTGACTCTTTCTTGTCTGGCTGAGGGCAGCTCGCTAGCGGTCTGTGATCAGGGTCATATCATGGAGACATAGCCATAAAACTTTAAATGCACCTGATCCCTCCAGGAGCACAGTGTCACTGATCACAGATGCTGACAAGATGGGTGCCAGCCCCACCTTAAAGGTGCTGAGAGCACACAGAGAGAACAACGGAGCTCTGTGACACCTGCCCACGACATTTTGCCAGCAAGGATAAGCACCTTCGAGGTGCAGGCATCAGTAATGTGTCCAGGGAGTGTGAAGCCGGACTATCACTTTGGTCTGAAGGCTGCACAGGGAAAAGGCCCTGGACTGAGACACCTGCCTTTATCTTGTGCGGGAACCAAGGTTTCATATCTGAGTGACACGAACACTGGTCTTCAGAACATGGAGCCATAGGCAAGGAGACATTCTTGGGAGTTTATTTATAATAGTGAACATTATATACAAGTGATTAACACTCATGCCCAGGCTGTGCTACCACTTCTTCTTAACACCGCAGCTATGTTCGTGGCCCGGTGTCCCTGGAGAGGGAGCACACGTTGCCTGCCAGCACTGTGCAGGCCTTCCATGCTCGGTGGGCACCACGGGGACTGGGGTGTTTTATTGACCCCTTTGATCACATTTTGGTTTAAAGTTTGTAAGTTTCCTTTAAACTTTGTCCTTGGTTTTACAGCTGACCTGAATTAGGGGCTGTGCTTGATTTATCCCTAATTTTGTTAATTTAGTTTAATTGTTTTAACTCTAAAAGAGTTACATCTTCTTAACACCGCAGCTATGTTCGTGGCCTGGTGTCCCTGGAGAGGGAGCACACATTGTCTGCCAGCACTGTGCAGGCCTTCCATGCTCGGTGGGCACCGCGGGGACTGGGGTGTTTTATTGACGCTGTTAATCACGTTTTGTTTTAATGTTTGCAAGTTTCCTTTGAATTTTGTCTTTGTTTTTGCAATTTCCCTTTAAGGGGCTGCCTTTTACTTTGGCCCTAATTTTGTTAATTTAGTTTATTTAGTTGACTCAAAAGAGTTACATCTTCTTAACCTTCCTAACCGTGCCACTACATCTTGGTGCTCCCCGAACATTCACAGCGGAGGTGGAGGCAGTCTACTTACTGCTACGCCCTGTCTGTGATGACCATGGCAGGTGTCCTACGGAGGGCCTCGGCCTGCTTTTGGGGTCCCGTTGTGTGGCAGTGGCACCCTCCTCGGCCTGTGGAGCTGCTGCTGCTAGGGTCACAGGGAAAGGGGATTTGGATTGGCCAGACACTCCTGGAGTCACCTGGGTGGATGGCCCCGGAGTGTGCACCTGCTGATCCTCCTCTCTATGGGAGCCTGAGGACCACTGGCTGACTCATTAAGGAGAAGGGGCAGCTGGAATGAGATAGAGCTGCCCTGCACCCCACTCACATACAGACTGTTGGAGGTTAACTATGGAGTTCAGCCCATGCAGCAGTGCACTAGCAATGTCCTGGACCAAGGTCTCAATGGCTGCTGCCGTCCTGACAGTGTTGCCCTTGGTGCGTTACAATGCCGATGTTATCACCTCAGCCTGAAGGCAGACGGACTCCTCCATCGTGCCTTGCAATCTGAGGAGTGCAGCGGACATCCCTTCCTAATGTTCCCGAGCTTGTCTTTGCAGCTCCAGCAACTGAAATAGGACCGAGTCCAGAGGCTCATCATCTGACTTGGACTCAGCAACATTCTGGCCCCCAGCAGTCCTCCGAGTGCCAGAGACCTGGGAAGTCCCTGCCACCACCCGGCTGTGGATCAGACAGTGCAATGTGCTCACCAGATTGTGATCCTGAGGCCATTCTAAAGCTAGATCCCACCGAGGTGTGTGTCTTTCTGCTGGTGGAGGGTGTGGGTGAGCGCTGTGATGGGTCTCCAAATAGGGCGTCATCAGATTCTTCTTCTGAGGTGTCTTCAGGGCTTGAGTTGAGGGCCTGATTCATGGACCCCCTCGGCTGCTTCCCAGCTGCGCCTGTGAAAGGAGAGATAATTAGTGCATGGCAGGGGACTGCGGAGCAGGAGAACTCACTCACAGCATGGTAATGAATGTTGCACTGTTGGATCCGCACTTGGTAGACCACTGCCGGCCTCACCATCAGCACAGGAATGGTCCGGATCATCACTGTTTTCAAAGCCCGTAAGCACCTGGATTTCAGGCATTCCTCCACCAGTCTGTGACCTCTCCCTCTTGTGTGCCAGCTTGTCCTGCATGAATAAAGATGGAGAGGGTGTAAGCAGGACACCTGCCAGGCCAGATGATAAGTATGCCTGGTATATGAGGGTGGTGAGTGGTCCCACAGACAGGATGAGGACAATGACGGTGATGTGAGAGAGTGAATGGTGATGTCCCTTGAACTGACAACGAGTACGATCCCTGTGGATGTGTGATGGGTTTGTGAATGTGTGAGTTTAGAGTGATGAGAAGAGTGACTCACCCTGGTGGAATGGAGGAGATCATTTGTCCTTTTTTGGCACTGGGTGGCTGTCCTCTTCTGTAGGGCATTGGTGCTGATCACTGTTGCCACCACCTCCTATGCTGGATTAGTGGCATTGCTGCCCATTCTGCAGCCAGAGCGGGGGTAGAAGATGTCATGGTGGGCCTCCACTGTGTCCAAAAGGTGCACGAGGAATGCGTCATTATACCAAGGGGCTGCAGTTTTCTTATCTTCCGGGGCCATGTCTTCTTTGCAGCAGTCGCAGGTTTGCCCGTGGCTGCACTTTAAATATGGCATCTGGCGTGATGAAGCAGCTAGATGATGGCATGGTGGTGAATGAGAGCCAAATGGCATGTTTCCTGGGAATGCATAATTAATGTGGCTGGATTGGGACGATATGGCTTGAAAAGCCGCCATTGTGGCTGGCAGGTAAAACATCCTTTTTCCCGTTTGCTACCGCACTTAGTGCAAATCTGGCACTATTCCGCCCTTGCTATTTTGTAATGTGATGGGGTTAATTAATGACCTCAGACTGAAGATGCCCATAGATAGTAGAAACCAGATGGATTTCTACAACAATCAACAATGGTTAAACTTTTAATTCCAGATTTTTATTGAATTAAAATTCCACCATCTGCCATGCCCGGGTTAGAACCCACATCCCCAGAGCATTGCCCTGGGTCTCTGGATTACTGGTCCAGTGACAATGCCACTACACAATACCTTCCCCATGACAGACATCAAGTTAACTGGCCTAGAGTTTCCTGTTTTCAGCCTCCCTCCCTTCTTGAATAGAGGGGTCAGATTTGCTACTTTCCAGCTTGATGGAACTTTCCCAGAATCTAGTGAATTTTGGAAAATCAACACCAACGCTTCTACTTTCTCATCAGCTACCTCTTTTAAGACCCTAGGATGGAGTCCATCAGGACCTGGAGACTTGTCAGCCCGGAGCTCCATCAGTTTGCTCAGTACCACTTCCCTATTGACTGTTATTTCACCAAGTTCCCCTCTCCCTTCCACCGCCTGATTTACATCTATTATCAGAATGCTTTTCGTATCCTCTATAGTGAAGACAGAAGGAAAATATTTGTTCATTTCATCTGCCATTTCCTTATTATCTACTATTAACTCCCCATTGTCACTCTCTACAGGACCAACACTCAATTTACCTCCTCTTTTCCTGTTCAAATACCTGTAGGAACTCAATATGATTGATCTGGCATCCAGCTGGAAAGGGAGAAGAGTGGGTCTAAGAATAGTACTTTAAACTTAAATAAGGGCAACTATGTGGGCAAGAAAGCTGAGCTGGCTGAAATGAACTGGGATAGCAGGCAGGAAATGGATTAATAGAGAAGCAGTGGCAGACATTTAAGGGGAGATTTCAGAATACTCAGAATAAATATATTCATATTATGAACAAAAATTCTAAAGGGAGGACCCACCATCCATGGTTAACTAAAGAAGTTAAGGAAAAAGCATATAACTCCGCAAAGATGAGTAGCAGATCAGATGATTGGTCAGAATATAAAGAACGGCAGAGAATGACTAAAAGGTTAATCAGGAGAAAGAAAATAGAGTACGAAAGGAAGCTAGCTAGAAATGTAAAAACCAATAGCAAGAGTTCCTGCAGGTACTTAAACAGGAAAAGAGGAGGTAAATTGAGTGTTCGTCCTTTGGAGAGTGACAATGGGGAGTTAATAGTACATAGTAAGGAAATGGTGGATGAAATGAACAAATATTTTGCTTCTGCCTTCACTATAGAGGATATGAAAAGCATTCCGATAATAGCTGTAAATCAGGAGGTGGAAGGGAGAGGGGAACTTGGTAAAATTACAGTCAATAGGGAAGTGGTACTGAGCAAACTGATGGAGCTCCAGGTCCTGACGGACTCCATCTTAGGGTCTTAAAAGAGGTAGCTGATGAGATAGTAGAAGCGTTGGTGTTAATTTTCCAAAATTCACTAGATTCTGGGAAAGTTCCATCAAGCTAGAAAGTAGCAAATCTGACCCCTCTATTCAAGAAGGGAGGGAGGCTGAAAACAGGAAACTCTAGGCCAGTTAACTTGATGTCAGTCATGGGGAAGGTATTGTGTAGTGGCATTGTCACTGGACCTGTAATCCAGAGACCCAGGGCAATGCTCTGGGGATGTGGGTTCTAACCCGGGCATGGCAGATGGTGGAATTCTAATTCAATAAAAATCTGGAATTAAAAGTCTAACCATTGTTGATTGTTGTAGAAACCCATCTGGTTCACTAATGCCCTTTAGGGAAGGAAATCTGTCAACCTTACCTGGTCTGGCCTACATGTGACTCCAGACCCACAGCAATGTGGTTGACCCTTAAACCCTCTGAATGGCCTAGCAAGCCACTCGGTTGAATCAAAACGCTACAAAGTCACTAAAAAAGAATGAAACAGGACGGACCATCCGGCATCGACCTAGGCACCGGAAATGACAATGGCAAACTCAACCCTGTCGACCCTGCAAAGTCCTCTTTACTAACATCTGGGGGCTAGTGCTGAAAGTGGGAGAGCTGTCTCACAGACTAGTCAAGCAACAGCCTGACATAGTCATTCTCACGGAATCATACCTTACAGATAATGTCCCAGACACCACCATCACCATCCCTGGGTACGTCCTGTCCCACCGGCAGGACAGGCCCAGCAGCAGTGGTGGCACAGTCAGGAGGGATTGCCCTGGGAGTCCTTAACGTCAACTCCGGACCCCATGACATCTCAAACATGGGGTCAAACATGGGCAAGGAAACCTCCTGCTGATTACCATGTACCGCCCTCCCTCAGCTGATGAATCAGTGCTCCTCCACGTTGAACACCACGTGGAGGAAGCACTGAGGGTGGCAAGGACGCAGAATGTACCCTGAGTGGGGACTTCAATGTCCATCACCAAGAGTGGCTCGGTAGACCACTACTGACTGAGCTGGCCAACTCCTAAATGACGTAGCTGCTGGACTGGGTCTGTGGCAGGTGGTGAGGGAACCAACAAGAGGGAGGAACATACTTGACCTCATCCTCACCAACCTGCCTGCCGCAGATGCATCTGTCTGTGACGGTATCAGTACGAATGACCAACGCACAGACGAAGTCCCGTCTTCATATTGAGGACACTCTCCATTGTGTTGTGTGGCACTACCACCGTGCTAAATGGGATAGATTTCGAACAGATCTACCAACTCAAGACTGAGCATCCATGAAGCGCCGAGGGCCATCAGCAGTAGCAGAATTGTACTCAAACACAATCTGTAACCTCATGATCCAGCATATCCCCCACTCTACCATTACCATCAAGCCAGGGGATCAACCCTGGTTCAACGAAGAGGGCAGGAGGGCATGCCAGGAGCAGCACCAGGCATACCTAAACATGCGGTGTCAACCTAGTGAAGCTATCACACAGGACTACTTGTGTGCCAAACAACATAAGCAGCATGTAATAGACAGGGCTAAGTGATCCCACAAGCAGTGAATCAGATCTAAGCTCTGCAGTCCTGTTACACCCAGTAGTGAATGGTAGTGGATAATTAAACAACTCACTGGAGGAGGAGGCTCCACAAATATCTCCATCCTCAATGACGGAGGAGCCCAGCACATCAGTGCAAAAGATAAGGTTGAAGCATTTGCAATAATCTTCAGCCAGAAGTGCCAAGTGGATGATCCATCTCGGCCTCCTCCGGAGGTCCCAGCATCACAGATGCCAGTCTTCAGCCAATTCGATTCACTCCACGTGATATCAAGAAATGGCTGAAGGCACTGGATACTCCAAAGGCCCTGATAATGTTCCGGCAAAAGTATTGAAGACCTGTGCTCCAGAACTTGCCACGCCCCTAGCCAAGCTGTTCCAGTACAGCTACAACACTGGCATCTACCTGGCAATGTGGAAAATTGCCCAGGTATGAACTGTACACAAAAAGCAGGATAAATCCAACCCGGCCAATTACCGCCCCTCAGTCTACTCTGAATCATCAGTAAAGTAATGGAAGGGGTCATCAACTGTGCTATCATGCGGCACTTGCTTAGCAATAACCTGCTCACTAATGTCCAGGGTTTGAATTCCACCAGGGCCACTCAGCTCCTGACCTCATTACAGCTTTGGTTCTAACATGGACAAAAGAGCTGAACTCCCGAGGTGAGGTGAGAATGACTGCCCTTGACATCAAGGCAGCATTTGACCGAGTGTGGCATCAGGGAACCCTAACAAAACTGGAGTTAATGGGAATCAGGGAGAAAACTCTTCACTGGTTGGAGTCATACCTAACACAAAGGAAGATGGTTATGGTTATTGGAGGTCAGTCATCTCAGCTCCAGGACATCACTGCAGGAGTTCCTCAGGGTAGTGTCCTCAGCCCAACCATCTTCAGCCGCTTCATCAATGACCTTTCTTCCATCCTAAGGTCAGAAGTGGGGATGTTTGCTGATGATTGCACAATGTTCAGCATCATTCACGACTCCTCAGATACTGAAGCAGTCCATGTCCAAATGAAGCAAGGCCTGGACAATATCCAGGCTTGGACTGACAAGTGGCAAGTAACATTCGCACCACACAAGTGCCAGGCAATGACCATCCCCAACAAGAGAGAATCCAACCATCGCCCCTTGGCATTCAATGGCATTACCATCACTGAATCCCCACCTATCAACATCCTGGGGGTTACCATTGACCAGAAACTGAACTGGACTAGTCATTTAAATACTGTGGCTACAAGAGCAGGTCAGAGGTTAGGAATCGTGTGACAAGTAACTCACCTTCTGACTCCCCTAAGCTTGTCCACCATCTACAAGGCACAAGTCAGGAATGTTATGGAATACTCTGCACTTGCCTGGATGAGTGCAGCTCCCACAACACTCAAGCAACTTGACACCGTCCAGGACAAAGCAGCCTACTTGATTGGTACCACACCCACAAACATTCACTCTCTCCACCACCAACGCACAGTAGTAGCAGTGTACCATCTACAAGGTGCACTGCAGGAATTCACCAAGGCTCCTTCAATAGCACCTACCAAACCCATGATCACTACCATCTAGAAGGACAAGGGCAGCAGATAGATGGGAACACCACCACCTGGACGTTCCCCTCCAAGTCACTCACCATCCTGACTTGGAAGTATATCGCTGTCCTTCACTGTCACTGGATCAAAATCCTGGAACTCCCTTCATAACAGCACTGTGGGGTGTACCTACACCAGATGGACTGCAGTGGTTCAAGAAGGCAGCCCACTGCCACCTTCTCAAGGGCAACTAGGGATGGGTAATAAATACTGGCCCAGCCAGTGAAGCTCACATCCCACTAATGAATTAAAAAAAAATGGGGAACGTGTTAGAATCAATCATTAAGGAGGTTATTGCTTGGCACTTAGAGAAACTCAAGGTAATCGGGAGGAGACAGCATGGTTTTGTGAAGAAGAAATCACATTTACCCAATTTATTCGAGTTCTTTGAAGAAGTAACATGGGCTGTAAATAAAAGTATGCCTGTAGACGTGCTGTACTTGGATTTCCAAAAGGCATTTGATAAGGTGCCACATCAAAAACTATTGCGAAAAATAAAAGCTCATGGTGTAGGGGGTAACATATGAGCATGGATAGAAGATTGGCTGGCTGGCAGAAAACAGAGAGTCTGCAGAAATGGGTCTTTTTCGGATTGGAAGGATGTGACTAGTTCAGTCCCGCTGGGGCCTCAATTTTTTACAATTTATATCAATGATTTAGATGAGGGGAGTGAAGGCATGGTAACTAAATTTGCAGATGACACAAAGATAGATAGGAAAATATGTTGTAAAGAGGACATTAGGAGGTTGCAGACTGTATAAGATAGGTTGAATGAGTGGGAAAAACTCTGGCAGATGGAGTATAAAGTGGAAAAATGCGAAGTTGTTCACTTTGGCAGGAAGAATAAAAAAGCAGCATGTTACTTAAATAGAGGACAACTGCAGAATTCCAAGGTGCAGAGGGATCTAGGTGTTCCAGTGAATGAATCACAAAAAAGTTAGTGTGCAGGTACAGAAAGTAATTAAGAAGGCTAATGGAATGCTATCCTTTATTATGAGAGGAATTGAACATAAAAGGAAAGATGTTATGTTTCAATCATATAGGGCATTGATGAGACCACATCTCAAATATTGTCTGCAGTTTTTGTCTCCTTATTTAAGAAAGTATGTAAATGTGTAGGAGGTTGTTCAGAGGAGGTTTACTAGATTGATACCTAGAATGAGTGGGTTGTCTTATGAGGAAATGTTAGACATTCTGGGCTTGTTCCCACTGGAGTTTAGAAGAGTGATGGGTTACTTGGTTGGAGTATATAAAATCCTGAACAGTATTGACAAGGTGAAGGTGGAAAGGATGTTTCCTCTTGTGGGTGACTCCAGAACTAGGGGTCACTGTTTTAAAATTAGGGGTTGCCTTTTTAGGATAGAGATTGGGAGAATTTTTTTTTCTCTCAGAGACTCAGTGAGACCCTGGAACTCCTTGCTTCAGGAAGAAGCAGAGGTGGGGTCATTGAATATTTTTAAGGCGGAGGTAGATAGATTCTTGTTAGGCGAGGGAATCAAGGGTTATTGGGAATAGATGGGAATGTGGGATTTGAAATATAAACAGATCCTGCCATGATCTTATCAAATAGTGGGGCCAAATGACTTACTTCTGCTCCTATTTTGTATGTTTGTATGCAATCTTGGTGTCATATTTGACTCCTAGATGAGCTTCCAAACACGTATCCACTACATCACTAAAGATGTTTATTTCTACTTCTGACAATGTCTCACTCTGTTTCTGCCTCAGCTCATCTGCTGCTCATCTTTGCTTTTGTTACATACAGACTTGACTATTCTAGTGCAATCCTACCCAGCCTCCCACCCTGCATCCTTTTTCCCTTTTCATACCAAGTCGCATCCAATCATCACCCCTATGCTCACTGACCTACATTGGCTCCTTGTTCAACAATGACTCCATTTTTAAAACTCTCACCCTTGTATTCAAATCCCTCTGTGGCCATGTCACTCCGTGCTCTGTAATTTCCTCCAGAACTACAGCCTTTTGAAATATTTGCACTCTTCCAATAGTGCCTACTGTGCATCTCTGATTTTAATCGCTCCACCATTGGCGGCTGTGCCTTCTGCTGCCTAAGTTCTGGAACTCCCTCCCCAAACTTCTCAGCCCATCTTTTGTCCTTTACACCATTCCTTAGAACCTACCTCTATTACCAAGTTTTTGGTCATCTGTTCTAATATCTCTTTATATGGCTCAGTGGCAGATTTTGTTAGATAAAGCTTCTGTAAGGCACGTTGGGACATTTTAGTACATTAAAGCAGCTGGATAAATGTAAGCTGTTGTTGTTCTAATTTATCATTATTTTCATTGAGTCTCAAGATTCTTCCCAAACATCATATGTAGAATTTTGAAGTGGCTTCTGACAAATCCAAGTAGATTAAGTACGTTATTTGCTGAAAATTAGTATATTTACCTCTTCAAAATACTGCAACTATGCTGTAGACAGTCCTGATTCAAGGTATAGCTCAGCATGTCAAATGGAGTCCAGTTAGAAACAAACAATATTCAGATATAGTCGTCAATACATAAATGTAATGCGTTGAAACAACAAGGGTGTCTCTTCAGAAATGATTCCAATTTCGTGCCAAATCTGAGCCAAGCTTCAATCCAGCTTGAAGCCAAATTCAAATTGTTACAGATCCTATTTGTATTTCCAGCTTGATGGCAAATATTAATATTTTCAGACTCAAGTTTCAATTCAGCAAAACCCTTTCTGTCCCTGTTTTCCAGAAGAAATCTGCAGTGCAGGCCTGGCCTAGCATTTACATTCCCTCAATTATTCAAGCAGCTTCTGCTTAAAGGATGCTCTGCATTATTTATGATTCTCTTTCTTTGCTGGGTTTTGCTGAAATGTTACATTTTAAAGAAGCAGGGAGAAGTGCAGAACTCAAGGAGATTGTAAACAAATATAATAAGGCTAATCATCACTTGCCAGCTAAAGCTTATTGAACTTGTCTGGAAATTCTGGCAGTGTGGTATTATTTTTTTTCAAATCATTCCTTACTCTGGTAAATATTATTGCATTGACATACATCAATAGTAATTTTACAGTCTTTACTTTCCATAAATGCTTTGTTTTTGTAGGGTCACTGACTAGTACAAACATTCAAAAGCAATCACAAACCATGTATTCAGCTACAATGTACTGCAGATCAGAATCTGCTTCTAGACAAATATGTAATCTTGGCAAAAGAATGTTGTTACTTTAATACAAAGGCATCTTAATTACAGAATGATTAATTTCAAATATCAATGGCTTGTAGTTAAGTGATCACGAATGCTGGCACAGTGAAATGAAATACGTAAGAAATTATTAGGTATGCTTCTATTTGTTCACATAAATGAGTGTTCAAGAGCTGCTATGCGGTTTTCTCATTCAACCAGAAACATAAGAGCGCAAGTTTGATCTTGTGTGTGTCAAGAACTAAATAAGGATGATGCACTGCATGGATATAGAAGTCCAAGTGAGTTCATTGTTGGCCCGGATTTTGTGCTTAGTAGCAAATGAACGCCACTAGCCATTCATTATTCTAAATGCTGCCTATAGACCTTTTGTAAGCTTTGCACTAAAGCTTGTGGTTATTAGAAATCTATTTAAGTGTAGTGTCTCTTACAGGGCATCTGGGACCTGTGTGAGCAGGGCAAACAACAGCACTCGCTTCAGCCAATCAGATTGAAGAATCCTTAATGAGGTGTTACAGGCTGGAGGGGGTTAGTTCAAACAGCAGTTTCCCTCTCACCACCTGTCAATAAAGAGGTGTTTTGAGTTAGTTTGCTTTAAAGCATAAGCAGTGGCATTTTTTTAAACCCCTTGGTTTTTGTGTGATCCAATTTTACTAAAAACCCCAAAGCAAACCTGAGTTGGGATTAACTCAGAAAGTTAGTTTATTTTTACGCACTCAAAAAACCCGCAAAAAGGAGCGTTTGCAACTTCCCACTCCACATTCATACAGTGAAGGGAGGGATAAAGGAAACGAGGTGTACCGTACAAGGACCACAGAAAAAGAGTTCCACAGTCCAATGAGGAAATCTTTCATGTAGGCACTTGATGGTTGGCTGACTAGACACCGGTATTGTAAGATTCGCTTTTCAGATGGCGTTGATGTCGTAAGGTTAAGTAGACACGCAGAGATGGGGTCAGTTCTGTAGGCGATGATACAAAATCTTCCAGTAAAATCAGGTTAGATGAGTTGGTGGTCCAATCTGGATGGGGTCTGTTTCTGTATGGTCTGCCAGTTTAATGCTAAACTGCAGACTGGCTGCACAGCTCAGAAAGGTAAAATTAAACTGCCAAAAAGGCCAGAGTCTTGGGTCATGTGAACTTCCTTCTCCACAGTGACTTCAACAAAGGACGTTTATCCAGCGTCTGTAATTTGGCTTTGTTTTCAAGACTGATAATGTCTCAGCCATCATGGGTCGGAAGGGTGCCATTTGTGTTGAGAGTCCGGTGTTTGGGAAGCCACTGGCTCAACAGACCCATGGATTCTGTTAGCAAAGTTGGCTTATCAAATGCTGTAACTCCACCCATATGTTCTGTTAGAAGCTCCTTGGGCATAACAAGGTGTGACACTCCCAAAACTGAGAAGAGAATTATTTTGTGCTGGAGACCGCTGGGGGATAATTTCCAGACAGAGAGTCAACCACCTTAATCGTTTTTGCTCAGCAGAAAAGTCAATTTTAAAAATAAGAAATAGTGATAAGGATAATGTTTTAAATATATACAAGGTTGGGTTTTCTGTTCCATGTTGGAGGAACCCAAAAGAAGCAGAGTGTAAACCAGCAAGTGTAAGTTTGAGTGTTTAATTCAATGTAAAATTATGTACAGAAAGCAAAATAAAGGAAAGGAAAGAAAGGTAGGATGTGAAAGGATTAAAGAGGCAAAAAGTTTGTTTCAATTTTTTAAATTAAATCTCCAATATCAATTAAAATCTGAGGGAATGAGAGAATGAGGTTCCAATGTTATAAACTAATTTCTTTTCATTCCAGAGAAGTTTGTAATTAAGACTTATCGTGTTGTTAATTTATTTATGGGCCGGTTGTAAACTTTCCTGATGTATTCAGTGAGGGTAAATTTCAAGCTCCGTGCCCTTCACATGTTTAAATGCCAAATTTCTCAGTGTAGCAAAGCCTGTGGGGGAGCAGGGAAAATCGGACAGCAACGCCCCAATTTCCATTTTTTACTGTGCATGTGCAAAGTCCAGAGGTTGCTGTCCAATTTATTCCATAATAATGGTGAGCATTTGCTCTTACTGTAATCTCCAGACCAATATTGTGAGGGGTTTAGGCTGAATGGGGTAGTTCTTGATTTTGCACTACGTTACAAAAGTATAATAATTTTCATAATATTTTTCTGGTTTGTTGTAAGGTAGGTTTATGGATGTAGGTGTAGATTCTGTCTGTGTGATTTAATTACATTTGGAGTCAGGTAGACTGTAAGCTTGAAATTATCAAAAGAAGCTAGGTGTAGAAATGTACTTGAAATGCTAATGAGTGAACATGGATGGGGTCTTAGCATGTAAGGTGTGAAAGGAATTTGCATTTTTAGATAAGAGAAGATATAGTTTGGATTTCAAAGGGATGTTAGTCTGTTTACAACTAGCCAGATAAGCAAAGCTAAGGAGTGTTTATTTTTTCTCAAAGGTTACTGACAATATTGGCAACATGAATAAGGGAAGGTACAGTTCCAAAGACATATGGAACAATGAAATTTACATATTAAACTGAGAGATACATATATAAAGGAGAATGAAAGGCTATGTAGGGAGGCCATGTAAGATCTAACGGGAGTGTGTTAAACAGTCTTGAAGAAGCCTTCAGCCATTTGTGCAAAAGTCTGTTGTGTCCAGTAACTGAAGTTGGAGAAAATCATTTGGAATTCCATTGTCAAGTGAGAATGGTGTTAACTTGCATTATTTTTTAAAATCTAAAATCTATTTTGGACTGTTGCCTGTGTGTAACTGAGAGTCAGGTTAATTAGGGATTTTAGGATTTGTTATAGTAGTAAGTAATTGTAGCTTTAAGTGTGTACTTGAAATCTTTTCTTTTGTTAATAAATATTTTAATTTAATTTTTAAAATCTCTAATGGTCTTGGTGGACTCATTGGGCAGAATTTTCTGCCTCCTGGGCGGGCGGGCCTGACCCAATCTCCGGTGGGTGGGGAGATGATCCCCGCCAGAGAAGCGGGCCCCACCACCATTTTACATGGGCAGGCCAATTAAGGCCCGTCCAGTGTGATGTCCGGTGGGAAGCGCTATGCGCTTCCTGTGCAGGGGGCGGGGGGGGATTCCCCAAAAGTGAGAGTGCGCTCTTTTGCGCATGCGCACCAAAGAGTGCACATCTCCCTGAGGCTAAGTGCTGCCTCAGGGAGATCACTTACACTTTTAAAAATATTAAAAATAGAGAAAAAAACATTCCCTAACATGCCCCCCTCATGTGACAATGTCACATGAGATGGAACATATTCATAAATTACAGTAAAACTTTATTAAACTTTTTAGAACACTGCATGAAACCTCATCCTGCCGATGGATGAGGTTTCATGTTTTTTCTATTTCCCACCAGGGCTCCTGGCCTACCCGCCAACTTTAAGTTTGGACGGGCAGGTCCTTTAATTGTTTAAATGATCCTGTCAATGGCTTCAATTAGCTATTGACAGGTCGGCAGGCTGATTTGGCTGTGCCCCCGCCTTCCTGAAAATTTAAATGAGGCGGGATGACATCAGGGGTTCCACCCGACGGCATCCCGCGTCATTTTACACGTCGGCGAGCGGGCCCCGCCCCCTGCTCGCCAACGGCAAAATTCTGCCCATTACTTCTGAATTCAGTGCACACATCTTCTCATAATAAATACAAATTGCAAAATTGTTGTGATAGTGTGACCAAGCTTTCCTTGTGGATTTGGTCTGCTTGGCACACATCAAATCTGCCATGTCATAACACCTATTGTATAAATTGGGTGATAGTGAGTTGGTAGCCTGTGATATACGTCTCCCAATTATTCTTTCCAACGTCTCTAAATAAAATTTCGGAGAAGTATGAAGGGGCTGCCAACTCACTTTCAGCTGATTTAAAGAGGAGCAGGAGTAGGCCTTTTGGCCTCTAGAGCCATGTTCCACCATTCAGTGAGATCATAGCTGATCTATATTTTAAACTCGATCCTTCTTTATATCCTTTTACACCCCTGTTTAGCAAATATCTATTGATCTCCAACTTAAAATTATTAATTGAACTAGCATCTACTGCTTTTCCTTTGAGTGAAGAAGTGTTTCTCAACTTCTCCCCTGAATGGCCTGGTTATGTCCTCTTGTCCTAAATTCCCACACCAGTGGAAAAAGTTCCTCTCTATCTACCCTATCGATTTCTTTCAAAATCTTAAAAACCTCAATCAAATCACTCTCTAACCATCTATGTTCCAGGGAATTCAAGCCTAGTTTATGTAATCTTTCATAATCCAACCCTTGGAGCTCTGGTGACATTCTGTTGAGTCTGCAATGCACTTCTTTCAAGGTCAAAATATCCTTTCTAACTGTACACATTATTCCAGATGTTGTCTAACAAGGACTTTGTATAACTATAGCAAAACTAATCAAGCTTTATAGTCATAAAGGTTATCATTCCATTAACCTTTATTATTAATATTTTTGTACCTGACTACTACAGTTTATTGTTTCTGTTTTGGTTGTGCTGGCATCATAGACTAATATTCATATTCTGCTAATGTTTTTTTTTGAATAAAACAATGTGATAATGACCGGATCTGTTTTTTTGTGTTGATGATTGAGAGGCAAGCATTGGTTAGGTTACTGGGGATAACTCCCCTGCTCTTCTTCAAAATAGTGCTTTGGGATCTTTTATATCCACCCCAACAGATAGATGGGACTTTGGTTTAACATCTCATCCAAAAGACAGCACCTCCAACAGTACAATACTCCCTCCATGCTGCACGGAAGCATCAGCCTTGACTTCTGCACTTAAGCCCTGGAGTGGGACTTGAACTCAGATCCTTTTAATTCAGAAGCAAGTATGCTACCTACTGAGCCATGGCTGAAATTCATTGATCTGTGTGCATTGACCCATAAATCTCTTTGGGCTTTCTTTGTTCCTAACTTTTAACCATTTAAGTAATACTTGGACTTATCCTATTTGGTCATAATACACATTCATTATTCTAAAATTTGTTCGTCTTCTCTAGGGGCAGGATTTTTGGCCAGCCAGCATGAAAGGCGTGCTGAGAAGCTCAGCACTGCTGGGGTGCTAGCAGGAGGAGTGTAAGCGCAAAAGCCTGCGCATGTGCTGCAGAGTGCACACTGAAAGCTCCCTGTACACACACAGCTGCCTTAGGGAGCTGAAGAATTGTAAAAACAAAAATAAAGATTTTTAAAATGCGTAAAAAATGTCCCCACATAGGACTGACTCACATGAACATAAACGTAATAATAATTGTCAAAACATTTTAAAAAAATTAATGTTGGAAATCTCATCCCACCCGTGGATGAGGTTTCCTAAAAAATCCAAAGGCCGCCTGGCCGATTCGCCTACCCGCCAACCGTAAGGTTGGATGGGCAGCGATAAGGTGCTTTTAATTAATTGATTAATGACCTTAATATGTCTCTTAATTGTTGGCGGGCGCACTGCCGCCTCTTGCCGCGCCTGCTGACCGAAATATCGCGGGACCTTGCCCGACAACATCGTGTGCTATTTTGCGCCTGATCGGGTCAGGTACCCGCCCGCCTGTCCCCGGGACATAAAATCCTGCCCTAGGTGTTGCAATAGTTTTAGTCCTTCAGCAGTAATTAAGCCAATCTTCCTGATCTTGAAATAACAGTGACATCATAGATTGGTGTGAGGTGAAGGAATCAACTCAACTACCAGGATATCAGCATTATTCTGTACCAATGGTCACAGGCCAGCCATGAGATCTTGGAAAGGACCCAATTGTTGCCGATAGGGTTGGCGGTGGTGAACTCCATTATATGTGTTGGTTGCATACATCGGCAGCTCATAGGGAAAACAGGGATGGAAGGGTGCGAGGGGTAAAACTTTAAGAAGTTCTGAATAAGTTCAGTTTTGGAAAAACAACAAACAGCACTGGCACTGGTGAAAATAAATAGAGTAGCTGCTTGAAAAAGGATGAATTGGCTTTAATGGAAAAGGCCCAGTGCTGCGACTGTGCTCCCACACATTGCTTGTTTCGTGTGGGTGCTGAGCATCTGGAGCACTGTTTTCTTGCTTTGATATTATGGGTCTATGGCCTCATTTACAATCTATTTGCAGTGCCTTAATTGGTCAAATGTGAAAAGCTTCCAATGCTTTGAGCCTTAAAGAGAACAATATATGCCCTAGACCGCGGTGTATAAGTTGACCCTGCGTAAAAGACGGCCCCAGTTTTTCAGCCACAAAAATTATATATAAGCAAATATCTTGCATATACTTGGTGTACAAGTCAACCCGCCCACCTTTTCAGCCCTGTTATACTATACTCGCATTAGTAGTCAGCCTCAATTTTCCACTTATAGATACTTTTAACTTATAGATACCTATGTTTTATTTATAGATACCTTTTAACTCAGTGTAAGAGATCATATGCAGGTGATATGGGCTGTGTTGCGAAGATGCATGGAAATTTAAGACATGATCACAGAGCAGACCCCGCATGGCAAATGACAAAGATGGCGATCACCCATCCACCCACGGTGGTTCACTTTCATATTTAGCGTATAAACTGACCCCTGTTTTTTGAGGATTTTTCAAAGATTCAAAGGCCAACTTATAAGCTGACATCTATGGTGACTGATTGTCAGCTGTGGCTCAGTTGGTAGAACACTTGACTCTGAGTCAAGAAAGTTGTGGGCTCAAATTCCACTCCAGAAGCGTAATCACAAAAACCTAGGCTGATACTCCAGTGCAGGACATACTGTGGGAGTGCTACAATGGAGGAAATGTCATACCTTTGGGTGAGATATTAAACTGAGATCCCAGTCCCAGATGGATGTAAAAGATCCTATGGCACTATTACAAAGAAAAGCAGGGGAGTCCTCCTGAGCTTTCTAGGTCAATTATTTATCCTTCAATCAATATCACTAAAAAAACCAGAATACCTGGTCATTGTCACATTGTCACAGTAGCTTGCTGTACACAAACTGGCTGCCACATTTTCTACATTCCTGACTACATTTCAAAAAGTTCTTTATTGGCTGTAAGGTACTTTGCAATGCCCTGAAGTCACAAAAGTTGCTAGACAAATATAAGCCTTTCTTTTATAAAGCACATGTGGCATCAACCTGTATATAGTAACACTGCTGAAAGTCTTTTCTATAATTCGCTGCCTTCCTGATTGAAAACGTTTATCAGTGTTTTCAACATAAAATCAATCCTTGCCAGCCCCTCAGGCAGCCTGCTGTAGTACACTGGAAATATATCCCTTTTTGCAAGCAATTGGTGCTCTGATTGATGAGTGATGGCGTCACTGAAATAGATAAAGTCTGAGATTCTGTACATCTACCATACAAAGAAAGAGCTTATTGTACAGAATTATCTCTTGTCCCTATCCTTCTCCTTCAACTACCACGCGCACACATAAAATAATAGGTTTACAAATCCTTGTCAGCAAGATTATAAGCAAGTATATTTTGGCTTAAGTCTGCCCTTATTTTTAATTAGCTTTTTTGTTTCATTTCAGGATTATGATTTTCTTTTTTACCCAGTACCATTTTGGGTTTCACTTGAGCTGGATTATTTAGCGGCAGTCTTTGTTCCTTTCAAAGAAGCATGCTTGAGTACTAGGAAATACAATAATCTAGATCTCCCTGGACATGCTGGTTCAGCATCTGTTTTAATGAAACCTTGAGATTACTTGACCATATAGTTCACAGAAGAGTTTGTGATACTCATGAAACAAATGCTGGTGTTATTGGGAACCGTCTTCATCACTTATTGCACATGAATGAAGTCACTTCCCTTCCTGAGCTATTTTTTCAGAACTAGAATTTCACTCGTACTTTAGCGTCTCTCACAAGATTGAGTGGTGAGTAGATGATGTATATGGTTACTCCTTGTTGGTTTGGGTGGACTTCACAGCCCTGGTGATCTTTTCCTGTTCATTTCAAATGTTTGTATGGCATTCCTTTGCTTCTCACCAACTTTCCTCACGGGCTTTGGGCTTCTTCATGTTATAGAATTGTTAATACTGGCAATGTTGACAGTGACATGAAGTAAATGAACAGAACAGCTGTCTGTGAAGGCACTGGAACTCAATTAAGTAAAGGTGGCTTTTGCTGCTTCCTTTAAAAGAAACACCACAAATCATTACATCATCCACACTTATCCCAGGTGGCTACCTAAATCAGGGAAATAGCACTGGTCATTTCACATTAGCATTGATTTCAATTACAAAGGCACTGCTCACACACAACACATTAAGTGAGTCAGCGTTGTTGGCCAATTCAGCAAGTTTAGGCATTAGGGAAATGGGTGGACTGAAAGCTCAAGCCACACCTAGGGCCAATGATGTGATTGTTCAGATCTCCTTCAGCCGCCAGACAGAAATTAGCTGCAAGACATCATGTAGCAGATCATGACTTTCAAACAAACACAGACCTGCTGGCAAGTTTGTCCACACATTGCTGCTCCTGTGGCCTCCTCCCTTGAACATAAGTGGGATTGATTCTCCACTGCAAGATGCTCAGCCCCACACAGCATTGTGCTATATAGAAGATACTGCAAGCCTAAAAAGGGTCAGTCATCTTGATTCATGCCAATGTCACAGGGAGTGTACTTTTTTTAACTAACAAAGTTGAAGTGAGGGCCAGGGCTCATCATTCCAGGCCAACAGTTGAGAGTCATCAAGAATTGAATCAGGAAGCAGTGATTAGGTTGGGCTTTAAAAACTTTAAGATTGTTGATGACATTCCTGAGATCATTTTTTGTTTCAATAGAGATTGTCTCCACACTGAATGGAACAGGGGAAAAAAGTTACAATAGCTTTCCTGATGAAAGTGGAAAAATTAAATACTCTGACATATGTCTACATACCTTTCTTATTTATATAAAAAAAATCTTTACACATCCCATTTTTGTGCTCCATGGTGTAATTTCTAATCACTTGACTGCATTCAAGAAATTCAAAATCAGACGGTGACACTTAGATGAGCAATATCCCTGCTAAGGATATTTTTGTTATCAATCTTGGTGGGGTACAGCTGAATGTGAAGCATCACAGAATTGAGCAAAAGTCACAGCAGTGTTGTTCCAGAATGCACCTCAGACCTGGAACTTGAGACTGCATTAAATAATTCAAAAGGGGCTTGATTTCCCCTTTTCTCTTGTGCCGAGTAAGATGCTGCTAGTCGGTGGGCCCTGAGAGTGCACAGCTGGATCCTCACTGAGTGCTAGTCACTCATCCCATCAGGCTGTCTGCAGTCTGATTTACTCTTCCTGGGATTAACGTGTTTGCACAACATGTGCAGCCTGACACTCAGAGCTTTTCCTTTGTTTTTAGCCACTGACATATTCTTGCAAATGAATAAAAATCAGATTAAACAAATTGCAAGTAAGCTTAATATTGTGAGAAACAGATTGATTACGGCTTGACACACTAATCTTAACAAAGCAATAAATTGAACAGCTTACAGCAACCTCCTGGTGTTTTATTAATGATCATCTTATTGTCTTTCAGCTTATCATCATTGCCATCTTCATTTATAAATAACAAAACTGCCAGTTATTTTGACGTTTGCAAAGGTCTGAGGAGCTTAGCATTTAACGTGTCTGTGAATAAATAAAGCATATTTGAGTAAAGGATTGCTAGCAGTACCATGGCACACAGAACTCTTTCCTGCGGGTTGAGTCAACATGATTAACCATCATCAATAAAGTTGTCAGTGGGTTTTCATGGTCAAGGTCATGACTTGCTGATGAAGAAAATTGTGTAAAACTGCTGGGTTTAGGCAATACACCACGGTTAAAACTGAAAAATATTCAAAGCCAATTTTGTTCTTTCCTCCTCTAAAGGTTCTGAACAATTTCACCGTGGACTCATTTATAGATTTAGGTTAAAGATTTTTTAAAAATTCTGTGTCCAAAGAACTCCCGAAATCATAATGGGCCAACCCTGGCATCGTGTCTGTACTCCACTTTCTTCACCTCAAACTTGGTGGCCGTGCTTTCAGCCGTCTAGGCTCATAGCTCTGGAATTCCCTTTCCAAACCTCTCCACCTATCTACTTCTCTCTCCTCCTTTAAGATGTTCCTCGAATAAGCTTTTAGTCACCTGTTCTGATATCGCTATGGCAATACATGTCTGATTATGGGCAGAATTTTGCCCTTGGCGTGCGGGATCGGAGAGTGCAGCCGGGGGTGGGGGGGGCGGTTGGGAAGCCGACTGCCGCCCACGATCGACAGCGCACCGCGATTTATGCTGGCGGGCCAGTTAAGGCCCACCCAGCGTGATACACAAGCGGCAGCGCTGAGTGCAGCCTGTGCAGGCAGGGGGAGGAGGCCGAGCAGGCCTAGTGCGACCTTTGTGCATGTGCTTGAGAGAGAGTGCTGAATAATGAAGAAGATATTGAAAAAAAATGAATAAAGCACAGAAAAATATGATGAAACATGTCCCCTCGTGTGACTCTGTCACATGAGCAGGGACATGTTTTTAATTCAAAAGTAAAGTTTTTATTTCATTTTTATTTTCTTTTGCAAACCTCATCCCGCCCGTGGATGAGGTTTCAAAAAAAATGTAAAGGCCGCTTGGCCTTTTCGCCCGCCCGCCAGCCATTAGGTTGAATGGGCAGTGAAAAATTAATGACAATTGATAACTTAATGGCCTTAATAGGCCTTTTAATTGACGGTGGATGTGCTGCCAGCTCTGACCACCGACTGAACTACTGACCGACTGCGCGATTACGCGCGCCCACCCACCCATTCTGGCCTATATTCCTCTGCAGTGCCTTGGTATATTTACCACCTTAAAGGTACTGAATAATTGCAGTTATAGTTGTTATAGTTATACCCTGAGTTTGACACTGAATTTGTAGTAAGTGCTCGTTAGATGGCTCTGTGTGCATAGCGTCTCAGCTTCACGATGCTCCAATATCGTGAGCAAGTTAGAATTTTTGGTTCAGTTACCAGGTGCTTTATTTTCTTTCTATTAGAGCTTGGTTAATTGGATTTGCTATCATAAATAAATATTTAAAATGCAAACCAGCAACAAATGTGTAGCGGTTGCTGGGAACTGCCAGGCCTGTTAGATGTCTTTTTGAAGAAAAAGGTGTTTATTCAGTGCCAACTGGGTTTATTGTGTGATTACAGCTGCTATGTGACACAAAGATAGATTTCATCCAGTCTGAGTTATGTGGAATGGCCAGAACACAGCGTAATAACTAATCAATTTCCCGATGACAGATACGCACCTTGCTGTGTTCATGGGTATTGTTTGACCATCTTAAATGAAATAAAGTAAGCATACATTTTATTCTGTTTTGTCAAATAGACCTTTAGGGTAACCTGGTCAAGTATCTCACATCAATACTCTCAAAACTAAATCAGTGGATCAAGAATCCCATATGTGAGAGCGTGTTCCAATATTCAATTAGATCATGGCTGATCTGCATCTCAACTAAAAAAAAATGTTCATTTCCAAGAGCTGATAGTTTATCAATGTGACACAATGTGGTTGTTATGTGCCTGGCAAAGGATTGTTGCCCTGCAATGGGCTAGCTACAAGATGTTAAAAATGGGAGAGACTTTTTTTGGAAGATTTGGCTTGCACCTTCCATTTTTTTGTGAGTTTGATCACTTTTAATAATAACTTCAGTAAGCAACACTTTTCATTGCTATCTTGTAATGTATTGTTATTAATTCCTACATTACAACAGTAACATTACACCATGGCCAGGATTTTATGGCCCCTCCTGCCCGGCAGAATATGACGGTCCTGCTGAACTGAATGGAGATTTAAATGGCTCTCCGCATCCGCCGGGGGGAGACACGCTACGGCGGGCCCTTAAGTTCCTGGCCCATATTACTTAAGAGGTACTTCATTGGCTATAAAGTGCTTTGGGACATCCTGTGGTTGTGAGAGGCGCTATAGAAATGCAAGTCTTTCTTTCTTCATTAATGTGATGTAAACAGGAACATAGACCAAGTTTCATTGAGTTCATATTTTGCCATCCTGGTAGTCATATCACATAATGGTAATGGAATCTTCAACTAACCATAGCAATCAACCTCCACCAATTAGTCTACAATAAATCCAGGCACAAGGTGAGGAAGGCCACAGTGATGATGAGCTTTGGAAACTAGACATCCAAAATCGCTTCTGTCCTCCCAAGAATGTTACAGTCACCCTATCTCAAATTACTCATGTACTTTGAATACATTATATAATCATATTTTGAGACAAACATACGAACATACATACATACCAACATATGAGTTAGGAGCAGGAGTATGCCACTTGGCCCTTTGAGCCTGCTCTGCCATTCAATAAGGTAATGTCTGATCTAACTGTAACCTCCTGTCTACCCCTGATAGCCCTTCACCCCTTTGTTTATCAATAATCCATCTACATTTGCTTTGAAAACATTCTAGGACTCTGCTTCCATTGCTTTTTGAGGGAGGGAGTACCAAAGACTCATGACCCTTTGAGAGAAAAAAAAATTATTCTTATCTCTGTCTTACATGGGTGACCTCTTTTTTTTAAAATAGTGACCCCTAGTTCTAGATTCTCCCTCAAGAAGAAACATCCTCTCCACATCCACCAGGTCATGACCCCTCAGGATTTATATGTTTCAATCAAGTCACCTCTTAATCTTCTAAACTCCAGTGCATACAAGCCTAGCCTGTCTAACCTTTCCTCATAAGAAAATCCACCCATTTCTGGTATTATTTAGTAAACCTTCTCTGAACAGTTTCTGATCCATTTACATCCTTCCTTAAATAAGGAGACCAATACTGTACACAGTGCTCCAGATGTGGTGTCACCAGTGTCCTGTACAACTGAAGCATAACCTCCCTACTCTTATATTCAATTCACCTCACAATAGACAATAACATTCGATTAGCCTTCCTAATTACTTGCTGTACCTGCACTTTAGGCTTTTGTGATTCATGCACTAGGACACCCAGAACCCTCTACATTTCAGAGCTCTGCAATCTCTCATCATTTAGATAACATGCTTCTTTTTTATGCTTCTTGCCAAAATGGACAATTTCACATTTTCCCACATTATACTCCATTTGCCAGATTTTTGCCCACTCGCTTAATCCAGTAAAACCCAGCAATTCCCATCTGAGGACAGTAAAACATGAGGTGGAAATACTTTTGTACACACTTCTGAGGAAACAACTATTGCACAGATTTGCTTTTGCATACTTTTAATCTATTTGATCTGAAAATCAACAGCGATTCATAATGGCTCTTAAATGCTCCTGAACATTCTTTAAATACCAAGTCATTCATGCTCCTGAGGAACTCAATCCCCATTTTATGCACCACCTAGTATCATGCACTACCAGATTCAGACTTTGCAATAAAAAAGACCGTGGGTGGAATTTAATGGAGCCCGCCAGAATAGGCATAATGGCGGCTGGGGGGAGGGGTAAGGGTTGGGAGAATCTGGTAGGAGTGCAGGCAGGGACAGGAAAACTGTCCCTAATTAGGTTGGGATAGGAAAGGCCCAACAACTCTCCACTGGTTGGAGCCATACCTCACACAAAACAAAATGGTTGTCGTTGTTGGAGGCCAATTATCTCACTCCCAGGACATCACTGCAGGAGTTTCTCAGGATAATGACCAAGGCCCAACCATCTTCAGTTGCTTCATCAATGACTTTCCCTCCAACATAAGGTCAAAAGTGGGAATGTTCACTGATAATTGCACAATGATCAGTATCATTCACAACTCCTCAGATACTGAAGCAGTCCATGTCGATATTGAGCAAGACCTGGATAACATTTAGGTTTCAGCTGATAAGTGTCAAGTAATAATCGTGCCACACAAATGCTAGGCAAGACCATCTCCAACAAGAGAGAAGCTAACCATTTCCACTTGACATTCAATGGCATTACCATCACTGAATTTCCCACTTTCAACATCCGGAGAGTTACCATTGACCAGAAACTGAGCTGGATTAGCCATATAAATACTGCAGCTACAAGAGCAAGTCAGAGGTTAGGAATTCTGAGGTGAATAACTCACCTTCTGACTCCCCAAAGCCCATCCACCATCTACAAGGCACAGTTAAGTCAGGAGTGTGATGGGATACTCTTCACTTGCCTGGATGAGTGTGGCTCCAACAACACTCAAGAAGCTCAACACTATCCAGGACAAAGAAGCCCGCTTGATTGGAACCCCATACACCACAAACATTCACCCCCTCTACCGCCAAATGTAGTAACTCATCAAGGCTCCTTCGACAGCAACTTCCAAATCTGCAACCTCTACTACCTAGAAGGACAAGGATAGCAAATGTATGGGACACCACCACCTGCAAGTTCTGCTCCAAGCCACACCAACCTGACTTGGAACTATATCACCATTCCTTCACTGTTGCTGGGTCAAAATCCTGGAACTCCCTTCCTAACAGCACAATGGGTATACCTGCACCAGATGGACTGTGGCAATTCAAGAAGGCAGTTCGCCACCAGCTTCTCAAGTACAATTAGGAATGGACAACAAATGCTGACCCCAAATAGTGGAAGGGAGTTAGAAGAACAAATATGTAGACAGATTTCTGTGTGCAAAAACAATAGGGGCTTCCACTACCCTAATATCAATTGGGATTCAAACAGTGTGAAGGCCACAGAGAGCCCAAAATTCTTGAACTGCATTCAATAGAACTTTTTTAGCCAGCATATAACAAGCCCAACAAGAGGGGTCGTAATTCTAGATCTGGTCTTAGGAAATGATGCTGGGCAAGTGGATAAAGTAGCAGTGGGGAACCATTTTGGAGATAGTGACCATAATATGGTTAGATTTAGCATCATTATGGAAAAGGATAAATACAGAACAGGCGTAAAAGTTCTAAATTGGGGGAAGACAAATTTTACAAAGCTGAGAGGTGAGCAGGCGAGCGTAGACTGGATGCAACTATTAGAAGGAAAAACTGTGTCAAATCAGTGGAGGCATTCAAAGGCAAGATTCTACAGGCACAGTGTAGACATTTCCTTACAAAGAAAACGGGTGGTACTGCCAAATCTGGAGCCCTTTGCTTATCCAGAAGCATACAGGCCAAGACAAAGCAGAAAAAGAGAGTTTATGACAGTCACAAAAGACTTAATAATGTAGAAAGCCTAAAGGAGTATAGAAAGTACAGGGGTGAAGTAAAAATGGAAATTAGGAAAGCAAAGAGAGGATACCAAAAATTATTGGCAGATCAAATCAGAGAAAATCCTAACATGTTTTACCAGTATATTAAGAGCAAGAGAACAACTAAGTAATAGGTAGGGCCTATCAAAGATGTACATGGTAACTCGTGGGTTGATGCAGAAGATGTAGGGTTCTCAATGAGTAGTATGTCTCTGTCTTCACTAAAGTGAGGGACGACACTGACATTCTAGTTAAAGAGGAGTGTGAAATATTAGATGCAATAAACATAGTGAGAGAGGAAATACTGGGGGGATTGGCATCCTTGAAGGGTGGATAAGTCCCCAAGGCCAGATGGATTGTATCCCAGGCTGTTGAAGGAAACCAGGGAGGAAATAGCGGATGCTCCGAGGATCATTTTCCAATCCTCATTAGATACAGCTGAGATTCCGGAGGATTCAACGTCATTGAACGTTGTGCCATTATTTAAAAATGGTGCAAGGGATAGGCCAGAAAATTATAGGCCAGTCAGTTTGACTTTGGTGGTGGGCCATTTATTGGAAACAATTCTGAGAGACAGGATAAACTGTCACTTAGAAAGGCAAGGATTGATTAGGGATAGTCAGCATGGTCTTGTCAGGGAAAGATCATGTCTTACTAACCTATTAGAATTTTTTGAGGTTTGATGAGAGTAGTTCAGTGAATGTTGTCTACATTGGTCTCAGGAAGGCATTTGACAAGGTCCCACATGGCAAACTGGTCAGGAAAGTGAGATTTCATGGGATACAAGGGAAGGTGGCAGGTTGTATCCAAAATTAGCTCAGTGAGAGGAAACAAAGGGTAATGGTTGATAGATGTTTTTGCAAATGGAAAATGGTATCCAGTGGTGTTCCACAGGGCTCAATGTTGGGGCCCTTGCTGTTTGTCATAAATATTAATGATAGGTGCACAAAATTATGAGGGGCCTAGAAAAGTTAGACAGGAAAGCCTTGTTTCTCCTAGCTGAGGGGTCAATATCCAGGGAGCATAGATTTAAGCTGGTTTGTAGAAGGGTTAGAGGAGACTTGAGGAGAAACCTTTTCACCAAAGGGTGGTGGGCATCTGGAATTCACTGCCCAAGTTGGTGGTTGAGGCTGAAACGTTCAACTCATTGAAAAAGGTACCCAGATCTACATCTGAAGTGCTATAACCTGCAAGGCCACAGATCAGGTGCTGGAGAGTGGGATTAAACGTGGGCGGCTAGTTTCTTTTTTGTATTTTTGGCCGGCGCAGAGACGATGGGCTGAATGGCCTCTTTCTGAACCGTAACTTTTCCATGGCCTGAATTTTACCTCTGGCATGCGTGTGCGCGCCCAACATGCCGGAACGTAATATGACACGTGATGATGTCGAGCATGCGTCCCGATGTTACCGTGCACTCGTGCGGTATTTCATTCAGCAAGCGCGCCAGTCAGCTGCGCGTCCACTTATAACTGAAAGGCCTATTAAGGTCATTAAGGACCTTAACGGTTGGCCGGCAGGCGAAAAGGCCAAGCAGCCTTGACATTTTTTTTGCACAATCCACAAGCGGGATGAGGTTTCCTAAAGCTAATATTAATTAAATAAAACCTTTATTTAATCATTAAAACGTGTCCCACCTCATGTGACAGTCACATGAGGGGAAATTTCATTCAATTTTTACTGTATTTATTCATTTTTTTAAAAAAGTGCTTCAATCCCCCTGAGGTAGCTCCATGCCTCAGGGAGACTGAAGCGCTCTTTTGCGCACGCGCTAGACCCGACTCTCCCTCCTCCCCCTGCCCGCACAGGTAGCGCTCAGCGCTGCCACACGTGATCCACGCAGGGCGGACCTTAATTGGCCCGCTTACGTGAAATCGCGGTGCAGAGCCAATCACGGGTGGCGAGCGGCTTCCCTCCCGCCAAGCCCACCTGACAAGGGGAAAATTCAGGCCTCTGGTTCTATGAATGCCCACATCCCATGAAAGAATTGAAAAAAATTCTCTATCAACCCCACAGTGTCTAATGCTTTGATGCTTAATAGCTCACCACAGGAATCGTTTTCCTGCCAATTTATTTCCCCCATCCCATGGGCTAGCAAAGATCAGAAACTCACCATGTAGAAAACCATAATTGCAACAACAATTTGCATTTATATGGCATCTTTATCATAATAAAATGTCCAAAGGCATTTCACAGGCCTGTTATCAAACAAAATTTGACACCACTCAATGCTTGGTCAAACAGGTAGGTTTTATTGAGCATCTTATAAAGGAAATGTAATGAGTCAGAGAGGCTTAGGGAGGAAATTCCAGAACTGCAGGCGCTGCCACCAATGGCAATGCGATGAAAATCGAGGATGTGCAAGTGGCCTTAATTGGAGGAGCACAGATATCTTCGAAGGTTCTGGGGTTGAAGGAAGTTATGGTGATAAGAAGGGGCAAGGCCATAGAAGGATTTGAAAAAAAAGCAACCCCATGTCCTATTATTGTATAACAGTGTTGTGGCACCCAACTCTTTGAGGATATTACTGTAGCAAATACATGCACTCTGCCTTTCTCAAGTCATTCATTCATAATGGGAGTTACAATTATGACATTAATTTGTATGTTTATTGAGAATTAATCTACAGTTTATATCAAGAGGAAATTAGTTCTGTAATTGAATAGTATCTGTAGTCCTGTCTAATGTGCAAGTTCTAAATATGTAGAATGACATATGGATGTTAAAATGTATTCATATCACAGAAGTTAATGTCAATTAGATCTGAGGGAGAGGTGGGGCAAAGTTCGTTCAGTTTTTAATGTATTAATGATGTTTAAACAGCATAAAGCATTTATTGAGTGATGAAATCCGGATTGTAATTCTGTATTTATGCCTTTAAAATGCTGTCTCAGAGTTATTTGCCCTTCCTAAGACCTGCCCGTTGAGTCTCCACTGACCTGATTTGAATATGTCAAAGCGACAGGCAGTAGCACGGCAGCGGTGAGTTTCTTGCTTTTCAAAAGCTGACACACACGAGGTAACAGACCGAAATTTATGAATAATAACAGCTGCCAGCATCACCCAATCGAAGTGGCAGCGAAGAATTTCTGAGCTTGAAGAGTCTGCGAACTTTATCCCACCAATTTCCACAGCTTGGAAATGCCTTTTGAATCCTTTTGGCCAGGTGGGCTGGGCAGGAGCGGGCAGGGGGCAGGCGCAGAGCCGTCTGCCGCCCGTCATCGGCTCCGTGCTGCCATTAATAAGGCTCGAGCCGGGGGAGGAGGAAGAGTCGGGGCCTGCACGTGCCCACGAAAGAGCACAGCAATCTCCCTGAGGCACAGAACTGCCTCAGGGTGATTGGATGGATATTAAAATAATTAAAGAATTGAATTAAAAATTTATTTAAACGTGTCAGTCACATGAGTGGGGACTTGTTTTTATATCTATGAAAATTAATGAATTTATTTATTTAATGAAAGCTTCAGGAAACCTTATCCCGCCCGTGGATGAGGTTTCCTGAAAAACACGAAGGCCGCTGGGGCTTTCTGCCTTTCCGCCAAACTTAAGGTTGGACGGGCAGCGTTCTCAAGTGGCTCAAATGATTTCTTAATGGCCTTAATAGGCCGTTGACATTTCGGCGGGTGCGCAGCCGACTCTGGCGAGCGCCCCCCCGAACGAAATATCGCGATGGCGCATGGTGACGTCGGGACGCACACCCGACATCATTGCGGGTCAATTTACGCATCGGCGTGTCGGTCCCACTCCCACACGCTGACCGGAAAATTCTGACCTCTTTCTTTCTCCTGCGCTTTTCACAACAAAGGCTGTCTTTTGTTCTGACTGTCTCCCAACAAGGTCAGCTCACCTGTTCCCCATTCCCCATTTACACTCAGGGCATCTCAAGAGCAGATATGATTTTCTCGTATGGGCAGTTACAAAAAGCAATCATAAAGGTTAATAGAGTGTTGGCCCATCTCTCAAAAGGACTGGATTACAAAATTATGCCTGAATTGCATTTAGCCTTGGTAAGACCCCATCAAGGTTAAAATGTTTGAGCCAATAGGCAAAACAATGCAGAAAATTGTAAAGTTCCACACATAGAATGAAAATAAGACTACAGATAAAAAATAGGATCAGGAGTTGGCCATTTAACCCTTCAAGCTGGCTCCGCCATCAAATAAGGTCATTGCTGATCTATCTCAACTCAATTTTCCCGTATTATCCCCATATCACTTGATTCTCTTATTACCCAAAAATCTTTTGATCTCTTTTTGGAAACTTAAATGGGCAGAATTTTCCCATCAGTGTGTGGGGGCGGGACCTGTGCGCTGACACGTAAAATAACGCACAGTGATGTCGGGTGAGGGTCCCGACCTCACCGTGAGCCGTCAGGCGAGTGTCCCGACTTCACCGGGCGCCGTCGGGCGAGTGTCCCGACCTCACCGAGCGCCGTCGGGCGAGGGTCCCGACCTCACCGTGAGCCGTCGGGCGAGTGTCCCGACCTCACCGGGCGCCGTCGGGCAAGGGTCCCGACCTCACCGTGAGCCGTCGGGCGAGTGTCCCGACCTCACCGGGCGCCGTCGGGCGAGTGTCCCGACCTCACCGGGCGCCGTCGGGCGAGTGTCCCGACTTCACCGGGCGCCGTCGGGCGAGTGTCCCGACTTCACCGTGAGCCATCGGGCGAGTGTCCTGACTTCACCATGCGGCATCGGGCGAGTGTCCTGACTTCACCGGGCGCCGTCGGGCGAGTGTCCCGACTTCACCGGGCGCTGTCGGGCGAGTGTCCCGACTTCACCGGGTGCCGTCGGGCAAGCATCCCGACCTCACCGGGTGCCATCGGGCGAGTGTCCTGACTTCACTGGGCGCCGTCGGGCGAGTGTCCCGATCTCACCGGGCGCCATCGCGATATTTCGGTGGGTGGGCGCCCACCATTAATTAATGGGCCGCTTAAGGCCCTTGAGGCTGCAATTGACAGGGTTTTTGCGGCGTCCGTGTGATCTTCGGCTCGTCGCACGGGCGCAATGGGCAATGGGTAGCAGAAATTTGTATGAACCTCATCCATGGTGGGAGAAGAAGGCTCACTGGGGTCACAATTCTACAGATTTAAAAGTTATTGTACAAAAGGTACTGAAGTTTGCCGCTGTGAGCTGGAAAACTTCAAAATGCATACTAGTTGCTTGGAATGGACTCATAATCTTCGGTCAGCACTTTGCACTTTGTTTTCGGGCCTGTAGGTTTCAGGAAGCCTCCCTGAGCCTGGGAATGGGAGGTGATCTCTCCACTGGAGGCACCTCCTCTGAGGAGGAAGGGAGGGCTAGACGGGGGAGGAGGCCAGGAGTGCACATTCAGCCTCCAGGGGTGCCATCTTTAGGAGGCCAGGCGCAGGCACAAGGGCTGCAGGGCCAAGAGGTTGTCCGTGGTGGAAAGGGCTGCAGAAGACGCCACTATCCTGCTTCCAAGGTTTACAGGTGGCGAAGCAGCTACCTCAATATGTCTGAGGTGCAGTGCCGAAGGAGGCTCTGACTGTCAAGGAAGACAGTCAACACATTCAGTCAGATGATTGGTCCAGAGATATCAGCTAACTGTGTGGGTGGACACCCCATGCCTGTGTCTCTGAAGGTCACAGCTGCCCTCAACTTCAATGCCTCCTGCTCTTTCCAGGGGTTGGTGGGTGATCTTTGCAGTGTCTCCCACTCAGCTGTCCACACTTTTGTCAAGCAGGTCACAAACGCTCTGTTCAGAAGGGCGTTGACCTTCATCCACTATCGCTGGGACGAGGCCAGCCAGGCAGAGCGAGCCAGAGGCTTCGCAGCGATTGCTGGGTTCCCCCGCATCCAGGAGGGCACACATGTGGCCATCAAGGCACTAGCAGGTGAGCCCAGTGCCTTTGTCAACAGGAAGGGCTTCCACTCCATGAATGTGCAGATAGTGTGTGATCAGAGGATGCAGATCCTGTAAGTCTGCGCAAGGTACCCAGGCAGCTCCCATGACGCCTACATCCTCAGACATTCGTAGGTTCCAGGGCTGTTCAGTGCTCCAGCCCGGCTGGATGGATGGCTGCTGGGTGACAAGAGCTACCCCCTCAGAAGATGGCTCATGATGCCTCTCCGCCATCCAAGAACAGAAGCTGAGCAGCGGTATAATAAAGTCACGCCTCCGCAAGGCCTGTGGTGGAGAGAGCCATCAGTCTTCTCAAAATGCGCTTCCAATGCCTGGACCGTTCTAGGGGCGCACTCCAGTATCCCCCAGATCGTGTGTCAGTGATAGTGGTTGCATGCTGCACTCTCCACAATCTTGCGCTGCAAAGGGAGAATGCTATAGGCGAAGAAGATGTAGACAGAGTGGCTGCGGCTGAACATGATGAGTCCAGCAGTGAGTCTGAGGATAAGCACGCACAGGGAAATGATGAGCTGGACATACTCCAGGGAGGCAGGGACACCTGGGACGCTCTAATCCAATGAGCCTTCAGCTAGCACAACACATATGGATCTCCAACACAAGCCTGGGCTGCAGCATCCATCTGGAGACCTTAGTGCTAAATCTGTCAGGAGAGGAGCATTGACGAAGGGCCCAGTCAATAAATGTCAATGACACACAAATAACTCATAACATCTCAGGAATCCATCCATCTGCCCAAGAAAAGAGGCACCCCCAGCCATGTTAGACGATCTTAATTTAATGCTTTCACAAAAGTCTCTTAACATAACACAAGTAAAATGGTGTCGAACTGCAAACACAAGCAAAAGGAACTCATAGGAAGGCCAACAGAAAACCACCAGTGATGAATTTGGGGCTTGCCTGAGGTGCCTTAATTTTATGTTTGCGGGCGCTACATTTTTATGGTGCCCCCTCGCTGACACTGGCATCTGAAACACCCTGCTCTCTCTGCTATCCTGTTGGCCTTGATGACCTTGTCAGATGCCCTCAGGCCCGTGGAGCCTGTGCTGGCCCCGCCTGGGAGGGAGCTACCATCTCCGCAGCTGGCATCTCCCCAGTCGTCATAGCCTCATTAGGTGCTGTGTTACTGGCAGAGGGACAGAGGAGCTGCCGGCCTCATCCGGAGCGCCTTGAGAGGTGCCAGCAGAGATGACAGGCAGCTGCTCCGCCAACGTGAGGCCTGTTCGGCCCTCCCTGCTCATCACAGATGGATGGGCACTGAGGTGGGGTACCTAGTGCCCAAACCACCGTCCACACGGGCACTGACTACCTGAGGTCAATGCGGCTGTGAGGGATTGCAGGTCTGAGCGCAACCCCAGGAACCCCTGATCCTGTCCCTGGAGCTGCCATTCCACGAGAGTCACCACTCTCTCCATGGAGGAGGCTTGGCACTCAGCCATGAGGCTCAATGCATCGGCTACGGTCTGCGTAGACTCCTTCATCACTGATACCAAGCTAAGCAGAGCCTCATGTATCTCCGCAGGTGGTCCCACACACCCGGCCCCATGTCATGAGTTGGCTGCATCACGGATGACTCCAGAGGCTCATCAGCCATGGACTGAGCATGTGCCTGGACCCCTGCAGTCTTACGACTGCTGGCGCCACGGGCACTCTCTGTCTCTGCCAGCTCCTCCACCAACTGTGAAGTGCCCTCACTGCTGTGCCCCGGGACACTAGAACTTTGGCCCTCCAAGCCTGCGCCGATTAAATTGCCCGTCAACTAAAACATTTTGCACTTCTGGGGTCCATATCCCTCTATTCCCATCCTATTCATGGTATTTGTTAAGCTGCCTCTTAAACGCCACTATCTTACCTGCTTCCACCACCTCCTCTGACAGCGAATTCCAGACACTCACTACCCTCTGCGTAAAAAACTTGCCCTGCACATCTCCTCTATAGTTTTCTCCTCTCACCTTAAATCTATGTCCCCCTAATAACTGACTCTTCCACCCCTGGAAAAAAGCTTTTGACTATCTACTCAGTCAATGCCACTCATAATTTTGTAAACTTCTATCAAGTCGCCCCTCAATCTCCGTCGCGCTAGTGAGAACAATCCGAGTTTCTCCAACCTCTCCTCATAGCTAATAAACTCCAGACCAGGCAGCATCCTGGTAAACCTCCTCTGCACCCTCTCCAATGCCTCCATATCCTCCTGGTAATGTGGCGACCAGAATTGCATGGAGTATTCCAAGTGTTGCCTAACCAAGTTTCTATACAGCTGCAGCATGACTTCCCAGCTTTTATATTCAATACCCCTTCCTGACTACCTTATCCACCTGCGTTGCCACTTTCAGTGACCTGTGGACCTGTACACCCAGATCCCTCTGCCCGTCAATGCACTTAAGGGTTCTGCCATTTACTGTATATCCGAAGATTACTAGCCGAAGATCTGATGCCCACCGAAGTGCCAGTATCTGCACTGGTGCCTGCCTAGCAGAGATGGTGTGATACTTGTAATGTTGTAACTTCATGGCCCTCAGGTGTGAGAGGGGCCCCCTGCTGCTTCTGCTCCCGGCCCTCCGCCGCTGATGCTGAAAAGGAAAAGTAAGGAAATTTGATCAGTTAGCGTGCGGACAATGTCAATGCATATGCCTGTCCCCCCGGATCATCAAGCACTCATCATTCCACATGCAATGGATGAGCCATGTTGATAACGTCACTCACTCAACAATCAGCACTGCCATGGCTGTGGGGAGACTACTGGTGACATGAGTGCTGGCCATACATACCTGCCCGTGGAACCCCAGCCTCTCCGGCTCCAGCGAACCTGGGTGCGTGGCGCCTGTCCAGGTCGAGGGCCTCCTGCTCGAAGCGGCTAAGCAGCAATACCTGGGCTGGCCCACCGCCAGTCCTCACCCATTCGGTGGTGTTGTGAGAATTCTTCTCCTGGAAATGAGAAAAGAGCATTGATAAGCGATACTTGTACCGTGAATCTCCTCGCGGCCGGCCCACCCCAAGTCCAGTTGGCCATTGCAGGGGTCCAGTGCATCCTTACCCCGCTGCTGCCGAACACTCACACAAACACACCAGGTGTGTCCTTCCCCCCCACCCCCTTGGCCACATGCTGCCTTCATCATTTGGGAGCACACAGTTTACTTAACCTGCCGTAGCAAGGAGGCACAATGACGTGGAGCGCAGAGGGCAGCAGATTGAGCTGTGCCATGCCACCTTGAACATCCCCTCCCATCATGTCATCCCCCTGACTTCAACATGTCCTGGAGTTTGAGCATGGCGCCTGGGTGCAGATCCTCCAGGTTGCCTCCACCACAGTCATGTGGGGCTCAGTCCACCACATGCTGCGGGTGCAGAACCCAACTCATCACCAGCTTCTCAGGCTGACCAATGCATAGGGAATATCTGCTGGCCCGCCCAGCTAAGGACACATGCTGTCAATGACTCATTGCATTCAGGCCAGTCAGACATGGGTGGGGCGCCGAGGGGGAGAAGCTTACATGATGGGTGAAGTGAACGATGCCAACATGATATTCACCCTTCCTGTGCGCAGCAGGTCAATGAAGCACTTGGGGCACTGGATCCATGTGCGTTGCACCACGTCGTGGGAGCTCACGACCTCCGCTACCTCCTCCCAAGCACGTTTTGTCAAGGGGGGTGGCCTCCTCCTCCTCCCGTCTTGTGGGACGAGTACCTCCCGCCATGCTGCCACCTCCTCGAGGAGGGCAGCAAGGCACTCGTCCGAAAAAAGGGGCACACATTGACCATCCGCCCTACCTTCCTGCATGGTCAGCCTGGATCTGCATTGGCTCCGACTTCTGGCCACATACAGCAGCCTTGGAGCGGCTGCAGCTTGCCCTTTAAACAGGCCGCCGGGTCTCCATAGGACCCGGCGGTGATAGTCGATCCGCCGCTGCCCGCCCACTCCTGCTGTCCCCGGGAGTCGTGAAACACGCTGGGGCAGGAAGGTGTGTGATTTAGAGGGGAACTTGCAGGTCGTGGTGTTTCCATGTGTTTGCTGCCCTTGCTCTTCTAGGTGGTAGTGGTCACAGGTTTGGAAGATGCTGTCGAAGGATCCTTGGTGTGTTTCTGCAATACATCTTGTTGATGGTACATTGGCGTGGGGAATGAATATTTAAGGTGGTGGATGGGGTTCCATTCAAGTGGGCTGCTTTGTCCTGGATCGTGTTGAGCTTCTTCAGTATTATTGAAGCTGCACTCATCCAGGCAAATAGTCAGTTTAATGAACCTTTGAGGAACTTGCTATCCTTTCCTAGGTTAGAAACTATACACATCCCTCCAGGTATGGTCTCACAAGGCTTTATATAATTGTAGTAAGCCTTATTTACTCTTATACTCCAATCCCTTTGGATTAAAGGCTAATATATCATTTTCTTTCCTAATTGCTTGCTGTACATGCACCATAAATTAATAGATGACCCGTGTACTTCAGTCCAGTAAAAAGAGCATTGTAAAGAAAGTGAGAAAGCACCATATTCATGTACCTCTTTATAATGTCATTGGGATGTCCCAAAGCATTTACAACCAACGGATTACTTTTGGGTTGACATCACTGACATATCTAGGCGTAACCAGAAAGGAACTACACTCACAGATCTTCCTTGCCAACAATCAGCTGTATGAATCGATCTGATGCATTCAATCCACTGGTACAAATTCATGTAGGTTAATAAAGAAAAGGCACATGTACAAATCCAGTAGAGGTGCACCAGTGTGATACATGTTCAAATGGTCCAGGCAGTATTCAGAAAACCATAAAGAACTTATACAATGCCAATTCCTTTTGAAGTAATCAACTTACATGTACATAAACTGTTAATACCTTTTGCAAATCAGGTTACAACACCAATAACTAGATGCTTCAAACAATAGCATCTACATTACAATACATTAGGCATTAACAAACATTAAACATAACAGACATGAAACAATAATGACGGCCTTACAAGGAAAGGGGTTTGCTCTGTCCAGATCAATTTCTTTGAAAGATAGGATTAAATGAACTGATTACATTACATGGCTAAAATGATCCTGTTTATATTTGCTATCATCATATCCTCCATGAGGGCTTAATAGGCAAAACATATTAAGCAGCACAAATACTTTTTATATATTCATCTGGCTGCTAACTCTCATTCCATAATTGGAATTTTGAAAGACAAACAAAAAGCAATGCCATTTCTAATGAAGAATGAATGTTAGATTGAAAATATTATCAGCTTAATTGTTGCAGACTGATTTTTAATGCATATTTTGTGAAATGTAAATAAAGTAGCATTCATGGTAAATGGAACATTTAATGTTGAAGTATTATAATGTCATTTTTATAATTCAGTTTCAGGATTAATGGATCGCTCAGTATTGGCAATACAGCTTAAAGGCTTTAAAGCTGATCCAAAGTTAATTTTCAATTTAAAATGAGAAGAGTAATAAAAATGACTGCATGGTTCCTTTCATGTCACAAACTACCAAAGGATCATACTGAATCATACAGATAGAATCATAGAATGATACAGATTAGAAGGAGGCCATCATTCTCTTAAAAAGCTAACAATTAGTTCCCCCATTGCCCTGCAAATATTTCTTCTTTAAGAGACTGATCAATTCCCCTGTGAAAGTTACTATTGAATTTATTTCCACCACACTTCAAAGTAGTTCATTTTAGAGCAAAACAATTCGCTGAATAAACAGAATTCTCATCTTCCCACTGGCTTTTTTGCCAATTATTTTAAATCAGTGGTCTCAGGCTACCGATCCTCTTGTGAGTGGAAAAACTTACTTTCTGTCTACCCGATAAAGATCCTTCATAATTTTGGACACCTCTATTAAATCTCCCCTTCTCTGTTCTAAGGACAACAATGCCACCTTCTCTATTCTCTCCAGAAAACTGCAGACCACATCCCTGATGACATTCTGGTAAATCTCCTCTCCGCCCTCTTCAATGCCTTCACCTCCTTCTACATTCTGGTGCCCTGAATTGGATAATATATAGCTGAGGTCTAACTGGGGATAATTATAAGCAGGATACAAGACTCAGTGTCCCTGGGATAGATGAGGAAAAATAAACCAGGTTGCTGCTCCAAATTGTTATCCAATGACCACTGCAAGAAAGAGCTAGTGTGGGTTTTGGGTGAGGACAGGGTCATACTTGATTGTTTTGTCCAAGTGGTCAAACAGTCGGAAGAAAGATCCTTGGCCTGAGACGTTAACTCAGTTTTTCTCTCCACAAAATGCTGCCAGAACTGCTGAATATTTCCAGCATCTTCTGTTTTTATTTCAGATTTCCAGCATCCACCGTATCTTGCTTTTGTTTTGGTCAGTCTGTTGACGTTCACCACTGACAGACTGCCCCATGAAATGGACAGCCTACCCCATGAAATGGACAGCCTTGGCTGTGTTATTAGATGGCTGGTAGCAACCATGGGACCTTTGAGAGAGGAGGGAAGACAATTAAGCTGAGGGAGAAAAGGAGAGACATCTTCAATCAAGCATGATGAAAATCACTGAACTGTTAATTTACTTCTTTTTACACACAAACATATACGCTCTCTGGTGATAGGGAAAAAAAAAACATATAGTCATATGGAAAATCCAACTACTCCATTCTGGGAGATATAAAAAGATGTATGATTAAAGGCAAGAGAATAAAGACTCACGCTCCAATAGTTCTGTTTGCAGAAGGAAGAAACCAGTCAGATCAAGTAACAAACCATGACTGATAGATTCTCTTGGTGTGTGCTATTGTGTTTATAATAGCCCTATTTGTCTTTGTTGTTGCAGAAGTACTGAACACACTGTACTTCACTATAACTTTAGAAAGGCTTCATGCATTTTCCAAGAAGATTTCTGACAGTAGCAGATTTGAACGACCCCTCACAGTATTTTTTTTTTTGTTTATTTGGAAATTTAGGATTCTTTGTGTCAGGTGTTTGTTCTTCTATACTCAAGGCAAGGTGTGTCAATGCTATGAATTGGAAATTTTTAATCCAGTATAGGCAGCATAAACTTCTACAGAGAAAGGAAAAAAAGGGAAAGTGTGTGCAGGGTCAGAGGATCAATGGGGTCCATGTGCATAGATCCTTGAAGGTGGCAGGACATATTGAGAGAGCAGTTAGCAAAGCATATGGGATCTTGGGCTTCATAAACAGAAGTATTGAGTACCAAAACAAGGAAGTTATGTTGAACCTTTATAAAGCTCTAGTTAAGTTACAACTAGAGTATTGCATCCAGTTCTGGTGACCACACTTTAGGAAAGATGTTAGGGGCCTTGAAAGGGCGCAGAGGAGATGTACCAGAATGGTTCCAGGGATGAGGGCTTTAGTTACATGGTTAAATTGGAAAGCCTGGGGTTGTTCTCCTTGGAGCAAAGGAGATTGAACAGAGATTTGCTTGAGGTGTACAAGATCATGACAGGTTTAAATAAGGTAGATAAAGTAAAGCTGTTCCCATTGGCTGTTCAAGGACTAGGGGACAGAGATTTAGGACTGCATTTTCCAGTCAGCGAGCAGGGAGGGGCAGGGCCCACTTGCCGATGCGTAAAATGACACAGGGTGACATTGAGCGTGTGTCCCGACGTCACCCACGTCATTTAGATTTTCAGTTTGGTGGGCACGCAGCTGATTCGGCTGCGCGTCCGCCGAACTGTTAAAGGCCTATTAAAGCCATTAATACAGTAATTAAACTGATAAATGGACTGCCCACGGGAGGGTTGAGGTTTCATGCGGGTATTAAAATTTGTATGAAACGTCTAAATAGAAGGAATTGACATGTCCCAACTCATGTGACAATGGCACATGAGGGGACATGTCAATAATTTTTTTTCTCATCTTTATGCAATGTTTGAAACCTGAGCCGATCTCCCTGAGGCAGCACTTTGCCTCAGGGAGATCTGTGCGCTTTTTTGCAGCGCATGAGCAAAGGAGCACACTCCCAGCTCAGGGAATCCCCCTCCCCGCCCGCACAGGGAGTGCATAGCGCTTCCTGGTGCACATCACACTGGGTGGGCCTTAATTAACCCACTCACGTAAAATGGCGGTGTGCCCTGACCCGGGGGGGTGGGGGGGGTTGCTGATTGGGAAACCGGCACTCGAGCCCGTTCCTGCATAGCACCCCCCATCGGGGGGGAATATCCTTCTCTTAATGTTTTTGGCAAGCAATGGGAATCTGAAGAAGAAGGTTTTTTACATAGCGAGTGGTAATGATGTGGATCACACTGCCTACAAGATTGGGGGATTAGTGATTTCAAAAGAAAATTGGACGGGCACTTGAGGGAAACTTGCAGGGCTACAGAGATAGAGTTGGGAATGGGTCTGACTGGATACAGAGAGCCAGGATGGATTTGGTAGGCTGATCGGCCTCCTTCTGCGCCATAATGACTCTATGGCTATAAGGGAGGAAGAGAAACAGCGAGAAATAAGTAAGGAAATAAATAAATCCAAAAATGCTTCATAGGCAATTAAGTACTTTCTAAGCCTAGTAACGTAACACAGCTGAAATAGCAAGCCCTTATAAACAGCAAAGAAACAACTCAACTGATCATCTGCGGCAGGATAAATGTTGGCCATAACAAAAGGGAGAACTCTCCTGCACTTCTTTGACATCTACATGAGAGTGCAGAAGCCCTTGGTTTAACATCTCATCCAAAAGACAGTACAATATAAGCCCAGTTATAGAATAGACACAACATATTCCCTAGTTCAGTCAGTAACCTACAATTTGATAAAATACATGGGACAGTCTTTGCACATTCATAGATAACTTTTCTCAAAGCAGCTCGTCAGGTCAGGTCCTATCGCATTACCATGCATTACCAGGAATTGTTAGAAGGGAGAAGCTCTGGCATGCTTGGCATGCTCTCCCTGTGTCGAATAACAGACTGAGCTTCAACAGCAGATTATTTTAACCCTAAAAGGAAAAGGAATGTAGCAGACATTATTTAACCATTTTATTGTCCATTTCACCAACACGGAGAGGCTAGCACCTAACATTAAATCCTAAACAAAAACAGAATTACCTGGAAAAACTCAGCCGGTCTGGCAGCATCGGCGGAGAAGAAAAGAGTTGACATTTCGAGTCCTCATGCCCCTTCAATAGAACTGATTTTTCTTTACAAGGAGAGGGGTGAAATATAAGCTGGTTTAAGGTGGTGGGGGTGGGGGGGAGAGAAGTGGAGGGGGGGCTGTTGTTGTAGGGACAAGGAAGAAGTGATAGGAGCAGATCATAACAAGGCAAAAGAGAGATACAGAAATCTTGTCGCAGAGACGAACAGAACTTCTTCAAGGTAGGCATTTCTTGAAGAGCAGTGGCAGTCAATTAAACACAGAGATAAAAACAAAAAACTGTGGATGCTGGAAATCCAAAACAAAAACAGAATTACCTGGAAAAACTTAGCAAGTCAGGCAGCATCGGCGGAGAAGAAAAGAGTTGACGTTTCGAGTCCTTATGACCCTTCAACAGAACTGATAACATTAAATCCTTTCAGGTTGACATTGGATCTCCATCAGATTTTATTGTTTAATCATTGTTCACTATGTTTTCCCTGGCAATCAGATGACAAACACATTTGTAGCTGCAACAGATTGGTGCCATTCTTACCTATCCCAAATGTAATTAGAGCAGCTCCAGCCATGAATTTTTACCCACCCATGAACTATTGCCTCCAGTTTCCCTCAACATTTTGTTTACTTTCTCCTCTTCTTCATCTACATGCTGTCCCTAAGCGACATTATCCACAGACATGGGGTCACCTGCCACCTGACACCTAGGTATACCTCTCCACCACCTTCCTTGATCTCTTTACTGCCTCTGTATTACCTAACTGCTTGCAGAGCAGGCACAATGTCCTCGAATCAATTGACTTTGGCGCCAGCCACAGACTCTGTATCTTCACCAATGGTTGCTATCGTCTTTCTCTTAGATTGATCATAATCTGAGTGGGGCTTCTAACCAATATCTAACCAGTAAGGATTGCCCATTTCCACACTGCCTCAGCTCATCTGCTCTTCATTTATGACTTTGTCATCTCTTAATTCAACTACTGCAATGCTCTTCCAGCCAACATCTTCTTTCCCTTGTAAATGTCAGCTCACTCAAAGCTCTGCTGCCTGTAATATATCCTGCACCAGATCCCAGTCAGCTTTCACCATTGCCCTGATCCCAATTTAAAATATTTACACTGATGTTTAAATCTCTTTGTGGTTTTGTTCCTCCCTATCTCTACTACCTCCTGAAGTCTCTTCCACATCCCTCATCCTTTTGCCCGTCTTTGGCGGCTGTACATTAAGCTGTCCAGGCCCTATCATCTGAAATTCCCTCCCTGAGCGTCTCCCCTTCCCTGTCCTTCCAGAAGACCTGTCTTGAAACCTGCCTTTTTGAACATTATGGCATTCTTCAGTGGAGTTTTCATTTTTGTCTGGATATGCATCTCCGCAGTTGCGTGGGGCAACTTTATTTGTTAAAAATTTTACAAAAATATAAGTTCTCATTGTATGGAAGCTATTAAACATTTTAAATGATTAACATCATCAATATTGTTATGAGCAAGTCTTTTTTTGGTAAACTTGCAGAGGTTCTAAATGTGCTGTAAATAAATATTTTTCATCCTGTGGGCATGTTAGAACCTGCTGGGTGCACAGTCCACTTGAATACCAGGGTTTTATTTTAAGAACATGGATAATTTTCCCATGGCAAATGGCTTAGGCATCAGAATCCCCTGAGACACTCCTTCAAAACTATGAGTCTTCCACGTGCAATTTTCTTCAGTCTAGAGGTCAGTTCCCATAATTTTTCATGGGACTTATGCAAGTACAACTAGATTCACATCAAGCAGTCATAGCTGCTGGCATTTAGTTGACGACAAAAAGGACATCACTGACCTCTTACATAAATGGCTCATACTGGCAAACTCCTTTCTTTGAACTTAATAGCAACTGTATGTAACAAAGAATGTGCCTACAAAAATTTAAAGCTGTGAGATCTGGATCTTTCAACTGGTAAATTTAGAAGTATTCCTTGAAGTTTATTTGTATATTCAAATATCTAACTGATCAACTTTTCAGAAATATAATGCTGCAAATTGATGAGCATTAGATGTATTTTTAAAACTGCTGGAACATGTGGAGTAATGACTTCTTCATGGAAAATTAAGAAGAAAACAGAATTTCATGTGCACACATATACATGTGGTGTGTGTGCGCCTAAAGCGTGTGTGGTTTGCGTGCATGTATTTGTGCATATGGAGTGTATGTGCACATGTGTGTGCGTGAATATGGGAAGTGCATGTGTAAGTGCTGCATTGGTTGGTTGGATGGGGGGGGGATTTAAGTTACAAGTACAATCTTTAAAATATCAATCTGCCTTTAAGAATGTTCCAACAACATAGCAGTAAAGTCTGGAAGTATATCAACAGGGAATGTTTTAGGGAGGGAATTTCAGATCGTGGGGCCTAAGTGGTTACTGTCACACATACACGCACACACACACACACACACACACACACACAAACATACTTCTTGGAACAATGTTCTTAGTTTATGGAGGAAACATGTGGGAGAAGGAAACTTTCAGGAACAGTGCCAGGGGTTTGGGGGAGAATTCGGGCAGATTTTAACAAAGGGAACAATTTTATGTATAATTTGAAACTTATTCTTCCAAGGACGACAGCAGCGTGTACACAGATGGACACAACTTCTGTTTCTCAAAGCCAGCTTGCAAAAACTTTCAAAGGCAGGATGGTTCTAGAAAAATTTCACATTGTAACACCAAATCAGCCATTACTGCTCTTTGGTGCCTCCTGTTGACTCAGAGCAGAACTGGCATAGAGCAAGACAGAGAGAGAAGCTGGGGTGTCTTTCGAGGAAATTATGGCGGTGATAAAATAACTTAAAGAGTTATGGTGAGGAGCTGAGAATTCTTCCGTAAAGTGAAAGTCAACATTTTAACATATTTCCTCACTGTTTTTTTATGAGTCTCATACCAATCTTAGCTGGAAGCACTTGTTCTCTGACAGTGAACTCACCTCCTTGTGATACATTCTGGAGTAACCCTAAAGGGCACAGCTTACTTCTTTCCAACTCCCATGACTAAGCACATGGCTTCTTGCTTGCTAACTCCTAATCAAGATGGAAAGGGCTAATACAGTTTACATAACTGGCAAAGAAAACCCATGGTGTAAATACATACTCAACATCTAAAGCGAAAATTGAACAGATCTAAAAAGGTCCCAAAGTTAATTGTAATAAATACAGGCAATATGAGAGGAACTTGGCAGCACTTGATGTGACATTCAACCATCCGTACACAGACAAAGAGGGTGGGTAAGAAGCCGGAGGAGGCAGCAGCAATCCAGTCATCACTCTGCAGAAAGCACCATCAATAAGTAGAAACGAGATGCTCCACCAGGCCTGAATTCAAAAAAGTGATGTGGCAGAGAAATTGGGCCTTTAAATCTTAATCAAAGTTGCTGCAGTTTATTAATCCAGTGCAGTGATATCATAGGCAAGGTTATCCTATTATACTGTGTTTATATTTCTCAGTCAAATTTACCACCATGTAGAATTAATGTTTCAGTTTCAAACTACATTTTCATATTTTTATTTGTAAGCCTTTGTTTCTTTATTTTTTCTTTGGGACTGGTTTAATTCCTTGTTTTCTTCTGCATTTATCTCCCACTTTCCAGCTGTGTAGCCTAATACCTGCAGCTGAAAGGTCAGCATTTGGCCTTGTCTCAGATTCTGCCAATTGCTGACACTGGGTGTCAAGCGGTGTCAGGCAGAACATTCTCGCTGACCTTCTTTACCCTCAAGCTGGTTGAGCTTTCTCTGCTCAATGCAGCTCAAACTTTATGAAGTATGAAGATGAGTTTTTGTATTAGAGTGAGGTACCCTGTCCCTTTAAAAGCATACAAGTGTACTGATCATGTGACAGCACTGACGTGTCACTGTACAGCACAGGCAACTAGGAACTCTAAGTCTAGTTCTGGAGGTTTCTGAGTGAGCACATATGATCTGGTGCTCTGCCCTATGTCTCAATAAACCATCACTGTTTATTCTTACATCAGTCTCTCCCCATTACTGATTGCAAGCAGCAATTGAGGAGAACGTAGGAAGGCGTGCAGTTAGAGTTCGGTTGGCCAGCGAATTCATTTACTCAAGACATAAAAGTGGCGACAAGGATAAAGAACAAAAGAAAATAAATTTAACGACGGGTGAGCAAAGCACTGGAAAAAGAACCTGTATGTATGTTGTAAAATAGGCGATAGCCGGCAATTGGAGCAGAAAGCAGTGCTGCAATTTAAAATAAAAAAACCCCCGCTGAATCGCGGTCATGTGGATTCTGCCAAAAACTCGAAAAGAGCACGAAACACAGCAGAGAAAAGCTGACAGCTGCAGAGAGAGTTAAAAAAAAGTCACTGCCCTTAAAGCGGCAATACATGTAAAAGGGTAAATACATGAAAAATAGCTATGGACAGAAAATTATAAGTGACCCCAGAGAGAGGGCGACTGCGGTAAGCCAAACACCTAAATTCATCGTTACCTGGAAAGCCTATCAGAAGTGCCGTTCCCTTGCAGTTGTTCATAATGCAGCAGTTCGGGTGTGTCAACCCATTTGGTCCCAATTCAGATGACTGGTCTCAGTATGTCGAATGCCTAGCATTCTTTTTTTTTACCGCTAATAACATCGCGGGGGAGGAGAAGAAGAGGGCAATTCTTTTGTCCTCAAGCAAGAGCAAAACATATGGGCTGATCCACAGCCTTATGTCACCTTGCGCCCCAGACTTGAAGACTTTCGATGAGTTAATAAAAATAGTACAGAGCCACCTGAGACCAAAGCCCTTAGTTACTATGCAGCACTTCAAGTTCAATTCAAGGAACAGGCTTCCGGAGGAGACAACAACTGACTATGTGGCCATTTTAAAGGCATTGGCTGAGCATTGAGAATTCGGAACGTCCATTAGTGAAATGTTGAGAGACCGACTGATATGCAGGATTGGAGATTATACTATCCAAAGGCGTTTGCTAGCCAAACCCAGTCTAGACTTCAATAAGGCATTAGAATTAGCTCCCGCGATGGATAGTGCTATTAGAAATTCCGAAGTTATAAATGATACACAAAATGGCACCGTCCATCTGGTCGAGTGGGCCAATTCAACAACAAAAGGCACAAAAACTTCGGACTCCATGGAAAGGCACAAAACACTGTCTAGCTCCAGACCATTGAAAAACAATGGTACTGCACTGAAGACCCACAAAATGAATGAGAGAAATACATCCAGGTCTCCAGTGAGCGAACTACAAGGTGTCACTGCAGAGAAAGGCTAAAACAACACTTTAAAGGCAGAAGGAACAATTGTGAAATGTGCCTCATGGAATAGCCAGAAAAAATAGAATCAGACATCCATTGGTTATATAAGCTCAAAGTGGATAGAACCGAGCCAATCCAAGTAGTCATTACAGTTAACGGACAACCTGCTAAGATGGAAGCTGGTACGGTAGCGTCAATGTCCATCACTGGAGAGCATACATTTAGATATCTGAGTAAAGGAACCCATCCTTTGAAGTTAACATTTCTGGACACAAAGCTGAGGACATACACGGGTGAAGAAATAAGACTGAAAGTGTTCTGTCAGATGTATGGAGATCAATCTGAAAGGTTGCCCTTGTTAGTGGTAGCTGAAGAGGGCCCCAGGTTAATAGGCTGCAACTGGCTCGAAAAGATTAAATTGAAATGGGCTGAAATTTTTCAAATTACACCGAAAGGCTTACAGGAATTGTTGCAAAAGTATGCTTCCGTTTTCAACGGCGAGTTAGGAAGGATTCGAGGGCTAAAGACCAGGATCCATGTAGACCCAAAGGCAACCCCCAGATTTACAAGAGCCGGACCAGTCCCTTATGTTCTATGGGACAAAGTTGAAACCAAACTGGACAGACTGGAAAATTTGGGCATCCTACAACCAGTGCAATTTTCTGAGTGGACGGCACCCGTCGTTCCTGCATTGCAACAGGACCAAAGCGTGTGTTTATGCGGTGACTATAAGCTGTCAATAAGGTGGCGAAACTTGATAGACACCTGATACCCAAGATTGAGGAATTGTGTTCGAAGTTGACATGGGGCACCACATTTTCAAAATTAGACATGAGCCACGAGCAGGTGGAGTTGGAAAAGGACTCTAGGGAATTCGTCACCATTAATACGCACCGAGGATTGTATCGATACACACGTCTACTCTTTGGGGTCTCCTCGGCATGTGCTGTTTTACAAAGAACGATGGAAAACTTGCTCCAAGGATTGCCCCATGTTATCGTTTACTTGGATGATGTATTGGTCAAAGGACTGACCGACGATGAACACTTAGCAAATCTAGAAGAGGTGCTAAAACACTTAGCACAAGCAGGGGTACATTTAAAACAAGAGAAGTGTCTGTTCCAAGCTAAGGAGGTAGTTTACTTGGGCCACAAGGTCGATGCGCAGGGCCTGCATCCTGTGGAAGAAAAAGTCCAGGCCATTCACGAGGCATCTGCCCCGAGAAATACAACAGAGCTTAAGGCCTTCTTAGCCTGGTAATCTACTATAGCTACAAAAACAGAATTACCTGGAAAAACTCAGCAGGTCTGGCAGCAACGGCGGAGAAGAAAAGAGTTGACGTTTCGAGTACTCATGACGCTTCGACAGAACTAGAGTTCGAGTCCAAGAAAGAGTTGAAATATAAGCTGGTTTAAGGTGTGTGTGTGGGGGGCAGAGAGAGAGAGAGAGAGAGGTGGAGTGGGGGTGTGGTTGTAGGGACAAACAAGCAGTGATAGAAGCAGATCATCAAAAGATGTCAACAACAATAATACAAAAGAACACATAGGTGTTAAAGTTAAAGTTGGTGATATTATCTAAACGAATGTGCTAATTAAGAATGGATGGTAGGGCACTCAAGGTATAGCTCTAGTGGGGGTGGGGAGAGCATAAAAGATGTAAAAAATAAATAATTTTTTTTTTTCTTTTTCTCTTTTTATAATGGAAATAGGTGGGAAAAGGAAAATCTATATAATTTATTGGAAAAAAAAGAAAAGGAAGGGGGAAACAGAAAGGGGGTGGGGATGGGGGAGGGAGCTCACGACCTAAAGTTGTTGAATTCAATATTCAGTCCGGATGGCTGTAAAGTGCCTAGTCGGAAGATGAGGTGTTGTTCCTCCAGTTTGCGTTGGGTTTCACTGGAACAATGCAGCAAGCCAAGGACAGACATGTGGGCAAGAGAGCAGGGTGGAGTGTTAAAATGGCAAGCGACAGGGAGGTTTGGGTCATTCTTGCGGACAGACTGCAGGTGTTCTGCAAAGCGGTCGCCCAGTTTACGTTTGGTCTCTCCAATGTAGAGGAGACCACATTGGGAGCAACGAATGCAGTAGACTTGCATTGGGGGAAATGCAAGTGAAATGCTGCTTCACTTGAAAGGAGTGTTTGGGTCCTTGGACGGTGAGGAGAGAGGAAGTGAAGGGGCAGGTATTGCATCTTTTGCGTGGGCATGGGGTGGTGCCATAGGAGGGGGTTGAGGAGTAGGGGGTGATGGAGGAGTGGACCAGGGTGTCCCGAAGGGAGCGATCCTTATGGAATGCCGATAGGGGGGGTGAAGGGAAGATGCGTTTGGTGGTGGCATCATGCTGGAGTTGGCAGAAATGGCGGAGGATTATCCTTTGAATGCGGAGGCTGGTGGGGTGATAAGTGAGGACAAGGGGGACCCTATCATGTTTCTGGGAGGGAGGAGAAGGCGTGAGGGCGGATGCGCGGGAGATGGGCCGGACACGGTTGAGGGCCCTGTCAACGACCATGGGTGGAAAACCTCGGTTAAGGAAGAAGGAGGACATGTCAGAGGAACTGTTTTTGAAGGTAGCATCATCGGAACAGATGCGACGGAGGCGAAGGAACTGAGAGAATAGGATGGAGTCCTTACAGGAAGCGGGCTGTGAGGAGCTGTAGTCGAGATAGCTGTGGGAGTCGGTGGGTTTGTAATGGATATTGGTGGACAGTCTATCACCAGAGATTGAGACAGAGAGGTCAAGGAAGGGAAGGGAAGTGTCAGAGATGGACCACGTGAAAATGATGGAGGGGTGGAGATTGGAAGCAAATTTAATAAATTTTTCCAAGTCCCGACGAGAGCATGAAGCGGCATCGAAGTAATCATCAATGTACCGGAGAAAGAGTTGTGGAAGGGGGCCGGAGTAGGACTGGAACAAGGAATGTTCCACATACCCCATAAAGAGACAGGCATAGCTGGGGCCCATGTGGGTACCCATAGCCGCACCTTTTATTTGGAGGAAGTGAGAGGAGTTGAAGGAGAAATTGTTCAGTGTGAGAACAGGTTCAGCCAGACAGAGGAGAGTAGTGGTGGATGGGGATTGTTCGGGCCTCTGTTCGAGGAAGAAGCTAAGGGCCCTCAGACCATCCTGGTGAGGGATGGAGGTGTAGAGGGATTGGACATCCATGGTGAAGAGGAAGCGGTTGGGGCCAGGGAACTGGAAATTGTTGATGTGACGTAAGGTGTCAGAGGAATCACGGATGTAGGTGGGAAGGGACTGGACAAGGGGAGAGAGACGGGAGTCAAGATAACGAGAAATGAGTTCTGTGGGGCAGGAGCAAGCTGAGACGATCGGTCTACCGGGGCAGTTCTGTTTGTGGATTTTGGGTAGGAGATAGAAGCGGGCCGTCCGAGGTTGGGCAACTATCAGGTTGGAAGCTGTGGAATCTACTATAGCTGATTCCTCCCAAACCTCTCGACTGTGCTGGCCCCATTGTATGGCCTGCTTAAGGAGAACCAGAAATGGAGTTGGCAAGTCCCGCACCAGGATGCCTTCCTGAAAGTGAAGCGATTGTTAAGATCATTGGCCTTGTTGGTCCACTTTGACCCCAAGAAGGAATTAATTTTAACATGTGATGCATCCCCTTATGGAATAGGGGTTGTCCTTTCACATCGGATGGTGGATGGCTCTGAACGACCCATTGGTTATATATCTCGCACAGTCAGTGTTGCAGAGTGACGATATTCCCAGATTAAAAAGCAGGGTTTATCTATTGTGTTCGGCATCCGGAAATTTAATTAATATCTCCACGGTCGCCATTTCCATATTATAACCGACCATGAGCCCTTACTGGGATTATTTGGAGAAATTTGGAGAAGACAAAATGATACCACCTATCGCACTGGCTCGCATCCAGAGATGGGCATTAATATTAGCTGCCGATGAATATACTTTTCTTCACCATTCACAAACTCAAATCGCACATGCTGACACACTGAGCCACCTTCCCTTACCAGCTAATAATGGGGAGGCTCCGATTCCCCAGAAACTGATCTTAGTGCTAAATTTTCTGGATTCCTCCCCTACTTAAACCAGACAAATCCATGATTGGACAAGCCGGGACCCACTATTGTCTAACATCTGGGAGCAGGTCTTGAATGGTTGGTCAGACGGATCTAAATCCGAGGAGATGAAGCCCTATTCTGACTGCAAATATGAACTCTCCTGCCAGGACAGCATATTACTGTGGGGAGCAAGGGTTATTGTGCTCCTTAGGGGGCAAAAGCAGTTATTAGCCAAGATACATAGTGCTCACCCGGGCATTAGCAGAATGAAGATGTTCGCACGCACCTATTTGTGGTGGCCATTCATGGACTTGGATATAGAAACCCTGGTCAAAAGCTGTCCTCAATGCCAGCCGGTACAAAAGCTTCTCCCCTTAGCTCCATTGCACCCATGGGAATGGCCGGGGTGGCCATGGGTGTGCCTCCACATCAATTATATGGGAACCCTGCTTGGGCACAATGTTCCTTTTACTGATTGACTCCCACTCCAAATGGATGGATGTCTATGAAGAGTCCGGTTGCCCACGTCGGCTGCCACCATAGACTGTTTGCGGCAGAGTTTTGCAGTGCATGAGTTGCCATAGGTCCTCGTGTCCGACAACGGAACCGCTTTTACCAGCGGGGCTTTCCATAGGTTCACAACTATTAACAGCAATACCCATATCAAACCCTCACCCTACCACCCAGCATCGAACAGCATGGCTGGGCAGGCAGTCCAAACCTTTGATCTGGGATGAAAAAGATGGAAGGGGATTCCATCGGCACGAGATTGTCCTGGTTCTTGTTCACAAACCGGACCACGTCACACACGATGACCGGCATTGCCCCTGCACAACTACTAATGAAGAGACGTCTCTGCACCTGACTGACCCTTATCTGGCCGAGTTTAGAGGGGAGGTTGGAGAAAAGCCAAGAGGCACAGAAGGCCAGGCACAGCGGTCATGGTCGCGAAAGAACTTTCACAGTGGCAGATGCGGTCCTTGCAAAGAACTTTGAAGATGGGCCCATTTGGCTGTTAGGCAAGGTGAGTGCAATAACTGGACCCCTCTCTTATAATGTATCTGTAAACGGCCAAATAATTAGACCACACGTGGATCATCTCCACAAAAGAACATCAGTCCCACAAGAAGAAATGCAGTCTTCATCTATGCTTGAGTTTGCCACACGATTTGGAAGTACCATTGGGGCCTATGGGACCTGAGAGGGTCATGGAGACAAACCTGCCAATTTCCACTGAGAAACCTAGTGGACAACTGTCCCCTGAAAAGAAGGTCTCAGAAACACCAGCCGAGGTTGTTGGGCTATGACGCTCAACCCGTCAAAGGAGGCCTCCGGAGAGACTTGAACTGTAAATAGTTAATGTGTTTTAAACTTGTTAGCTGTACTTTTAAGTAAAGGGAGAGGGATGTGGTAAAGTGAGGTACCCTGTCCCTTTAAGAGAATGCAAGTGTACTGATCATGTGACAGTACTGACGAATCACTGTACAGCGCGGGCAACTGCAAGTCTCGTTCTGGATGTTTCTGAATGAGCACATATGATCTGGTGCTCTGCCCCATGTTTCAATAAACCATTGCTGTTTATTCTTACATCAGTCTCTCCCTGTTACTGATTGTAAGCAGCAATTGTCGAGAACATAGGAAGGCATGCGGTTAGAGTTTGGTTGGCTAAGTAACTCATTTACCCAAGACATAAAAGTTCTGCTATCAACAGTATCTAATTTCTCAATTATCACCTCAGTCTGCCGCCACAGCAAAACATGCTTTAAAAGGATTTACCCTAGAATCATAGGATCTTATGCACATACAAAGCCAATTCGGTCCATTGTGCCTGTGATGGTTCTTTCAAACAGCTGTAGTCCCACACTTCCGCTTTTTCTTCACAGCCTGCAATTTTTTTCTTTTCCAAGTGTATGTATATATGTCTATATATATATTCAATTCCCTTATGAAAGTTACGACAGAATCTGTTTCCATCACCCTTTCAGACAGTGGGTTTCAGATCATAACAACTCACTGCATTAACACAATTCTCTCCTCATCCTCCTTGATTAATTATTTAAAATTTATTTCTAATACCTAGATGTTGCATCAATGGATGTCCTCTTCATAGTGGATATCAGCTAGTCCGAAGTTAACACATTTCACAAAAAAAACACATTCACGGAAATATTGCCATATAAAAATAACCACATCCAGTCTTCTGTCTAGAACCACCAGAGGTTTCAGATGATAGCAGACGCAAGTATAAAAGCATTAGTTGCAAAGGGTTTACTGATTTTTTTTTTAAACCATCAATTAAAATAAATGAACTGAAAAGTTCATTACATTTCCTATTTTAGAATCTCCCCAAATGGCTTGGACTGTGAAAGCACATCTGAACATAGATTAGTCACATTCTTCCTGGAACACACAATATTGAATTTACACCTTGGCCTTCCAGCACTTTTTATAGTCCACAAAGAGAAAAATATGGCACATAACACATGGATTAAATGATATGGATTACATTTATTCCCATTTTTAAGCATCAAGGGTCATTGCAAGCTGAATATTTCATTTATTTTAGTGTTACAGGAAATAAGCCATTCAGCCAACAGGACCACACCAGTGCTCCACATGATCTTTCTCCCACCCTTCTTCATTACATGACATTTCCTTCTAATTTTTCTCCCTTGTGTGATTAGCGAGCTTTTCCTCAAACACATCTTGGTTACTCATAAATCCAGTAAGGAATTCAAGAGAAACCCAGAGTGTGTTCCAAAAGTGGAATTTGTTATCACAAAGAGTGGTTGAGGCAATTAACAATCTTATACTTATGGTCCCTAATACTGAACTCTTCTAGAGGGCAAAATGGAGGGCAGCAGAAAGAAGGGTTGACTTATGCATAATTAGGGGAACAGGTGTCATAGAGTGGTTGCAGATGAGCTATAAGGATGTGTGAGGGTGGCGCAAGACAGACAAGTATGACATACCACGACAGCAGATGTCCTGGTAGGAGTAGCTACAACCAGCAGCAGTAGCAGTTTTGATCTCTCCTGCAAGTGGAAACATCTTCTCTACATCCACCCTATCAGATGCTTTCATAATCTTCAGGTCACTGCCTCAGTCTTCCCTTTTCTTGAGAAAAGAGCCCCAGCCTCTTAAATCTTTCCTGATAGATATCATCACTCAGTTCTAATATTATCTTAGTGTTTGCCCTGCAGTAAATGGCTTCAGCACCTTGGACTGGGAGGGGGTTGGAGGGAATCAGCTAGGACACAGGCTGGAAACTGATGATGTAGAGACTAGAGCCGGAATCATCTGAGGGGAGCCCGCAGAGATGACAAGCAATTCGTGCACCAACGTGAGGTCACTCTGGACCCCCCCCTGCTTGCCAATGATGGACGGGCACCTAGCTGGGATACCGGGTGCCCCATCCATCTCCCACACTGGTACCAACCACCTGAAGTCATTGCCTGTGTGAGGGCTTGCAGATCCGAGCGCAACCCTAGGAACCCCTGACTCTGCCCCTGGAGCTGCCTCTCCATGAGTGTCGCCACTCTCTCAATGGAAGAGGCAGTGCGCTTAGCCATGAAGGTCAATGCGGTGTTTATGCTCCACATGAACTCCTCCATAACAGAGACCATGGCACACATGCTCTCATAGATCTCCGCCAGATCCTCCCGCACATAACGTTGGACATCCAGCATTAACTGCCTAATGGTTAATTAGGTTAATTGGTTAATGAACTTCCAGAGGCTCATCATCTGCCTTTGACTCAGCATTGTCCCGGTCTCCAGCAGTCCTCTGACTGCCAGCGCCCTAGGCATTCTCTAGCCCTGCCTGCTCCTCAAGCGAGTGTGAACTGCCCTCACCGCTGAGCTCCTACATTCTGACCAAAGATCTAATGCCCACCGAGGTGCTGGTATTTGCACCGGTGCCTGGTTCAGAAAGCAGGTGTGACGCAGGTGCATGTGAAGCCTGGCGGTCCTCTGGCATCAGGGGTGGCTCTTTGGGGTCCTGCGATTGAGTGCTGGCGAATCTAAGGGAGAACAATGACATGTCATTAGTTTACGCCATCACTCTGTCACTGTGCATGCCAGGCACTATGGTGAGACAATGGAAATCTTCATCATGGTGCCACCATCTTTCAATAATCAATGGGGAATCCAGTTTTGAGGCTCCCATCAGTGATGAGACCGCACAAGAATGTTTGCACCTTCCCAAACTCGCACTTCTATGCACTGCACTCTTACCTTCGGCTGACACCCCAGCCTCTCCGTGACCAGCTGACCGAGGTGCATGGCCCCTCTCCAGCTCCAAGGCATTCTGCTCGAATCTGGTTAGGATTAGGAGGTTTGGGGGGCCTCCACCTGTCTGCGACCTCTCAATGTCATGGGTTGTCTTCTCCTGAAAGGACAGAGGAGCATGGATTAGTCCACTCTCTACCTCAGCGCTATTGCGGCCTGGCCAACCCCACCTGAGGATCACCTTCCAGGGCACATCTGAGTTGTGGCCCTCGAGCCACAATGTACTCAGTCCAAGCAGCCAGGGCTCACCCCCTTGGCCAGCTCCGGTGTCATTGACTGTTGGCACTCAGATTCTAACACCCCTGAGCTCCACTGGGAGATGGTCAGACCTTAACACTTCACCACACTGATTCATGCCAACATGGTACTTACTCTTCCCGAGCACAGCAGGTCGTTAAACCTCTATCGGCACTGCACCCATGTGCACCGCACAACGTTGTGGCTGTTGACCTGGGCTGCCACCTCCTCCCAAGTTCTTTTTGTCAGGTGAGTTGGCCTCCTCCTTCCATTTCTGGAGACGAGGGTGTCACTCCTGGCAGCCACCTCCTCCAGGCTGAGTGCCCACCCGGCCCTCGTCTCAGCCGCGCTTGAGGCCATAGCTTCAGTCTTAAGAACGTTGCAAATATGTTCTTACTTGGCAGCCTTCAAGGAACTGCCTCTGTCATTTTTAAACCATCCGCTGGGTCGCCATTGAACCTGGCGGCTGACAGGCCCTTCCCGACATGTTTCATCTTTACGTCGTAATTGGCCAGCCAGCGTGAAATCGCAGTCGGGGGTTAATTGCGGGCAGTGGCCCGTTTCCCGACTGGTCGCGGGCCAGATGATTGCGTGTGCCTGCCAAGGGTAAAATTCAGGCCGTAGTCTCGGACCCACTCCTCTCTCCCTCAAACTGAATGTAAAATCCAATCATATTATGGTCGCTGTTACCTAGGGGCGCCTTCACTATGAGATCATTAATTAATCCCATCTTTTTGCACAATATCAGGTCTAGTATAGCCTGCTCTCTGGTTGGCTCCAGAACATGCCATTCTAAGAAACTATCCCAGAAACATTCTATGAGCTCTTCATCTAGGCTACCTTTGCTCATCTGATTTTTCCAGTCTATATGTTAAATTAAAATCTCTCATGACTATTGCCATGCCTTTCTGACAAGCTCCTATTATTTCTTCCTTTATGCTCCACCCTACCATGTGGTTACTGTTAGGGGGCCTGTATGCGACCCCACAAGTGACTCCTTGGCTGTACCATTTCTCATCTCTACCCAAACCGTTTCCACATCCTGGTTTCCTGATCTTAGGTAATCCCTCTCTATTGTGCTAATGCCATCATTAAGTAACAGCAATATACTACCTCACATTTATCAGTGTTAAATTTAATTTGCCAATTATTTGTCTATTCTGCAACTTAATTCATATCCTCCTGTAATTGTTTTGCAATCCTCTTTTGAATGTGATTATATGCACGCACACACCAGGGATGGCTGGCCGATCCCTTTGGCAGAAGGCCTGGTTCATTTTGAGGGTGGGGGTCAGGTTATCATGCTAGAGGCAGGTTGTACGCCGCAGGCTGACACAATATTGGGACATGAAGAAAGGTAGATCAAGAATAACAGCAACTTGCATTTCAAGAGCATCTTTAATGTACCAAAATGCCCAAAGGTGCTTTCCAGGAGCAGTATCAAATAAAGTTTGAAAGTGGGCCACATAATTATTAAGACAGTTGAACAAATGCTTGGTCAAAGGGGTAGGTTTTAAGAAGCAACATATAGAAGGAAAGGGAGGTGGAGAGGTTCAGGGAGGGAATTGCAGAGCTTAGGGCTTTGGCAGCTAAAGCATGGTCACCAATAGTGGGACGATCAAAATCAGGGTCGCGCAAGAGGCCAAAATTAGACAAATGTAGAGATTTTGGAGAGATGCTACAGAGATTACGGATGAATGGAACTTTGTGTGACTTTAGATATGGGCAGCAGAGTTTTGGATGGATCCAAGATTGTGTGTGTGGAGAGGAGGGAGGGACAAGAACAACCCATGTTATTTTCATGGAGCCCAGAGAAGAACTTCTGCTATCCCATGTCTCATTTGTCTAATTTCAGAATTTACTTTTTGGGGCCACTTTCTCTTGACAGCCAGATTTCACTGAGTGGAGCAACCATTGTGTACAATGTGCCCAAAAACCCCTCAGTATTGCACTGGGCCCTATGTATGTCACAGGGCCCCAATTTGTCTACGTTGACGAGGTTGCTGCCTGATTCAGCGGAAGACCTGAGTAAAATGGCAGCAGAGTGGGAACATAGCAATAAGTCAACCAACTTTGTTGTACTTAACTGCTGCCCTATCCCACTGAACAGAGGACATTAAAAATCACCCCAACTATAGCATAGAATTGTACAGCACAAAAGAGATCATTCAGCCCATCATGTTCACATTGGTTCTTCAGCCCCTGCAGAACTAAACCACATGAAAGAGCAAAATCAAGAGAAACCATATGAAGAAATGGGAGAGAAATTATAAAAAAACAAGTGCATCACCATTGTACATATTGCATTTATGATGAGTAGTTTATTTTCCTTAAATGACCAGGATTTTATACTGTTTAAGAATGAAAATGGTAAAACTTTAAAAAGGCCAGAAGAACATCATGATGTTGCTAATTGTTACTCCTCTGTATCGACGTGGCTTGGCTGACTTAATTCACTCAATCCTCCAGTAGGGTGGAGCATGAAGCAGAACTAAAATCAGCAGATCAGTTAGGATCTCAGTGCTCTCACTGAGTCCTGTGAAATGCAGAGTGTTGAGGAGACAAGAGGCAAAGCAGGGAGGTGGAGGAGCCACAAATTAGAGGAACAAGTTGGGGTGGTGACATAGGGCAGAATTTCACCCTTGTTGGGTGGGCTTGGCGGGGGTGGACGGAGGTGGTCGGGAAGCCGACCACTGCCCGCGATCGAGGCTGGAAAGCGATTTCATACCGGCGGGCCAATTTAGGCCCGACCAGCGTGAAACGCGAGCGGCAGCGCTCAGCGTTGCCCGTGTGGGTGGGGGGGACGAGGGTGAGTGGGTTGAGTGCGACCTTCGCACATGCACGTGAGTGCGCGTCTCGTAATCTCCCTGAGGCACAGAGCTGCCTCAGGGTGATTAAGTATTTTCAAAAAAACTGATAAAGAAATAAGTAATGTAATGAAACATGTCCCCTCATGTGACTGTCACATGAGCAGGGACATGTTATTAATTAAATTTTAAATTTTTTATTTCATTTTTGTTTGCTTTAGGAAACTTCATCCCGCCCATGGATGAGGTTTCCTAAAAAGTGCAATGGCCGCTTGGCCTTTTTTGCCTGCCCGCCGACTGTAAGGTTGGATGGGCAGCGAAAATGCTATTCAATGGATCCTTTAATAGTCTTAACAGGCCTTTCAATTGGCGGCGGGCGTGCTGCCAACACTGGCGTGTGCCCGCCAAACGAAATATTGCGCAACTGTGCGTTGACATTGGGACACTCACCCGACGTCAACATGCATCATTTTACCCTTGAGTGGGTTGGGCGTGCGCCCACCTGCCGAGCTAAAAGTTATGCCCATAGAAAGAGACATGAAACAGAAGGAATAGTGAAAGGAAAAATAGACTTGCATTTATGTAGCACTTTTCATGACCATCGGACATCTCAAAGCGCTTTACAGCCAATTATGTACTTTTGATGTGTTGTAATATAGGAAACTTGGCTCCCAAGTTATACACAGCAAATTCCCACAAACAGCATCGTGATAATGACCAGGTAATCTGTATTTTGTGATGTTTATTGAGGGAATAATGGCCAGGACACAGGAGATAACTCCCCTGCTCTTCTTCAAAATAGTGCCATGGGATCTTTTATATTCACCCAAGCAGGCAGACAGGGCCTTGATTTAACATCTCAAATGAAAGATGGGACGTCTGACAGTGCTCCGTCTGTACTGGAGTGTCAGCCTTGATTTTTGTGCTTAAGCCCTGGAATGCAACTTGATCCCGGAACCTTGTGACTCGGGGTGAGAGTGCTGCCAACTAAGCCACCGCTGACAGTGGGGAAAAGAAGCATGCCATAGAGATCAAGCCTTTGAACCTGTGTAAATAATGTATCAGTTAACCCATGCGGTATAAATATGTGTTAACTTTCTTAATTCAGGAATGCAATATTCATTTTTGGAAAAGTGTTTTAACATTTTATGATTTATTTTTCGCTTTTGTTAGCCACCCCCCACCATGTCCAAAGGTGCTGATCCCATCACAGGACCCAATTTCATGGGTACTACCATCCTCCAGCACTTTCCCCTCAATCGCCAATACTTACTTGTGACCCAGGACAGTAAGCACCAGCAACTATTTGACTGAAGGGACTGATTATAACCTTATCCTCACATAGGGCGGAATCATCCCAGATCTGCACTAAGTGCAGTAGCAGACGGGTAAAATGTTTTCCCCTCCCCCAGTCACCCATTTCCTTTCCCCCCATCACTGTTGACCCTCAATCCCTTAATGAGATTGGCTGCCCGTTGCATGGGAGTGGGCAGCCCTGCCAGGCCAAACCCGACTCCCCTAAGAATACTGGTGCCAGAAATGGAGTCGGGAAACCAGCATGTGGCTAACATTGGTATTTTTGGGTCCAGTCTGTCTCTGTTCTGGACCTTGGCAGGGCCCGTAAACTCTCCCCTACATCTTACAAATTAATGAATTATTTAGGGTTTTTACTTGTAAGAGATTAACATTAAGATTAAGAGAAAAGTCTTGTTTTTTTTCCCACACTTGTACAAACACCAATTAACTTGATTAGATCTATCTGTAAACATAATTCTGGACCTTTCTGTGGCTTGCCATTTCAACTGTTTCTCCTGGTGACCTTTCTACTTGTAGCCTCCAACAGAACATTTCTCCTTCAGAAGCTGACTGACCCATCATGCATTTCCAGCACTGTCTGCTATCACGTTAAATTTGTATCATTAACTTTGGGTGGTTGTAGCAACAATTTTGCAATTACATAGCAACGATGATAGCGTTCCTCATAACTGTATGATATTTCCTTTAGCTCCACTGTCTCGACTTTGTTTTTCTATCATCCCTACCCCTTTCAGCAGGTTGCTCTACTGGTTTCCATCAAATGATGAGTTCCATGGTAAATAATTGGACAAAACCTCCAAATTGTCAGCGCAATGTCATTAAAATCCCTAATCCCTGGAACTGCAAAGATCAAATGATATTTGCAGCAGGAGGTGGGAAGTGACTCCTGTCGCCTAGAAACAGCAGCTGCTGCTGTCATCTGTGCAGACTGATTTGTCTGACTTAAATCAAGACTGACTTCATTAGACTGCATGAGGAAGCAAAGGGAAAACATCTCAGCATAGGGATGATTTATTCTTGAAGCAACAATATCAACCTGATGCTGTCGACAGTATCAGAAGTAATCAGAAAGAGCAAAAGCATAGGCCTAATTAAATGAATGCGTTTAAGAGTGTTATCAAGAGAGCATAGAATTCCTGAAAGATGTTAAGTGTTTGGACAAGGGAACCGTAGGATATGGATTCACCTTGGGTGGTTGCATAAAATAGGCGACTTAATTTTTACACTCTGCCTGGCTTTCTATTCTGTTGAAGTGTGTGTTACAGTACCGTAATTTCACCTCATACTCATTTACTTTATCGTGCTTCTGCTGCTGTTCTTGATTGATTCAAACTTGGAGACAAATCTGTGCAATAAATTAAGCGAGCCTGCCTCTTTGGGGAGCAATATGTTTCACCTAATAATAAAATAAAAACAGAAAGCTGTTGGAAATACTCAGCAGGTCAGGCAGATTTAATGTTTCAGGCTGGTGGCTTTTCATCAGAACTGGAAAATTATTATTTTTTTATTCATTCAGAGGATGTAGGCTTCACTGGCTAGGCCAGCATTTATTGCCTATTCCTAGTTGCCCTTGAGAAGGTGGTGGTGAGCTGCCATCTTGAACCACTGCAGTCCATGTGGTGTAGGTACAACCACAGTGCTGTTAGGAAGGGAGTTCCAGGATTTTGACCCAGCGACAGTGAAGCAACGGCGATATATTTCCAAGTCAGGATGGTGAGTGACTTGGAGGGGAACTTCCATGCAGTGGTGTTCCCATCTATCTGCTGTCCTTGTCCTAGATGGTAGTGGTCGTGGGTTTGGAAGGTGCTGTCGAAGGAGCCTTGGTGAATTCCTGCAGTGCATCTTGCAGATGGTACACACTGCTGCTACTGTGCATCGGTGGTGGGAGGAGTGAATGTTCGTGGATGTGGTGCCAATCAAATGGGCTGCTTTGTCCTGGACGGTATCAAGTTTCTTGAGTGCTGTGGGAGCTGCACTCATCCAGGCAAATGGGGATTCACCACACTCCTCACCTGTGCCTTGTCGATGGTCGACAGGCTTTGGGGAGTCAGGAAGTGAGTTACTTGTCGCAGAATTCCTAGCCTCTGACCTGCTCTTGTAGCCACAGTATTTATATGACTAGTCCAGTTCAGTTTCTGGTTAATGGTAACCCCCAGGATGTTGATAGTGGGGGATTCAGTGATGGTAATGCCTTTGAACGTCAAGGGGCGATGGTTGGATTCTCTCTTGTTGGAGATGGTCATTGCCTGACACTTGTGTGGCGCAAATGTTACTTGCCACTTGTCAGCCCAAGCCTGGATATTGTCCAGGTCTTGCTGCATTTGGACATGGACTGCTTCAGTATCTGAGGAGTCGCGAATGGTGCTGATCATCCTGCAATCATCAGCAAACATCCTCACTTCTGACCTTATGATGGAAGGAAGGTCATTGATGAAGCAGCTGAAGATGGCTGGGCTGAGGACACTGCCCTTAGGAATTCCTGCGGTGATGTCCTGGAGCTGAGATGAATGATCTCCAACAACCACAACCATTTTCCATTGTGCTAGGTATGACTCCAACCAGCGGAGATTTTTCCCCCGATTTCCATTGACTTTAGTTTTGCTAGGGCTCCTCAATGTCACACTCGGTCAAAGGCCGCCTTGATGTCAAGGGCAGTCACTCTCACCTCACCTCGGGAGTTCAGCTCTTTTGTCCATGTTTGAATCAAGGCTGTAATGAGGTCAGGAGCTGAGTAGCCCTGGCAGAACCCAAACTGGGCGTCAGTGAGCAGGTTATTGCTAAGCAAGTGCCGCTTAATAGCAGTGTTGATGACCTCTTCCATTACTTTACTGATGATGGAGAGTAGACTGATAGGGTGGTAATTGGCCAGGTTGGATTTGTCCTGCTTTTTATGTTCAAGACATACCTGGACAATTTTCCACATAGCCAGGCAGTGTTGTAGCTATACTGGAACAGCTTGGCTAGGGGCGTGGCAAGTTCTGGAGCACAAGTCTTCAGTACTATTGCCTGAATATTGTCAGGGCTAATAGCCTTTGCAATATTTAGTGCCTTCAACCGTTTCTTGATATCACATGGAGTGAAACGAATTGGCTGAAGGCTGGCATCTGTAATGCTGGGCCCTCCGAAGGAGGCCAAAATGGATCATCCACTCGGTATTTCTGGCTGAAGATTGTAGCAAATGCTTCAGCCTTATCTTTTGCACTGATGTGCTGGGCTCCTCCATTGTCCAGTGAGTTATTTAATTGTCTACCACCATTTACGACTGGATGTGGTAAGACTGCAGAGCTTAGATCTGATCTGTTGGTTGTGGGATCGCTTAGCCCTGTCTATCACTTGCTGCTTATGTTGTTTGGCATGCAAGTAGTCCTGTGTTATAGCTTCACCAGGCTGACACCTCATTTTTTTATATACAGGGTGCTGCTCTTCGCATGCCATCCTGCACTCTTCATTGAATCAGGGTTGATCCCCTGGCTTGATGGTAATGGTGGAGTGGGGGATATATCAGGCCATGAGGTTACAGATTGTATTCGAGTACAATTCTGCTGCGGCTGATGGCCCACTGCACCTCATGGATGCCCAATCTGAGTTGCTGGATCTATTTGAAATCTATCCCATTTAGCACGGTGGTAGTGCCACAATGACTGTATGGTGGTCACTCCTACCGATTCTGTCATGGACAGATGCATTTGCAGCAGGCAGGTGGTGAGGATGAGGCCAAGTATGTATTTCCTGTTGTTGGTTCCCTCACCACCTGCCACAGATCCAGTCTAGCAGCTATGTCCTTTCGAACTCAGCCAGCTTGGTCAATCGTGGACAGTGAAGTCCCCCTCCAGGAGTGCATTCTGCATCCTTGACATACTCAGTGCTTCCTCCAAGTGGTGGTAACATGGAGGAGCACTGATTCATCAGCTGAGGGAGGGCGGTATGTGGTAATCAGCAGGAGGTTTCCTTGCCCATGTTTGACCTGATGCCATGAGACTTTGTGGGGTCTGGAGTCACATACCCAGGTGTGGTGATGTTGGTGTCTGGGACATTATCTGTAAGGTATGATTCCATGGGGGTTGACAGGACTGAGATTGCCGTTGTCCGGTGCCCAGGTCAATGCCGGGTGGTCCGTCTGTTTCATTCCTTTTTTGTGACTTTGTTACAACTGAGTGGCTTCAGAGGGCATTTAAGAGTCAACCACATTGTTGTGGGTCTGGAGTCAGATATAGGCCAAACCAGGTAAGGACGACAGATTTCCTTCCCTAAAGGACATTAGTGTAGTGAACCAGCTGGGTTTTTACAGACTTCAGGTTTCATCAGACTTTTGTTTCCAGATTTTTATTGAATTCAAATTCCACCATCTGCCATGGCAGGATTTGAACTCAGGTACCCAGAGCATTACTCTGGTTCTCTAGATTACTTGTCCAGCAACAATACCACTACACTATTGCCGACTTAAATGTTAAATGTTAGAGATGGGCAAGTTTTAAGCAAGCACAGAGGTGGGGAAAGCGGAGCAGGTGGTTGGGGATGAGCTAGGGAAGAGCAAAAGGAAAGGTCTATGACAGGGTGGAAGACAGACATGATTTAATGACAAATGGGATGATGGTGCAAGGCAAAGGGGATGAAAATGGGGCAAGTAATAAAACAAAAGATGGATCTAGAGGTACTGTAAGTGGAAACCTAATGATGTGGGCTTCATCTGTGTATCTGAGGACAGCTCCAGCCTCAGTGGCATTATAAACATTGCCCAACAAACAGAGCATGCCATTCCTTTTTGTCCACTGGCAGACAGTTTGCCCATATGTCTAGTTTTGTGCCTATTACTCTATAAAGATCTCCAATAATTGTAAAAGAAGTGACTAGAAACAAAGTCACAAACTTCAGCTTGTACTAATTGTCCAGTGGTGCAGTTGTCCTCTTTATTGTGTTAGTGCTATGATCACACAGATTGAAGTCAGAGTGGCAATGAGGGAGTAGCCCCGAGCCTGAATCAGACGGAAGATTGAGACGAGAAAAGAATGTTACTAAATTAATTGTCTTCTAACCCACAGCACATCTCTTCTGCAGTATTCATTCTTGTATTGATTACTTTGAGGCGTTCAATGTGATCCACAGCTGCTCACAGGCTCTGCCAATTGAGATGAACTTGATAGAATTCCTGGGGTAGCCCAGAAATATGTTGGACACATCCCAAAATTAGCTTTTGACATAATGAGGACAGGAAGAAGTGCCTGCACAATTTGTGGGGGTGGAGGCCTAGCAGATTTGGGCTCCATCCAAAATTACAGCTCGCCATTTGTTTCTCTCCACCCCCTTGGATAACGCTGGAATTTATAGCCTTGAATATTTTAGAGCACAGAGAACAGTGTACATTTATTAAGGGATTTGGTTCTGGAATATCTCATCCTGATCAAAACGGCAGCACAAGGCGCACATGTTTAACTTTGAAGGGAGGAGAGAAAACAAGGGAGTAAGACAATATTCACAATGAAAGTTCTGATTGTGTGATAGAGCAAACATCAATAACAGCCCCAGACCAAAGCTGTATCTCTCCTAATTTTCATTTCCTCTTTCCTCTTGTTCTCCCTCATTATTTCTGCAACCATGAAACTGAGCAGCAGGATGGGCCCCCAGAGCTACAGATGACTCAACTGCAGTTCTGACAGAAATCCCCCACTGTAGGTGAACTAATAGGAGAAAACATTAATATTTGTGCAGCCAGGTGGACTCTTGGCCTCCCTCTGGTTTGATATTATCATCACTGACTCAGAATTGCGTATGTTTGTGATACAGAACTTTAACTCTTCATAGGCTGTGCTTGCAACCTCGAACTCAAGAGGAAGTTCTGGTTCAATACCAAGCCACTGTATTTCTTACACTACTGACATTTGAAGTATGTCTTTAACAAGTGTCTCAGTGCTCTTCAGTCTCCTGACTGCATGTATTTGTGTACAATAATGAAAAGAAATAATCAAATTGAGCCCCATACTTCCACTGTCTTTCCAGAACCGGATACTTGTGCAGGGTCCAAAATGGGTGTAAATTATGTCGCCTGACATATTGCTCTAATACGTCACTTCTGTACCCACTTTTGAATTGTAAAGAAAGTCAATATATCAGAGTATTATCTGTGAGAGTTGACCTTGCCTCGAAAGAGCAAGATGTAGAATCAGTTTGGGTAGAGATAAGAAATAGTAAAGGTAAGAGGTCACTTGTGGGAGTAGTTTATAGGCCCATATTTACACAGTAGGACAGAGTATACAGGAAGAAATAATTGAGGCATGAGAGAAAGGTACTGCAATAATCATGGGTGACTTTAATCTACACATAGATTGGGTGAATCAGATTGGCAAAGGTATCCTGAAACATGAGTTCATAGGTCGGAATTGTCCCAGATTTGCACAAAGTGTGGTAGCAGGTGGGAAAAAGAACATTAGCCCGCCGACTGCAATGGTGAGTTTTTGCACTGTATTGTCCCATTCCTGCCTCATTAATAATGTGTTCCTAGGAAACATGCCAGATCGCTGACAGGGTGACCTCTGCTGTTGTAGGGTGGCTGAGTTGTGCTATTAATGATAGAGTTGATCTGGAGACACTTCTTGGGTGGAAACATTAAGCATATTTACAATATACTCAGCAGCAACTACATGTGTACTTTCAACTCCAACTCTAACTCTATCTCTACACTGACTCCTGAGGTAGCCCGCGCTACTCTCCTATTGTTTACCAAGATCATGTGATCTTGCCTAACATGTATTATTCTTAAAGGTACATTACACTAAACAAAACCATAATTACTACATTCCTCCCCCTTTAACTCGGCTATACATATATTTACAAGTACATACTTTTCAAGACAACATAATATTTACACTGGGTAAAGAATTTACAAGTTCAGTCTTTCAGATGGTTTCCTGGTAAGTGTGGAACTTCGCAGCTCCATAACTTCAGGTTCTTTATCAGGAACCTCCTTCTCTGGAGTTGCCTGAACATCAGGTGCTTCGGTGGGCACTTGCAATTCTGTATCCTCAACACTACAGGAACATCAGACATATCAGTCCTGGATTCAGTACCGTCAACAGGAAACGGAGACCCTGTCATGATCACTGATGGAACCAAATCTTGGTGATTTGCCTCTCTCTTTCTAAAATTGTCCACATGTTTCCGGATGATCCGGCCTTCCACCTCCAGATGGTAAAATAGAGCTCCAGTCATTGCAGTTAACTCACCCGGTAACCAGTTTGGTCCTTCCCCGAAGTTTTTCACGTATACCGGCTCTCCCACGGCAAATTTCCTCTCGTGATTTTTGCCAGTCGTGACTAGTTTTCTGGCTTCCCTGACTCCTTTCCACCTTCCCCTCTAAATCCGGCATTATTAAGCTCAATCTCATCCTGAGACGGTGCTTCAACAATAACTCCACAGGTGTGACACCTGTTGTTATGTGAGCGGTAGTCCTGTAATGAAAAAGAAAGTGTGCTAGCTTGGTTTCCAAGGAATTGCCAGTTAGCTTTTAAATGCCTGCCTTAAATGTTTGAACTGCCCTTTCGGCCAGTCCGTTTGAGGAAGGGTGGTACAGTGCTGTTTTCATGTAAGTGATACCATTGAGGCTGATAAACCACTGAAACTCAGCACTCGTATATGCCGTGCCGTTTTCGGAAACAATTACTTCTCATAGTCCGTGAATGGCAAAACTCTGACGTAGTTTCTCAATTGTAGTGGCCAACATTGGTGACTTTACCTCATATATGTCCAACCATTTTGAATGGGCATTGACAATGAGCAGAAACCTTATTCCCAGGAAAGGTCCAATGTAGTCAATGTGTAACTGCACCAAGAGTCTACTTGGCCACTACTATGGGTCACTGGCAACTTTTGCAGTTGCTGACATTGCGCACAGTGCTTTACTAAACTCTCTATTTCACCATCCATCCCAGGCCACCATAGATAACTGTGTGCTATGGTCTTCATTCAGGAAATTCCTGGATGGGCACTGTATAGTTCAATTAAAAGTGGCTCCCTTCCCTTTGGAGGAACTTTCACTCGTGCTCCCCACAATAAGATGCCATCCAGGCTGGTTATTTCATGTCTTCTGTTGAAGTACAGTTTTATTTAATCAGATATAGGCTCCTATGACCAACCATGTAGCACTTGCTCTCATACCTGAGATAGGACTGGGTCCCGACTTGTCCAGTCTCTGATCTGTCGAGCACACACCGGCGAGGAATCCAAGAAATTTAACAGTAAATCAAGTTCCCGTGAAACTGGGATGTGCTCATCATTTTCTTGTAAAGGCAAACGACTAAGGGCACCGGTGTTTGCGATTTGATTGCCAGGCCTATGTACAAAACGTATTCCTATGCTGCCAGAATTAAAGCCCATTATCGTATTCTTGCAGAGGCTATGGGTGGTATAGCCTTGTACTCACTAAACAATCCTAGCAATGTTTGTGATCTGAAACGATTGTAAAATGGTGTCCGTTTATGTACTGGTGAAATTTTTTGACATCGAAGACGGTGGACAGGCCCTCTTTTTCTAACTGCAAGAATCCCTTTTCTGCTGTCGTGAACATTCTTGCTTTATAACCTATTGGCTGTTTCGTGCCATCATCCATCCGATGAGAGAGCACTGCTCCCACTCCTTAGGGAGATGTGTCACATGTCGGCACCAATTCTTTCGTCTGGTCATAATGCGCTAATTGATTGGACGAGTGCAACAATTGTTTCACCCTTATGAAAACTTCTTTCTGGGGCACCCCCCAAGACCAACGTTGGTTCTTTTTGCATAGAGAATGCAGGGGGGGGGGCAGCACTGTAGACAAATTGGGTAAGAAACGCCCATAATAATTGATCATTCCTAGGAATGATTTGAGCTCGGAGGTGTTCTTTGGTGCCGGTGCCTCTCTTATGGCTCTCACTTTCTCCTCAACCAGGTGGAGGCCCTGTAAATCTACCCGGTGACCCAAATAGATTACCTCCCTCGCTTAGAACGTTCACTTTTCTTTTTTTAAACACGCTCCAGATTGCAAGGAATGTTTTAACACTTCTAAGTTTGCCAAATGCTCTTCTTCAGTGAATCCTGTCACCAATAATTCGTCTAAATAGACTACAACCTGGGGCATCCCTGCAGTAAACTTTCCAGGTTTAAGGGTGGCGGGCTAGTCAGCCAGGCAGCTTTGCGTTTTTCAGGAAACCTCATCCAAGGGTGGGATGAGGTTTCCATTATTAAATTTAAAAAAACAAAAACCTATGCGCAGAACTTTTATAATGTCTGTGCTCAGGTGACTTCTTGTGTTGCCTGGGCATTTCTTTCCCGATTTAAAAATCTTCATTTGATACTTTTGAAGTTTTCAGCTCCCTGAGGCAGCTCTCTGCCTTCAGGGAGCTTTCTGTAAGCGCTCCCCCGCGCCCCCGCTGACTTCAGCGCTCGCCTACCTCCCGCCCCCAACCCAGGCAGCGCTGATCATATTAACCCGCGCTTCACGATGGCTGGCCATTAATTGGCCAGAGAGTGTGAAATCGCAGTTGGGGGTCGATCGCAGGTGGCGGTCCGTTCCCCGGCCAGTCGCGGGCCCGATGGTCGCGCCTGCACACCAATCTAAAAATCCTGCCCAGAGTCATCCCACTGGCCGCTGATGATCTGGACTGTTCCTGTGCTGATTGTGAGGTTGGCGGTACTCAGCCAAGTAAGGATCCAGTAGTGCAGCATTCATCAGACCATGCAGTGAGTCACTTCCCCTGTTCCAGAGTCCCTTGCTATGCACTAATTATCTCTCCTTGCTTTCATAGACGCACCTGGAAAGCAGCCAAGGGGCTCCATGACCAAGCCCCAAAGACACTTTGGAAGAAGAATCTGATGTCACACTCATTGAAGACCCGTCACAGCATTCCCCACACCCTCCACCAGTGCAGAGACAGGCACCTCAGTGGGCCCTAGTTCTAGAGTAGCCTTGGGGTTACAATCTGATGAGCACATCACGTCTGATCCACAGCAGGCAGTGGCAGGGACTTCCCAGGTTTCTGACACTCAGAGGACTGCTGGAGGCCGGAAATCTGCTGAGTCCGAGTCATATGTCGAGCCTCTGGACTCAGTCATACCTCAGTTGCTGGAGCTGCAAAGGCAAGCTCAGGAACATCAGGAAGAGATGTCTGCTGCACTCCTCAGATTTCAAGGCATAATGGAGCAGTCTGTCCACCTTCATTCTGAGGTGATAGTGCCAGCATGACACTGCACCGAGGTCATCACTGGTAGGGTGGAAGCTGCCATGCCTTAGTCCAGGACATTGGTCCCGCACTGCTGCACGGGCTGAACTCCATTACTGATGCCATAGTTGACTTCTAACTCGATCTCACTCCAGCTTTCCTTTCTCCTTAAGGAGTCAGCCTGGGGCCCTCGGGCACCCATAGGGAGGAGGATCAGCAGGTGCACACCCCGGGGCCATCCGCCCAGGTGACTCCAGGCGTGTCCAGCCCATCCGAATCCTCTCTTCCTGTGACTCCAGCAGCTCCAGCTCCACAGGACGAGGAAGGTGCCGCAGCCACACAGGAGGACCCTGAAAGCAGGCCGGGGCCCTCCGGGTCTCAGCCCTCCAGAGGAAGCCCACCAAGGTCATCATAGACAGGGCATAGCAGTCAGCAGGCTGCCTCCACCTCCGCTGTGGAGCACCAGAACATAGCATGGGTTAGCATGGATGTGCTAAGAACTTCTCTTGGTTAAGTCTGAAGGCCCCTTCATGCGTGCCAAAGAATGTTGGCCACCAGTTGGAGGGCCAGTGTGAGTGCAATCATTGGCTGTGCAAACCCCACCCATCTCTGCCCCACTCTACTTGACTCTACTTGGTGGCAGCTTCAGCCATTGGACTGCATGCTGCACACTCAGTTCAAGCACAGGCATTCTCCTAGCCCACACTGCAAGGCTGCGCTTTTAGCTTGAACCATGATGGATACTAATCCAAACATTAATAAAAACATTGCAAGGAGCTGTGAGTGCCTCCACCAATGACTGCGCCAAGTGGTTATGGTACTGGGTTTGTAACCCCAAGATCAAGAGTTCAAATCTCACAATGGCAAACTATGAAACAATGGCCACTTTCTGCAAGGGGACTGTACAACTTGCCTAGTTGGCCAATTGCTCTGCTGCCCCCTAAAACACATATTAATTTGCAGTCTGCGCCCAAGAGATGAAAAGTTGTGAAGCAATTTGTAGCACCTTCATGCCTTTGCATTGCTTGAGTGGGCAGAAAAACTTCAGAGTACAGACGCCATGAACTTTAATGGAGCTACAGCTGAATTATCTCAGCTGCGGAAGAATGCTCACTTTTAACAAGCTTTTCCAAATGCATTGCCGCTTCCTTCACCCCACCCCCCTGGCATGTACTTGAGTATTTCCTTCAGTCTCTCTGTGCTGCCTGGCCCCCCAATCCCTCCAGCATGTGATTGAGTATTTCCTCGAGTTTGTCTGTGCTGCCTTGCCACCCCCAACCCCTGCCGCACCCCACCACCCCCCAATCAGAGTCTACTTGCCAACCAATCAGCACTCCGTTCTTGTACAGTATAAATTGTTGTTTTCCCCCTATATTGGTATTCTTGCAAAGTGTCGTGATAAGTGCAAGACAAAAAGCTTTGACATGTCTCTTCTTTCAGCAATACTCAAGTTCTGACCTACCAAATGACTATTTTCATCATTGACAATCAATACCTAAGCTGGACCATTATTTATAATGGGTAGAAGTGACGTCCTATGATAGTAACTCTGGCAGTCTATATACACAATGGTAAACCTGTGCACAGTAATATCCTAACCAAAAAGACCACCCATGTGCAGTTCGAGGGATGATTATCTGTAATAATGTGCTCTGGGGACTTTAATAATTTCTGCATTGACCTGTGAAGAACAGCAAAGTGATTCTGTCAAATAACCAATGCCTCTTTTTGGTGGTGAGAAAACACAACATCCTTTCTATTTATCATGTTATTTAAGAATTTCCTCCCTATATTGGAAATAACAACTTTCCAAAATATTGGTAGCTGTCATTTTTCATTGGAACAATGCATCTCAATATAACAAGTGATAAGTCATTTTCTCCCTGTCATGCATTGTCAGTATACAGAGCCAAAGATCAATCACTGTTTCTTCCTTTCATTAATAAGGCAACCAAATGATTCTTGATTACAATGACATTCAATATATTAATATGGGTTAAAAATCCACTTTTGCATGCTATTTATGCTTGCAGTTGAAGAATATTATTTTTATTCCAGATGATGATTAAAGCAGCAATTTTGTTGTAACATCTTGCTGAATCATTATTGCGAATTCAACTCAACTGCTTTATTATGCCTAGGGGCCTTGTTTCTTTTCTAGCACTGGACTGTGCTTATAAAATAGATGTTGATCCACCAAGAAACTTCGATTAGACCACTTAGGCCTTAATGCTGAAATGAATCATTCATAGCTACAGGAAGAACAGTATTTAGTATTCCAGTGTTAATTCGATAGTCTTTTCCATAATATGCAGTTCTCCAGATGGCAGCATTTGAAATAAATGGTTGTTCATTAAGGTTTAACGAGCCTAACAATATGAAACTGTTGCGACCATAAGATTTATGGATAAATGTTTAAGATCACATGATAATTACAACTGAGGAAGGCCATTTGACCCATCTTAATACAGTCACCCGGAGAAATGCCCGTGTTCCCTATCATAAGTATCCAATTGTTTCTAAATGTCAGGGCTTTTGCATCCATTAACCTAACTGGGCATTTATTTCAATTTGTATGACAAAGCTTTTCTTGCTCCCTGTGTGGATGAGGAAGAGGGCTGGAGGGAGGATGAGCCAGCTGACCACGGCATCGTGGCACAGGAGGCCATTCAAGAGGGGGGGAGCAAAAAGACAAGTGGTAGTTGTAGGGCATTCTATAATTAGGGGAATTGATAGCTTCCTTTGTAAGCAGGATCGAGAGTCCCGCATGGTATGTTGCCTGCCCAGTGCCAGGGTAAGGGACATCTCTGACCGGCTTGAAAGGATATTGGAGAGGGAGTGGGAGGATCCAGTTGTGGTGTACGTCGGGAGAAATAATCCCCTGTTTGGGGATTATCAGGAACTAGGAACTAAATTAAAGAACAGGTCCTCAAGGGTTATAATCTCCGGATTACTAGCCGAGCCACGTGCAAATTGGCATAGGGACGCAAGAATAAGGGAAGTAAACACGTGGCTAAAGGAGTGGTGCGGGAAAGAGGGGTTCCATTTCATGGGGCACTAGCATCAGTATTGGAAGAGGAGGCAGCTATACCGTTGGGATGGTCTCCACCTGAACCGACCTGGGACCAATGTTCTAGCGAAAAGGGCAAATAGGGTGGTCAACAGGACTTTAAACTAGAAAGTGGGATGGTCGGGGGGAAGAGTAAAACTCCAAGAAGTATGACTAATGGGAAACAAAGCAGCAGGTTAGCGTGTGGGGGAGGTGGATTCAACTTCATGGAAAATTATGAAAAAACTGAAAAGAAAGGAGAGCCCAGGAGAGGCTATTAAAGTCTCCAGAACACAAAATAGGACAGAGTGTTTGGAAAGGGCTAGGAATCTAACTTCAAGCACATCAGATAAAGGGACGACAATGAGAAAAGGGACGGGAAATACAGGACTGAAGGTGTTGTATCTGAATGCACGCAGTATACGAAATAAGGTAAATGAGCTTGTGGCGCAGATTGAAATTGGCAGGTATGACGTGGTGGGTATTACGGAGACATGGCTGCAAGGGGATCAGGACTGGGAGCTAAATATCCGAGGATATACATTCTATCGAAAAGATAGGCAGGTTGGCAGAGGGGGTGGGGTTGCTTTGTTAATAAGAAATGAAATTAAATCGATAGCAAGAAATGATGTAGGGTCAGATAATGTAGAATCTGTGTGGGTAGAGTTGAGGAACCGCAAAGGTAAAAAAAAAAACATGGGAATTATGTACAGGCCTCCGAACAGTAGTCAGGATGTGGGGCACAAGATACACCAGGAGATAGAAAATTTGTGTAAGAAAGGCAAGGTTACAGTGATCATGGGGGATTTCAAAATGCAGGCAGACTGGGAAAATCAGGTTGGTAGTGGATCCCAAGAAAAGGAATTTGTGGAATGTCTACGAGATGGCTTTTTGGAACAGCTTGTGGTGGAGCCCACTAGGGAACAGGCAATTCTAGGTTTAGTGGTGTGTAATGAGGCAGATTTGATAAAGGAGCTTAAGGTGAAGGAACCCTCAGGAGGAAGTGACCATAATATGATAGAATTTACCCTGCAATTTGAGAGGAAAAAGCTGGAATCAGATGTAACAGTATTACAGTTGAATCAAGGCAACCACAGAGGCATGAGGGAGGAGCTGGCCAGAATTGACTGGGAAATGAGCCTAGCAGGAAAGACAGTGGAACAGCAATGGTAGGAGTTTCTGGGAGTAATTTGGGAGACACAGCAAAAATTCAAGCCTAGGAAGAAGAAGCATACCAAAGGGAGGACGAGGCAACCATGGCTGACAAGGGAAGTCAGGAACAGCATAAAAACTAAAGAGAAAGCATACAATGCAGCGATGAGCAGTGGGAAACCAGGGGATTGGGAAGCCTACAAAGACCAACAGAGGACAACTAAAAACGAAATAAGGAGGGAGAAGATTAAATATGAGGGTAAACTAGCCAGTAATATAAAAGAAGATTGCAAGAGTTATTTTTAGAGAAATAAAGGGTAAGAGAGAGGCAAAAGTGGATATTGGGCCGCTGGAAAATGACGCTGGAGAAGTAGTAGTGGGAACAAAGAAATGGCGGAGGAACTGAATAGGTACTTTGTGTCAGTCTTTACAGTGGAAGACATGAGTGACATCCCCAAAGTTCAAGAGAGTTGGGGGGCAGAGGTGAGTATGGTGGCCATTACCAAGGAGAAGGTGCTAGGAAAACTGAAAGGTCTGAAGGTGGATAAATCACCTGGACCAGATGGATTGCACCCCAGAATTCTGAAGGAGATAGCTGAAGAGATAGTGGAGGCATTAGTAATGATCTTTCAGGAATCACTGGAGTCAGGGAGGGTCCCAGAGGACTGGAAAATCACGAATGTAACCCTTCTGTTTAAGAAGGGAGTGAGGCAAAAGACAGGAAATTACAGGCCGATTAGCCTGACCTCAGTCGTTGGTAAGATTTTAGAGCCCATTATTAAGGATGAGATTTCAGAATACTTGGAAGTGCATGGTAAAATCAGGCAAAGTCAGCATGGTTTCATCAAGGGGAGGTCATGCCTGACAAATCTGTTAGAATTCTTTGAGGAGGTAATGAGTAGGTTACACAAAGGAGAGCCAATGGATGTTATCTACTTGGACTTCCAAAGTGTCGCACACGAGGCTGCTCAGTAAGATAAGAGCCCATGGTGTTAGAGGCAAGGTACTAGCATGGATAGAAGATTGGCTGTCTGGCAGGAGGCAGAGAGTGGGGATAAGGGGGTCCTTCTCAGGATGGCGGCCGGTGACTAGTGGAGTTCCGCAGGGGTCAGTGTTGGGATCACAACTTTTCACTTTATACATTAATGATCAAGATGAAGGAACTGAGGGCATCCTGGCTAAGTTTGCAGATGATACAAAGATAGGTGGAGGGACAGGTAATATTTAGGAGGTGGGGAGGCTGCAGAAGGATTTGGACAGGTTAGGAGAATGGGCAAAGAAGTGGCAGATGGAATACAACGTAGGGAAGTGTGAGGTCATGTACTTTGGTAGGAAGAATAGAGGCATAGACTATTTTCTAAATGAGGAGAGAATTAAGAAATCTGGAGTGCAAAGGGACTTGGGATTCCTAGTCCAGGATTCTCTTAAGGTTAACTTGCAGGTTGAGTTGGTAGTTAGGAAGGCAAATGCAATGTTGGCATTAATTTCGAGAGGACTAGAATATAAAAGCAGGGATGTGCTGCTGAGGCTTTATAAGGCTCTGGTCAGACCATATTTAGAATATTGTGAGCAACCTTGGGCCCCGTATCTCAGGAAAGATGTGCTGGCCCTGGAGAGGGTCCAGATGAGGTTCATGAGAATGATCCCAGGAATGAAAGGCTTAACATATGTGGAACATTTGAGGACTCTGGGTCTATATTCGATGGAGTTTAGAAGGATGAGGGGGGATCTGATTGAAATTTACAGAATACTGAAAGGCCTGGATAGAGTGGACGTTGGGAAGATGTTTCCATTAGTAGGAGAGACTAGGACCCGAGGGCACAGCCTCAGAGTAAAGGGAAGACCTTTTAGAACAGAGATGAGGAGAAACTTCTTTAGCCAGAGAGTGGTGAATCTATGGAGTTCATTGCCACAGAAGGCTGTGGAGGCCAGGTCACTGAGTGTATTTAAGACCGAGATTGATAGGTTCTTGATTGGTAAGGGGATCAAAGGTTACGGGGAGAAGGCGGGAGAATGGGGTTGAGAAACTTATCAGCCATGATTGAATGGCAGAGCAGACTCGATGGGCCGAATGGCCTAATTTCTGCTCCTATGTCTTATGGTCTATAGTTTGAATCTATGTCCCCTATTTCCACCCCTACAATTTAAAATAATATTCCAGTTGACATTTGCTCCACTCTTGGGTGCCTCAGTAAAATCATGTAAACTGCTGCTTCACCTGGAAGGAGTGTTTGGGGCCTTGGAGGGTAAGGGGAGAGGAGGTAAAAGGGCAGATGTTACATCGCCTGCGCTGGGTAGACCAAATGTAGATTGGATAACGGATTTGCGGAATACCTCTGCTCAGTCCTCAAGCATGCCACTGAGCTCCAGTGGCTTGCCATTTTAATTCTCCACCTTGCTGTCTAGTGGACATCTCCATCCTCAGACAATGAAGCTCTATGCAAGCTTGAGGAACAGCACCTCAACATCAAGTTCAGCAATTTCAGACTGCTAACTCTGCCTCTCAATTTTATTTCTTTTGTTTTGTATGTGTCGGTCTTAACTTTTCTTTCAGACACAGCTGCTTATTATTCTGCCAATCATACCCACTTTGGACTCTTTGGATTCTTTACCACAACCATTACCAGTCATTTTGTCTTTGTACCATGAAATCAGTTAACCAGTTAATCTCTCCACCCTGTCACAGACCTTCCCTTTTGTTCTTCCTTTCCTCTTTCACCTGCACAAACCTATTACATTTTTATCTTCCTTCAGTTATGAAGAAAGGTCCTTGACCTGAAGCATTAACTCCCTCTCTCTCTCCTCTGATGCTGTCAGACATGATGCATATTTCCTGCATTTTCTGCTTTTATTTCAGGTTTCTAGCATCCACGGTATTTTACTTTTGTTGACAATTTTTAGCCTGACATTCAACCATCTGGGAAGCTGGAAACTCTGCTGATGGAAGGGATGATTATTTTTCAGTTTTTTAAAAATTAAATTTGCTGAGCTGTCCTAAGGCAGCGAAACTAAGCGAATGCTACCAGAAAGAAACAGAGATAGTGTGGGAAAAGAGGAGATATTGGTATTTGGATAACCCTTGGAATCTGTCCAAATCAGATAAGGTGAGGCCTAGTGTCCAGCTACAAATACGAACATCTTTATCTGGAAGGTTGACTATAAGGGGCTTCATGATGGGAAATTAGTGACAGAAAGGTGAAGTAATATAGACAGCTTCTGGGTGGATTCAAACTCTATGGTTTAAACAAAGGACTCAGAATATGATTGGGCATTGTGTTTTTAAGAGACTATTAAGAGGGCGACATGGCCCTGTAAATATTGTAACCCAAGTTCATCCTCGAAAAAGGGATGTAAAAGATTGAACACATTGGAGACCATTATTGCAGTGAAGAGGCAGGATCCCGACTGAGCATCAAAAGGAGAATCTGCAATCAACAGGAGCTGGATGGGTAATTGTACAACTAAGCTTACTGGAAACATATTTGAGCATTATGTTGTCAGACATTGCTGAAGCATTTATTTGCTGGGAATACTGCAACAAAGCCATTTGTTTTTGTTCCCACTATTTTCTTTTCTTCTTTCCTAACCTATTAAATCTGTAATCATTTTCTTTTCCCTTCTTTTTCAACCTGTTCAATCTGTAATCATTTTCAGTAATTATTTTAAATCTGTGCCAATTTTAATTCTGTAATCCTGGGTACAAATAAATTATAACCCTATTAAATATAACAACCTTTTGAGTGAGTCATCAATTTGTTCCTTTGTAATTCGTAGATGAAAACGAACAATAATCCTGAATATGTGTTATAAAACCAAAAGGCTTACAACCTGCATTTTCACCAGTTTTGAGTTTAATTAGTTGCCTTTTATGTGAAGTTTTATCTATAGCATCTTGTAAGCCAGGATTATTAATTAGGTAATGTTGTACTAATGATCCTCAAGGCTATGCCTAATAATCAATCCCATTATTTCACAAAGAATTAAAGTAAGGCTTTAATGAGTTAGTAGTTGCCAGTGTCAGTTTTGTCAGTCTTTGGAACTGTGCACAGCAACTTACTCCCAATGTACTGACATCTCGCTGGCGTCCATTGACTTACACAGGTTGACTGCCAGTGTGTCAAAAATCTCTTCCCTTGTCTCTCTCAGAATTCTGAGATAAATATCATCTATCTCAGGAGATTTATTTGTTTTGATTCCATTTAGACTTTCAAGGGCATCAATCTTATTTGCAACATGTTCATTTATATTATTTGAGATTTTTTTGGAAGGCATGTTGCTCGTGCCTTCCTTGGCGAATACTGGGAGGCTATGGTTATTAAGAATGTTTACTATACGGCAATTGTTCTCAGGCCTTCAAACACTCTTTTCCTCAGATAGCTGAAGGCTGCGCTGGCACACTGAAAGCAGTTTTGAACCTTAAACTTGGCACCAAGCTCACAGTCTACACAGTGGTAGTGATACCCGTTCTGTATGGCTCAGAGACATGTACTACGTACAGCAGGCACCTCAAAACTCTGGAGAAGTACCACCAGCGCTGCCTCTGCAAGATCCTGCAAATCCATTGGCAGGATAGGCGTACCAATATCAGTGTTCTCGCTCAGGCCAACATCCCCAACATTGAAGCATCGACCATGCTCGATCAGCTCTGCTGGGTGGGCCACATCCTGAAACGAAACTCCCAAAACAAACGCTCTACCTGGAGCTTTGACAAGGCAAGCAAGCCCCAGGAGGACTGAGGAAATGCTTCAAGGACACTTTCAAAGCTTCCTTGAAAAAGAGCAACATCTCCACTGACATCTGGGAATCCCAGGCCCAACACCGCCTGAAGTGGAGGGAAAGCATCCAGGAAGGAGTTGAACACCTCGAGCCTCATCACCAAGCTAGCTGTAGCCAAGCGTCGAAAGGAAAAGGGGCATGTGGCAACCCAGGTACCCCACCCACCCACTCCCCCACCACTGTCTGCCCCACCTGTGACAGATACTGTAGGTCACGCATTGGACTCTTCAGCCACCTGAGAACTCAATTTTAGTGTGAAAGCAGGTCATCCTCGACCCCGAGGGACAGCCTCAGAAGAAGTTCTCAGGTTTAAGACCATTTGCAAATTTTATGATTGCCGTTGTGATATAGAAATAAATCTTTATTGTTATGCTTAGCTTCCGTTTTTATGCTTTTTTAAAACCAGTTCTCTCTCTCTCACTCTGATCACTCTTTTGATCTGTATTTGCATTTTTTGGTATCCTGATGAGCCCCTTCTCTTTTCTCCCTGCAGAATTTATCCTCTTTAGGTGTGATGTAGTCAATCATCTCCAAAGTCTTCATAATATTTTGCCGATTGACCTTCAGCATCTGTCAACCTCAATGTTGGTGAATACGTTATTATTATAATGGAAAGGTCGCAAAAGCCCTTGTGGAAAGCAGTCATGCTGGTTGACTCTAAGAAACATATGTAGTTCTGAAATAATATTAAGTCTCTTCAATGTTTCTGCTGTCTAAGTGTGCATTTTTGATAATGTAAAACTAGGGTATATTTCTGATAGTTCCTATTATAAATGCAAGGACTTGCAGGATTATGGGGAAAGAACAGGACTAATTGGATTGCTCTTCTGAAGGGCCAGCACAGTGGAGTGAATGTCCTTTTTATGCGTTGTAAGATTTTATTATAAATTTCCAATAACATTCATTGCATTTAGCTCTGCTTAGCATTTCCTATATAATTCAATCCAATGAATATCTAGTAATAATTTTGTGATGGCAAGCAATTCTTAATGACAGATAATTAGAAGAATGAGTGCTGGAAGATTGACTATGTCTACTGAGGGTTATTCCATTGATTCAGCACTTGGAAGGGCCATGCCTCATAAGGATACCTCAGATGAGGCATGGTGGAAAACAAAGCATTATGATTCCTAATAATCAAATAGTACTTTTATAAGAATATATATATATATAAAACAACCAGTTCCATTCAAATTTTGACTTCCAATTTCATTACGTATTTCATGAACTCTTTGAGCATCATTTGATTTTATCCTTTACAATGCCTCTAATGTTACTGTAGCAATATCTTTCTCTCAGCAGCCCCTCCAAAGATTTATAACTTTAGTGTTGCTGAAAAAAGAAACATGTTGTCGAAGCTTTTTACCTTGTACTGATCAGGGCAGATTTGCAAGAATACCAAATTTCAAAGCGAACAACAAATTTATACTGCATGTGAAAAAGGTGCTGATTGGTTACCTAGTGGACTTTGATTGGTTGAGGCATTTCCATGGAGAATGCACCAGGCAACGGTTGTCCTGCATACTTTTGTTCAGTTAAAAAGATGCAATGCCTGCACATGCTCTCTTTGTTTGCAGAAAGGGCTTGTGTATGAATACATGTAGCTCTTAGCAAACATAATTGAGCCACATTGTGAGTCTGACTGACGATCTTAAATTGGTTGTTACTGTAATTCTTAGTATACTCGGGGTTGTTCAGTAAGTGTTATCTAATCGTGGAATTACATCTAATGTGGAACAATATGTTCTGAGTTTTTGCAAGCATGGGCTGGTCAAGTATTTCAAATTTCAGATCATTGCTCACTGTATGTCGCGTAAACTCATAAATAGGCCTAAGGCTGCCTTGGTCCTGAAAAGTGCCCAGTCTAACTCAGGTTACCCTGAAAGGACAAAGTGTCTCAAAAAAATTGAGCAACAGGTGAAGCTAGCTGTTACACACTGCTACAATGCAGTAGCAACGTAAGTGGTATTCTCAAAGACAGGTACTGCCTACTACACAAATGAGTAATGGAGTGTATGAGTTTCAATGCCGGTGTGATGCCAGTTAATGTAGGCCATATGTCCCAACGTCTGGTGGATCATATCAAAAAGCACATTCCTTCAGCTATTTGCAACAGTCAAAGTACGAACAGTACTGCTCCACCCACCATTGTGATTATTGATGGCGCCAGGAGCAGAGTCTTGAAATTAATGCACCAACTGGTGCCAGTATCTTCATGGTCCTTCATTCCTGCCCTTGGGAGCCTTGAAAATTTAACTTGAGGATGAGAATTTTAAAACCAATGCGTTCTTTGCCTGGGAACCAATGTATGTCAGTGAATAGGAGGGTAATGGTGAATGGACTTATTACGAATTATGACACAGCAGAGTTTTGGATGACCTCAAGTTTAAGGATGGTAGAACATTGTTGGCTGGTCAGCACTGCATTGGAATAGCCAAGTTTAGAGGTAAAAAAAAACATAGATAGGGGTGGAGTCAGGCACTGTTACAGAGGTCAAAGTAGGCGGTTTTAGTGATATGTGGTCAGAAACGCATGTTGGGGTCAAGTGTAACACCAAGGTTGCAAACAGTCTGGTTCAGCCTCAGACAGTTGCCATACAGAGAGATGGAGTGGGTGGCTAGGGTGTGAAGTGTGTAGTGGAGACCAAAGAAAATGGCTTTGGCCTTCCCAATATTTAATTGGAAGAAATTTGTGTTCATCCTGTACTAGATGTTGGAAAGCAGTCTGACAATTTACAGACACTGGAGGAGTCGAGAGAGTAGAGCTGGGTATTGTCAGTGTACACATGGAAAGTGATGCTGTGTTTTCGGATGGTGTCACTGAGGGAAGGTTGCATATGAGAAATAGGAGAGCCAGAAAGGAAAGGATAGATCCTTGAGGGACACCAGAATTAATGATGTGGGACTGGGAAGAGAAGCCACAGCAGCTGAATCTTTGGCTACAATTAGATGGATAAGACATGGTGCCTTGAACTGGAGATGAACAAACTGTAAAAATTGTATCTCACAGGTGCTATTTCATGGACTATCTTTTCATGACTTTGTAGTTCTGAAATTATGCTCAGATATTGTACAAGCCTTTACAATAATTATGTTCATGAAATTCAACACGCCTAATGGAACTTGTGGAAGAAAAAGAACATAGTCAACACATTTGTCCAAAATTCAGAACATACAAACTCCTAACTAATGGAAATATGATAGTAACTGAACACCCAATGCAGTTTATCACAAATAAACTCAAAAGCAGTGTAGAAAGATAAAAGGCACTTACTCAGAAAAAAACATGTACAGAAAATGATTGGCTTACTGCTTTTAACAAAAAAAAAACAAAAACGTACACAACACAAGTAAATGTTCCACCATAAGTGAAGTCAGTACCGCATCGTCGGAGGAAAACAACAGCAAGACTCTTCTAATGAAAGGCAAGAAACCAAAACAAAGTCAAATGTCAATCTTTTGGGAATGCTGAAGTGCAATTATAATTTCAGCAGAAGAAAAACCAACAGAGCAAAACACAGATCAAAACATCTCTAAATCAAAAAACAAGATACAGGGGGAAATTGGAAGCATTAACAAGTGCTCAAACAATCACCAAACTCCAGAAAAAGACAAGCCATCAAAACACAACTCAACATCTTCCCCCAGTTAACAGAATGTGTTTATATCTTCTCACAAAAATATAGTCAGAAAATGGAAAAGTTGCTCTCTTTACCTGCACCTTGCATACAGGTGAGGTTTCAAGATCCAAACATCTTGAAGAAATCAAGCTTCATCTGTGAAGACAGGAAGAATTCTGAAATATTGGAAAATACAAGTGTGGAAATGACAATTTTTAAATCAACATTTTATAAAGATTAGAAACTATCCAAACTAAGGAATCGTGGTATTATTTCTTGATGTCAGGAATGTGTAAAGTTTGGTATATATTCAACCACTTAAATGAAAGGTAGAGGAATAATACACCGAACACAGAGGACTTACTTATTGGCCCGAATTTTTCGCTCGTCGGGCGTGCACGATCGGGGGCTTGGAAGTGGGCGGGAAATAGGCCTCCGGCTGCGATCGGCCCCCGGCTGCAATTTCATGCTGGCTGGCTAATTGATGGCCAGCCAGCATGAAATGCGCACGGAGAAATGCTCAGCACTGCCGGGGTGGGAATGAGAAGAGGGTGGGCGCTGACCTAACTGAGAGTGTGGGTGAGTGCTTCTAGTGAGCTCCCTGAAGTTGCAAACCTCCACAGAATAAAGGAAACGACAAAAATGCTGCAAAATATGTCCATGCAGCAAATCAAGCACCTGAAAGCATACCTCATAAAAAAACAGTCCCCAGATATCTCTTTATTTTAATTTCCCAGAGAGATTTCATACGGCCATGGATCTAGGCTTGAGCAAAACCGTGAATGCTGCCTGGGAGAATGGCCCATCTAGAATTGCTGTTAATTGCATCATTAATGGGGTTAATTGCCCGTTTAATTCTTAGCGGTCGCACTTCTGACTGCTGTGCGCGCCCGCTGAGCGAAATATTGCGTAACTGCGCAATGATGTTGGGATCATCATCCCAATGTCATCTCATGCTATTTCGCGTCCATCTGAGTTGGGCGCATGCCCGCCCACGGGACGTAAAATTCAGGCCATTGTCTTAACTGTGACCTCACAGCTCATGTCATTTCGTCATAAAAATACTTTTTCAGGAGAATGACGAATTTGTTCAATTAGAATTCAAGTCAAACACTTGCACAGCTCCACGGTGCTGCATGTTTTAATTAGCCAAATCCAACCAAAAATACTTCATGAACAATGAAAATTCAAGTAGCCAGTTTTCAAAGTCCCTTCAGTCACAATGGGGTGGACTTTAACCTCCCCAACTTTATGGGCAGAATTTCCGGGCTGTCGGGTGGGCGGGCTTGGGAGCGGCCCGGAAATGGCCCGCCGCCCGAGATCGGCCTCTGACCGTGGCTCCATGCTGGCTGGCCAATTAACGGCCAGCCAGCACGAAAGGCACGCTGAGAGGTTCAGCGCCGCTGGGTTGGGGGCGGGGAGAAGGTGAGCGCTGAAGTCAGCGCAGGCGCGGGGCAGCGCACAATGAAAGCTCCCTGAAGGCAGAGAGCTGCCTCAGGGAGCTGAAGAATTCAAAACCATCAAATAAAGATTTATAAATGCAGAAAAAAAATGTCCACACATCGGACTCACTCGCCTAAACATATGGATTATAAAAACTCTGCCCAAACATCTTTTTTAATTAATATCGAAAACCTCACCCCACCCTTGGATGTGAGGTTTCCTCAAAAATGCAAAGGCTGCCTGGCCGATTCGCACCCCCCCCCCCCCCCCCCCACCCCCACCCCTCCGCGCCAACCATTAGGTTTGATGGGCAGCAAAAAATCGCTGTCAATTGCTACTTTAATGGCCTTAGTAGGTCTCTCAACTGTCGGTGGGCACACTGCCAACTCTCGCACGCAACCACCGACCAAAATACCGCGCACTATTTTACACCCCATCAGGTCGAGCGTGCACCCACCCGCGGGACGTCAAATTCTGCCCAGTGTTTATGGGTCAGAAATGGCCTCAAATCCAGGCTAAACTCATCTGATGCTAATGGTCATGCTGCTTTGCAGTTAAAATGAAATTTGCAGTTACAATCGACCCCAAAATGAAGTTAAGTAATTGTACAAATTAGAAATTTCAAAGGAGATTTTCTCTCCATGAGCTGACAGCTATATATTTTAGTACCTTTTGCATACTGATATGCTTCCCGTGATAAACATTTGGTCAGTGTCTGCTGCTTCCTCCCTGATTTTCTTCAGCATCCTGGTGGGGATGTTACTGGGGCTAAGTGCCTTTTCCAACTGAGTTCCAATATTACTTCCTTACCTGTAATTATCCTATTCAATTGCCTCAAAACCTCCCATTTCCATTTCTGTTTCCTCTTATTTGTACAAAGACTGAGGCAAGGAACTCATTTAATATCTCCATCATTCTTTCATTCAACATAAGAAAATTTCCATCTTTTTCTCCAATTGGTCCTACTCCTTTAATTATTCTTTTACCTTAATAGCTTTGTAAAATCTTTTACTAGTTTCCTTTATATATCTGGCAGCCATTCTTCATATTTCCTTCTTGGCTTTCGAAGCCTCTTTGCATCCTGTCTATATTTCTGATTTTTAGCATAGTTTTCTTTTGTATTATTAACCATAAACTTCTTCTTAAGTCTCATTCTAAGTTTAGTTTCTCTAGTCGTCCCAGGAGCTCCAACTTTTGCTGCAATCCTTTATTTATTGAGGGAAAATTCATCTTTTGTTTGAGTATGTCTATATATTCTTTTATATAGTAATTTTTCTTTTTTAACTAGATGAAAGATCTCTCTCACTCCTTTGGAGTTTTTATAACAAACCCATTGGATTATGTCCACTGTATTCTATACATCCACCGCCAGTACATTTGTTGCTTTCCCCACTTCATTTCAACAACAACAACAGTAACTTGGGGATGTGGGACTCAAAACACAAACAGATCATCCATGGTCTTATTAAATGATAGAGCAGACTTGAGGGGTTGAAAGGCCTACTTCTGCTCCTATTTCATATGATTGTATAACTTATATAGTGCATTTAACATAATAAAATGTTCCAAGGCACTTCATAGGAGCATTATAAAACAAATATGACACTGAGCCACATACGAAGATATTAAGTCAGATAACCAAAAGCTCGGTCAAAGAGGTAGGTTTTAAGGTGTGAATTAAAGGACAGAACAGAGGTAGAGTGGCAGAGAGGTTTTAGATGGGTATTCCAGAATTTAGGGCCTGGGCAACTGAAGGAGCAGGCACCAAAGATGGAGTAGTTAAAATTGGGATTCTCAAGAGGCCAGAATTAGAGGAACGCAGATATCTCAGAGGGTTGTGGGGCTGGAGGAGATAGGGAGGGACAAGATAATGGAGGGATTTTAAAATTAAGGTGTTGCTTGACTGGGATCCAATGTAGGTCAACAAAAACAGGGTGTTAGATGAATGGGACTTGGTCGAAATTAAGATTCAGGCAGCAAAGTTATGGATAACCTCAAGTTTATGGAGAACTAGATTTAGAACTCTCTTTTTTGGACTAAATACAAAGGGAGAACTTCCACACAGTGAGCTGTACCACTTTTAAGCCAATGGAAAAAGGATTTGCATCTTCCATTGCTCTGAAGAGATATTTAAATAAGTGTTTCCTGGGTCAATTTATTACCCATCCATCACAATAATGATTAAGTGTAAACTTAAAGTGTCCATGTGGGAAGCCAAATATAGAGCACTGGAGCAGGAAATTGCAGAGCTGTTGGATAAAAGAGGAGTTAAATTTGTCTACACAGTAAAATGCAATAGCTCATTGTGAATCAGCAGCCTGTTTTACAGTGCATTCAATTTGCCCCACTGACTTCAAGGTCTCTTAGGGGTTAAATATCCCTTATACTTTCCCTAAATGGTTTGCTGAATACAATAATTAACAGGATAAAAAATAAAGGATTCCTAGCCAGACACATCTTCATTTATCTGTAAAAACTAGGAACAAGATCAAAAATGTCAGGAAGCATCGGCTACTCCACAGTAATGATTTTTGACACAGGGGATGAACATGTTGACCTACTTGGTTCTGTAAAAATGTAAATCATTACCTTATTAATTAAACACATTATCACTTAACGTCCCTTCTTCAAAACACCATTCTCCTTTGTTGTCTGTGTGGTTTTCAAATGCCAAAGCTTTGCCTGGAAATAGAAAAATTAGAAACTGTTTCACTGAGTATCATTAACAGCAAGAATAGCAAGTATAAAGCTGGCATTATGGATTATGTACTGAAAATATATCCTCTTAAACGGTGATTGAAAATTTAAAAAAATTGCTTTGATATTCATAGGGGGTACGGAAATGTAAAATGATCCTGTCTTCCTCAACATCAAACACTCCCAGGGCAGCTATACAGGGATAAAGACGGAGTCTTCCACACTATCAATTAGCCAAGCTTAACCTTGAACTCAGAAGAGCACTCCTTACTGCACCAGGCTGAAATTTCCAGCAATGCGTGTGCCCTTTCTCAAGTGCCAAATAATGCCCAACCTTTATCCTTGCTTAAAGTGGATTAAACTAACCCAAGCTCATTTACTTTGTACTTAGTGAGAAAGAGATTTTCATCTCTAGGCTGAGCTGAGTTTAAATGCACGCATCAGAGATGAAGGGACAACGTTCAAACATGGCGAACCAGCCGTTCCGGGCATCATGTGCACCTTGCTCTCTAACTTGAACTTCAGCGCTGATTACATATTTTCACTTTCATAAAGCATTTGATAAACAATCAAAAATTAGGGCTAGCAGTCTGTAATGGAGTTGTCTTCTAATCTTCATTCCCAGTTCTATTTTGGATAAACTTCCTAATGTTATGAGTACTGTTCCAATTATTTCCTAAAAACATCAAATGACTACTAAACCTCTAGTAGTGTATCCTTTATAGTTTTCACTGCTTTATTCAGGTAAGAGGGACAATCTTTTAAAAACCTCTTAAAGCAAAAACTTGATCTTAACCCAATGTTCAGAACACCACCTGGATGTTGAAGTTATTTCTCCAGATTTAGTACTCTTCTGAATCAGGAAAGAAGTTCTGGAAGTTCTGGATAGGCTGCACATAATAGAAAAAACCACCATACCTGTGAAAATAGTTTTCCTTCTCTGCCACTCATCTGTTGTTATTGCTACCCAAACAAGAAGAGTATTACCCACAATGTGCAGTGAAAATGTAGGATTTTTTTATTAAGACAGAAGCACTGATTTATTGTACACAAAAACAATTTGAACATATTTTTGTGTGAAACAGATTAGCCAAAAGCTAAATAAAAAGGTCAGCACAGAAACAAGCATTTAAGAATGAAGTCAGTTATCCCTTGCATGATGGATGCAATGTAGTAAACATAAACAGATTTGCTTTCAAAGGTTACATATAACACTCTTGACCAGGAAATGCATGTAACTTTACAAATACCATTAATAACTTACCAAACTGCAAATAAAATGCAATAGAATAAATAATTTGCTGTTAGATTTTAACTTCATTCGGTTTTAGTTCGACATGTTCCTAATATTAGTATGCCTATTATTCTCTATGGTTTCTTTAATTTATTGCAATATAACCTGGTTGAAAACGTGACTCTTCTTTAAAAAAAAACTGAACATTGAATTAGTTTATTATTGCACTGACTACAATCCAGTAGTAATTTGGTTCTCAGTAAATATTACGTTAAAAAAGGTAAACATTCAGAGTATGTGGCTAGCATGAGCAAGCGGAAAAAGGAAAACAAAAAAAAAGTCTAAATTGTATACATTCCACTTAAACACCAGAAAACACCACTCAACTTGGAATTCAATTTTTAAGTGTGCAAAACATTATGGTTCTATATAAAAATATGTGCATTATGAAGACATAATTAAATTATTTGTCACTAATACATAATTATTTGTATATACATTGCAAACATTACATCACTGTATAGTTCTCATCTTTTCTGCACTTCTGCATACTGTGGCTTTGCACAATAAAGTGCCTGTACACATAAATCTGACTCAAATCAATGTGATTGAGCTATGGGAAGCTAATCAAGTTCCATTCAAAAAATGTTTGCATATCCCATTTTTTTTGCATCCCTTTACAAACTCCTTGAAGCAATGACAAGGGATCAAACAACGAGTATCATTAGGCAGAGTAATAGTCTTCATTTTACAGTGATTGATTGGTGTGAATTAAGTCTTTTCACCATCCCCCCAACCCCAGAAAGTTTATCCACCCCAGCTATACCACAAGATCATCAGTGTCTTCTCGTGTGCTAGCCATCCGGATAAGCCCCCGCTTCCTAAGAGGCGTATTGGTAACATTGAGTATCTCTTTACTGCTTTCAGACCTGTGAATGTCAGGGTTTTCACTTGGCGCTTTTAAATGGTCTATTTTCTTCCGTTCAGAGGCCAGTAATTCTACTCTCGAATCTGCAGAGACACTAGAAGAAGGGGTTGAATGATTGCTGTCAGAAAACAGGTCAGATAAACTGCTAAACGAACTCACATCTGAGTGGTCGAATGATAAGTCTGGAATAGTAAGATGCTTGCTTTGACAGGCCGGAGGAATTCGTTGATCTGTTTTCGAGTTCTGATTCCCAGGTTGCAAGTCTACAAGTTCTAAAGAATCTCTATGAGCCATAGATTCAAAGGACAGTGTGCGCTTGCGTAGATGCATCCTGGCTTCAGATGCTGCAGTATGAGAAGCAGGCCCACTTTCGCTCTCTTTGGGAGGCTCAACTGAGATACAGGGCGGACTCATTTTTTTCTTTCTTCGAGCTGCAAGAATATATTCAGAATCTGACTGAACATGGACCGAAGGCTCTCGCTTTTCTTCACTAGAAAATGACCCTTCAAACTGCAAGCTTGCATCTTCATCGTCAATTGATGGGCATATTTCAATTGAATGTCTCCTTGGGTCACCTGCCCAAGAAGGCTTTGCCAATAATCCCTGCGCATCAACACTGTAAAACTTCTTTAAGTCTTTCTCCCTGCCAATGCCAGCCAAACTTACTGTACTGTTAGAGTTCTTTAAAGCCACAACCAATGTATTAGGAGAGAGGAAAGGTGATAACGATAGGCTTCTTGCTTCAGACTGTCTCCTCCAGTTTCTCATTGAATTGTTGATGTAGCACACTTCTTCATCAGCTGGGTCCACAGAGTTGAAGAAGGAGCTCACTGGACTGTTGCTGCCACTGCTGTGACTGGGTGAGCGGCTTGGGATACTGCGCTGGCTGTAGACCTGCTTGTGCGTATGGACACTTGATTGCTTGCTGCGTTGAGTCAACAGTGGCGAAGGCTGAGGGGTGACCTTTGGAGACAATGGTGTGGGATGCATTAATGGTGGAACCAAGATGTGATGAGGTGAAACTTTTGGTTGCAGGCTGTCATTGGACATCTTCAGGCTGTTCTTAGACTCCAAATTCATAACATCCACTGAGTCATTTCTCACAGACTCCTGGAATATAAGCAATCACAAAATATCAGAGCAAATTCTCACTGATAATGTTTCATTATAAATATTTTGTGAAACTTTTCTGCTGCAGCACCAGCACAGCATGAATCAAATGAGTCTCTCTTGCCTTGTATTCTTAATTTTACAAACTTTCTCACACCATCAGCCCCCCGCCTCCTCCCCCTGTCACCAGTTCTCAATATCCCTCCTGTCGTGGTATGGAAAGAAGAAAATACATTTCACATAGTGCCTTTCATGTCCTCAGGATGTTCCAAAGTGTTTTACATTCAATTATTTTTTAAATTCATTTGCAGGATGTGAGTATTAGTAACAAAGGTGTCATTTATTGTCCATTCCTAGTTACTCAAATGTAGTTTTATACAACTCAGTGGATTTAGAGGTGTCTTCACAGGGCAGTTAAGAGTCAACCATGTAGTTGTGAGCTTGAGGATAGGCTGGATAAGGACAGCAAGTTCCACTCCCTAGCGGGCTTTAGTGAACCAATCGGGTTAAGATAATCAACAGCGTCATTGTCAATTCCACAGATACCAATTTTTCTGAAATTTCCATATTTTTTAAAACTGCATTGAAATTCTCAAACTGCCATTATGGGATTTGAACTCATGTTCAGTCCAGCGCTTACAATTACTACACTACTGCATCCATACTTTTTGAAGTGTAGTCATTCTTACTTGGATAACAAATGAGATCATGCCCAGTTAATCTGAAAATTTTCTCGTCGGTAGAGGAATAAATGTTGACTAGGACACTCGGAGAACATTCCTGCTCTTCCTGAAATATTGGAAAAACCTTTTACATCTACCTGAACAGCTCTAAGGGCTTCAGTTTAACATCACACCCAGAAGGTAGTGCAGGACTCCCTCAACATTGCACTCAAGTGTTGGCCTAAGTTATGTGCTCAAGTCCCTTGTATTGTGTTTAAACTTAATGGCCCAGATTTTGCAATCAACAGTGAATGAATGGCAGCAGCCATTCATTACTTTCACACTCATCCAGACATTGAGGTTTTGAACTGGAACTTCCTGGGATTAGAAAGCAATTTTGGCACGGGACCCTCTCCAGAAGATCTGGGATCTGTGTGAACAGGACATGCAACTGATCTTTCCTTAACCAATCAGATTTTAAAATCCTACTGAGGTGCACAGGATCTCAAGCAGAAGTGTCAATTAGCATAGTCCATTCAATGCCAAATCATGTACAGAAAGTGGGATAAAGAGAGGGAAAGAAAGATGGAATCAAGAGATAAAAAGAGACAAACAAGAAGTAAAAAAAGTTTATTTGAATTTAAATAAAATATTTCAACAATCTGAAGGGATGGAATTCCAGGCAGGATTTTCTGGCACCGACACCAGTGGCCATTGGCTTGGGGGGTATGGGAAAATTTAGGAGAGCAGTTAAAAGTCAAATTTTTCCGTCCCACCAACGATAATGCCTGCTGCTGGTGAGACTGGAAAATCCCTCCTACCGACTTATAGAAGTTAATTCCCAGTGCCAGTGAGGTTGTTTGCCAGTCATTAAGACTTATCACACTGTTAAAAAGAATGGACAAGCATCACACAAGTTTTTTTTTTATTCATTCATGGTTATGTGGGCGTCACTGGCGAGGCCACCATTTATTGCCCATCCCCTAATTGCCCTTGAGAAGGTGGTGATGAGCTGCCTCCTTGAACTGCTGCAGTCCATGTGGTGCAAGTACAGCCACAGTGTTGTTAGGGAGGGAGTTCTAGGATTTTGACCAAGTGACAGTGAAGGAATGGCAATATATTTCCAAGTCAGGATGGTGAGTGACTTGGAGGGAAATTTCCAGGTGGTGCTGTTCCTTTGTGTCTGCTGCCCTAGTCCTTCCGGACATAGCAATCATGAGTTTGGAAGATGCTGTCAACGAAGCCTTGGTGAGCTCCTGCAGTGCATCTTGTAGATGGTACACACTGCTGCTACTGTGCATCAGTGGTGGAGGGGGTGAATGTTTGTGGGTGGGGTGTCAATCAGGTGGGATGCTTTGTCCTGGATGGTGTCAAGCTTCTTGAGTGTTGTGGGAGCTGCACTAGTACAGGCAAGTGGAAAGTATTCCATTACACTCCTAACTAGTGCTTTGTAGATTGTGGACAGGCTTTGGGGAATCAGGTGTTGATTTACTCACCGCAGGATTCCTAGCCTCTGACCTGCTCTTGTAGCCACAGTATTTGTGTGGACAGTTCAGTTTCTGGTCAATGGTAACCCCTAGGATGTTGATAGTGGAGTTTCAGCTATGGTAATGCCATTGAACATCAAGGGTGATGGTTAGATTTTCTCATGTCGGAGATGGTTATTGCCTTGTACTTGTGTAGCACGAATGTTACTTGTCACTTATCAGCCCAAGCCTGGTTTATTGTCCAAGTCTTGCTGCATTTGGACATGGGCTGTTTCAGTATCTGAAGAGTCATGAATAGTGCTGAACATTGTGCAATCATCAGGGAACATCCCCACTTCTGACCTTATGATGAAAGGAAGGTCATTGATGAAGCAGTTGAAGATGTTTGGGCCCAGAACACTGCCCTGAGGAACTCCTGCAGTGATGTCCTGGAACGGAGATGATTGACCTCCAACAACCGCACCATCTTTGCTTGTGCCAGGTATGGCTCTAACCAGCAGGGATTTTTCCCCCGATTCCCATTGACTGCAGTTTTGTGAGGGCTCCTTGATGCCACACTCGGTCAAATGCTGCCTTGATGTCAAGGGCAATCACTCTCACCTCACCTTGGGAGTTCAGCTCTTTCATCCATTTGAACCAAGGCTGTAATGAGGTCAGGAGCTGAGTGACCCTGGTGGAACCCAAACTGAGTACCAGTGAGCAGGTTATTGCTAAGCAAGTGCCGCTTGATAGCACCGTTCATTTTATTGATAATTGAGAGTAGACTGATGGGGCGATAATTGGCATGTTTGGATTAGGCCTGCTTTGTGTGTTCAGGACATACTTGGGCAATTTTTCACATTGCCGAGTAGATGCCAGTGTTGTAGCTGTACTGGAACAGCTTGTCTAGGGGTTTGGCTAGTTCTCGAGTACAAGCCTTCAGAGAAAGACACAGTGAAAATCCAGCCCTCTGTGCCCAATTAAGGGACCCGGCATCATAAGTGTGGGCCTGCTAAAAGCCAATCCCCCACCCTTCTCTCTGAACCCCCTGCCTCCACTTCCTTGACCCCCTCTGACCACCCCCCCCCTCCCCCCTACCCCCAATTACCTTATTCCAGGGACCCAAAAATGATCCCTGGTCAAACCCATACAGCACCATCAGCAGCAGCCACCATTCCCAGTAGTGCTGCTAGCAATGGAGAACTGCCGGCCTCTGACTGGCCAGCAGCTCTCGGTGTGCAGGGTTTCTGCCCACGGGTGGGGAACCTAAAACATGGCAGCTAGAAACATAGGGCTAGAAACATGGTGACATTGTGTTCACTTTAAAGCTGTATAAGGTCCAATATGGCAGGTTGTGTGTGCCAGCAGGTTCTGTGCATGAAACAGGCATTAGTCCCAACCTTTCCTGATGCCTCTTTTACCAAAATGAAAAGAAAATTGGCGCACAGTTTAATTGAACTGCCGCTGTACTTTCAGCCAGTTTTGGGTAACTGTCAATGACCACAAATTGGAAGCAAATGCTGTTGATTTCTGTTCCAAGTTGAGCCAACATGCTTTGATGCAAAACGTGAATACTTTTTAAACAAAATCGATCAATACCTGTCTACGTAGCAGCCTGTTAATACTGGGTGATCTCGGTGGTCTCTGTGGTGGAGGGATTTTGGGGAGGGTGATGTGGCTGGTCGAAGCAAAGTTATGAATTACCTCAGTGGGAACTCCAAGGTATGTAGAAACTTCAACAGGCTGAGACTGGACTGAAGTCACAGACCCTAAATAGAAAATCCCGAGTAAAAACAAAACCCTGAATAAAAAAAACTTGAAACCAAAGACATTTTTCAAATAACAGATTCTTTTAATTTTTTCCTGCAATTCCTCCCCTTCAGGGAAGCATAAAACGTACTGATTACAATTGGAATCTCTAATTTGTGATCGTATATTTTTAGCTCATTTATGAATGACCATATTGAGTTATCCAATTAGCCTATGCTTCCAAAATTAACAGAGTCAAGACAGGCTCCAGAAAGATTGATTGCAGGTGTTGAGATTGGTATCTCAATATTTGACACAAGCTATTGCCCAACAACCCCATTGGTGGCATAGTGGGGCCTGGGGTTTATCACAAGTTCCAGGTCTGAGGCCTCAAGTTGGGTTCAGGTGTACCAGTGGTGCAGGCAAGCCTGAGGTAGGAGGGCAGGCAGGGTGGCAGGGGTGTTGGCGGTGTCAAAGCTGGGGTAAATTGTTGTGCTGAACTTGTGAAAATTGGGGGTTGGAGAGGAAAAAACTTTCTTTTTTTTAGTACTTTAAACTGGCTTCCAGACACAAGGCCTTGGGGATAGCCTCAGGGGAGGGCACCACCTGTCCCCATCCCATGTCAGTCCAGCTTACAGTTGCACCCTCAAACCATCGAAGACTTGTTTCTGGAGGGTCCCCCTCCTGCTCCTACAATCTATGGCAGGAGCAATGGTGGGGTTCAGCAGCAGCAGTAGTCCCGGTATGACCCCGCAGATTTTCTAAATTGTGCACTTCAGCCTGGCTCACAGGACTGACTTTCTGGTCAATTAAAAAAATAGCAATGAATTTTCAAATCATTTTAGATTAACTGATTGAAAACTTTTCTCATTCCCTTTTTAAAGTAAATACTTGTCAGTGACATACCCTGATGGGGGTCCACTTCATGCAGCGGAAAATGAGCTTGGGCTGATCTAACTGGGCGAAACATGTAGCTGTCGTTAGGTAAGGAATGCATTCGAGACACAGAAACTTTCCGAACAGTAAGAAAATTCTCTGTTCGATTTTCTCCTACCATTTTGTTGTATCGAGGATCTTCCTGTTTAAAAATAACCAGAGAGGACTGTAAATTATTCATGTTGTGCAATATTACGCTAGCATTATGCAGCATCAGTGCATTCATAACTATACATAACAATAAGCCAGTAGGGAACCACTGCCTTCAACGTGCCTGCGACTGGTTGCTAATAGAATGCAGAGAATTGCATAGGGCACCAACAGAGCTAAGGTGTGGAACTGCCTTATTTTCTTGATTACTCAAAAGTCTTTAGTAGCAATTAATTGATCATAATGCTGCTGTCATTAACAGCTCAGGCATTCTACAACTGTGAGCTTAAAGAGAGAAACCTACCAAGTACAGGTTTAGTAGCATTTAGCCCGTAAAATCACTTATACATTGATGTGCAGGGAGACCAGTCAGCTTCTGAGATGTGGACGCTTTTGTGGACTGACAACTACTGTGAACCTAGCTGATATAGCCTAAACAGACCATACTTAAGAATTTGTGATAGCTGTCAGAGAAGGAAGCACTGATCCCATTATTCTGGCCAGGATTCCGAATCTAGATTCCCAATGTGATATAGCAACATTCCAAGCTTCTGTGCCTCAGAGTCCCTGACAAAGAGCACAGGGCATGTTTCTTCTCATTGCACCTGGATCACAAAGAAAAATTGGGTGGGGAAGTTGTCATGCCAGCAATGGAGCCCACCTTGATGCACGGAGTTAAGCTGCTCCAATGTGACCAAGCATAACAGAAAATTTTGCCTTCACTTTTTTAATGCTGTAAATGTCAAAATACTCCAGTCATTAAAGCCACAAATAGTTTAAGAATGTCACTGGGTGATTTTACTCCAAATGTAAAGTTCTGCAATCTTCGTTCACTTCCTCAGTTTGCATTTGATGTTGCACTAACTTTGGCACAGCCAAGGTTTGAAAATAAATCTCTCACTAGGGTATTTACACTTCATTTCGATCCTCTGGAGGTGAAATTAGTCCACCCCCGTGGCGTAAAACGGGCTCGCTGTGAAGGGTAGCCTGTTTTAGACCAAATCTCCATTTCCTTTCCACGGATTTACCAAATCCAACCATTGCAATAGACATCTGGTATTGCAAGTACAATCGTCATACTTCACCGACTTTCTTGCAATTGGCATTAATATAGACTAAGAATTAAGTTTGGGGGATTCACTGTTCTTTAGAACTGCTATGACAAGTTTATAATTAAAAATAAATCCAGGAGAGCTGATTACAATAATTTATCCTCTTGCCATATTTAAATGTTGTACAAAGTGCATCTTAAATAACAGTCACACTTCACACTGCCAGGCATAATCACCAAAGTATACACATATTACTTAAAATATCTTCAACAAAAGGCAACAGAGATTTTCAAAACTGTATACTGTCCACCCACCCTGCCATGACCATCAACAGAGCCAGATGAAGACTTTCAGCAAGTAAAGGAATGCAACACATCACAACATTTACAAAACAGTAAAGCCACATTAATCTAGCACTTCATGTTGATGAATTGAGATAGTGTCATGATCCCAGCTGATGTTATGACTGTACAAGTCAGATCCCAGGGTGGAACCTGGCTTGATAGACCCTAACTTTTATTTTTTGTTTACAAGCGTGGAGGGCAGCTACTGAACAGAGCCATGGGAGTCTGATGAACTTTTAACAAAAGAATAAAACATCATTAAACAAGAAAAGATTAACCATATTACACTACTCCATCACTCCAACGATACCTTTATCTTTACAAATATAGAATATTTATATTAATAGAAATAAAATTCCTAAAGATAACACAAGTTACAAAATCTATTGTTTACTCTAATGTTCACAGTACGTTTACAGTGCATGTAAACTAATAGACACACTGTGGTCAGAATACCACATTCCAAAATCAAGTTTCTATAGATATCTCATCAAACCCCTCCAGACACTTGACACACCGCGAGCCAACCAGTCTCACTGAAACCCTATCTTACAACGGCTTCCAATCTTCCAGAACAGGTGGCAGCACGGCCTTCCCAGGTTTCCAGCACTCGGAGGACTACTGGAGGACATAAATATGCTGAGTTTGAGTCATATGACAAGCCTCTGGATTCAGTCATACCTCAGTTGATGGAGCTGCAAAGGCAAGCTTGGGAACATCAGGAGGGATGTCTGTTGCACTCCTCAGATTTTAAGACACGATGGAGGAGTCCATCTATAGTGTCAGCATGCCAACGCACCGAGGTCAACACAGGTAGGGTGGCGGCCGCCATGGAGACCTTGGTCCAGGACATTGGTCCTGCACTGATGCATGGGATGAACTCTATCGCTGACCCCATAGGTGGCATCCCATTGGTCTGTACGTGAGAAGGGTACAGGGCAAGTCGATCTCATTCCAGCTTCCCCTTCTCTTCAAGGAGTCAGCCTGGGGCCCTCGGGCACCCATAGGGAGGAGGATCAGCAGGTGCACACCCCAGTGCCATCCACCCAGGTGACTCCGGGAGCGTCCGGCCCATCTGACTCCCCTCTTCTTGTGACCCCAGCAGCTCCAGCTCCACAGGCCGTGGAGAGTGCCAAATCCTGCAGCAGGTGGTATTTGTGACCGACCTGTTCCCTGGGCATGCACAGTCTTTGGTGACACTGCCTCTTGGTAATCTGCATGAATGACAAGTGCCATCTGTAGACCCTGGTTCTAGCTAGGCGCCAACCCGCGATGGCTCGCAGTGGCTTTTCAGCATTGTGTGCAGTAGCCCCAGTTGCCCCTTCTTCTTGAGGGTGCTGTTCTTCCCACTGCCCAGCCAGGTGCCTTCATCACTCTTCTCCTTCATTTCCGCTCCCTGTAAGCCATGAGACATACAGCTAGGTCACCAGGCTCCATGCTCCTGATGTACTCCTCCTGCAGCATGAAAGACAGAGAGATGAGTGGGTTAACATTGGTGTCCTAGGAACCTCTCATAATTACTTGTGTGACTCCGGCTCCATCTCAAGGCCCCTCAAGACCATGCTGGAGACTGCTGGCCACCACTTGGACCCAAAAGTTTATTGCGCTGCATGGCTGCATGAAACCCCACCTATCTCTGCCTCACTCCACCTGACCAATTGACAGCAACTGCCCCCGCTGGACTGCATGCTGCGCTCTCTGCTCAGGCGCAGGCATTCTGCTAACCCCCACTGCAAAGCTGCACTGTTAACTTGGACCATGGGGGAGAGTGATTCAAAACTTAATGAAGACATTGCAAGGGGCTGTGAGTGCCAGCATCAGTGACTGCTCTATGACTAGCTTTCACAAGGAGATTGTACACTTGTCCAGTCATCAATTTGTTCTGCAGTCTCCTAAAACTCTCACTAATTTGCAGTCTGTGCCTGAGGATTGCAATGTTCAGGAACAATTGGTGGCACTTTCATGTCTCTGCATTGCTTGAGTGGGCAGATAAGCTAGAGGCCCGACTCCAAGCATGTCAATGTGGCCGTATGTAAACTGCCTCTGCTGCAGACCTGCTCACTTTACACAAGGTTTCCCAAATGCGTGGCCCCTTCCCTCCCACTGCACCCCCCCCGCAACCCCACCTCCCCGCATGTGCTTGTGCACTATCATCAGACTGTGCTGCCTTGCCCCGCCAACTTGCTCTAACTGCAGTGCAACCCTTGCCCGGCACCACACTGTCAGCCAGCTAGGAAAAATGACTTGCCTGTGCCCTCACCTGAATGCAGGGCACCTCTTCCTTAAAGTTGAATGGGCGACCCTTGTGAGCGCTGCGCAACGTTAGTGTGCACTCACCTCTAAGTTTCCCTTGAATTTCAGCTCGCCACGTGCACACCTTTTAAATGCTGCTGTGAAACATGTCGACGTGCAACCACGCCGACGTGCTGGATGATTCAACGTGGGGGATGATTCCGGCGAACAGGGCTTATAAGGAGATGCTAAAGTATTGAAATTAGATTCCCAACGTTTGACAGCAGGGAAAGTGGCCTCCCATTAATGGGTGGAGTGGATGATCACAAATTGGTTTCACAATGGCATAAAACAGATTTTTGGCTTTCCCGCCATATTGTTCCTCCCCATACCCAGCCTGCCGCCAATGGGGGTGGAAAATTCCAGCCATAGTTGCTGCAGCTGTTTCTGTTACTTGAAGATAACATTAGTGGATCTGTGCCATTGGACTGTCATAAGCACAGTTGAGGAGGTTCTGCAGATGTGTGCCACTTTTGGTGAAGACCAGGCCCATGGAAATCAGGTTGGTTGTGCGTGCTGTCGGCTGAGCATCAAATTAAATCTAGAAGAAGGGGAGCTGAAATCCTTTGTGAGGAAGACAGAGTTTTGAAGGACTTTCTGACTGAGATTGATGACATATATGCTGAGTGGACTGCCAAGCCAATTCGTAAGATCTTCAGGATTACTTTTGCTTTTATGGGAGGGTTCGCTTTAATATCTTATCACCCAGTCACTTTCCAAAACCCGAATGAACTAGCCTCACTTTAGCCTTATAAGTCCCATCAGCAAGGACCTTTTCTGTACAAATCCATCTATGCGACAAGGCCAGCTGTACTTTAGAATAAACTCCAAATTCCTTCCAACTATTGAATTCCTTTTCTTTTGCTTCTCTTATTAGTTGAGGATTTCTGCTTCCAATCCTATCCCAAGACTGTTCTGCCGCCCTCCTTTCATTGTGTAATCTATTCAAGCTGCAGCCTTTACATGCACTTTCGGGACACTACTGTAAGATCTCTCTTGCGTGTTCCAAGATTCTTTTCTCTTGTAGGTGGTTGTTTTCTAATGCAGAAGTCACTCTCAGACCCACTATTAGAACTCAACCTGTACTTTCTTAACTTTCCATTCTTTTACCCCAATCTACCAGTTCATGGACCTTATTTCTTGGCCATCATCTTGAACAGTTAACCAACATTTAAACTTCCCAGTAGCTTTTCTTGTATGTCCCACAATATCGCATCCCTTCGTTCGCTGAACACAATAATTAGGAGCAGGAGTAGGTCATTCGACCGCTCCAGCATGTTCCCCATTCAATAAGATCAATAAGGATTGTGGCCTCAACTCCACTTTCTTGTCCTTCTCCCATAACCCTCAATTCCCTTGTAGATCAATATTCTATCACAGCATTCAATGAAACAGCCTGCACTGTTCACTATGGAACAGAATTCCACAGACTATTGACCCACAGAGAAATAAATTCTCCTCATCTCAGTCTTAAATGGGAGAACCCCAATTTTTAAACTGTGTCCTGTAGTTCTACACTCCCACACAAGGGCAAGCACCCTCTCAGCAACTGCCCTGTCATGTCTCCTCAGAATCTCATCATGTTTAATAAGATCAGCTCTCATTCTTCTAAATTCCAATGGTATAGGCCTAACCTGCTTAACCTTTCCTCATAAGATAGCCCCTTCATCCAGAAATCAGTCAAGTGAACCTTCTCTGAACTGCATTTAATGCATGTCTGGAACATGTCACCCGAGTACCCACTTTAGGCAATTGGCCTTTGGATGTGATAGCTCTGGCCTGTGCGTCATGATCACTCAGCTGACTGCCCTTCATCCCCAGATCTATTTAAGTCTGTTTCTCAGGACTGTCATCACAAAACACTAAGTATGTGAGGTACAGGGTGCCTCATTGCCTTCTATCGGCTGCTCAGAGTCTGAGAGTCTGTAATCCATCCTGATTAATGGTGAGGAATGACCCATAATAGGCTGATTACCATGTGGGATAACTACAGTCTTAACATCATGCCCTATTACCTTACCAGGACCATCATTCCTTATTGCCCTCTCTTTTATAATGCACCATATCCCCAAAATTAAAGTCTATCTAGATTGTACGGTTTTATACAGTGCCTCAGAATTCTCTACATTTTCTCCGAGACCTCATCTTTGATGAAAGCCTTTCTCCCTGCACATAAAGCATTCAAATGTGCAGAAAACATGGAAATAATCATAGTCCCCTCTATGGCAGTGGCACAATTATCCAGCACAGAAGGTGATTTTGGATTTTTCCCAAAGACCTATCCTCTCCAACCATCTGAAGCAAATTCTTTGCATGACCCACCCATGTCAGTGCAGGTGTCAACTTGCAGTTTCGTTGAACTACTAAGATTTTGTGCAGCATTTCATTTATCGCCACATGATTCCCTTCACAGGTTACCTACATCGAGTTGGTGGTGTAGTGGCAATGCCATTAGACCAGAGATCCAGGCTAATTCTCTGGGGGCATGGGTTCAAATCCCACCATGGCAACTGGTGGGATTTAAATTCAATCAATACAATCTGGAATTGAAAGCTAGTCTCAGTAATTGTGACCATGAAACTATCATCTGGTTCACTAATGCACTTTAGGGAAGGAAATCTGCCATCCTTACTTGATCTGGCCTACATGACATATGAGATAGGAACAGAAGTGGGCCATTTGGCCTCTTGGGCCTGCTCTGCCATTCAATATGTTTGTGTTTCTAGTTCTACAAACCCTTAAAGAAAAGATTTCTCCTTACCTCTGTTTTAATTTTAATTTAAAACAGGACCCCCTTGTCAATACCATTCAGAATCATATACTTCCATCAAGTCACCCCTCGCTCTTCTAAACTCCAGTGGAAACAAGCCTAGCCTGCCCAATCTTTCCTCATAAGACAACCGGCTCGTTCCAGATATCAATCTAGTAAACCTCCTCTGAACCGCCTCTTATGCATTTGCATCCTTCCTTGAATAAGGAGACCAAATCTGCACAGAGGATTCGAGATGCGGTCTCACCAATGCCCTGTATAATTGAAGCATAACATCCCTACTTTTATGTTCAATTCCTCTCATAATAAAGGATAGCATTCTATTAACCTTCTTGATTACATGCTGCACCTGCATACAAATTTGTGACTCATGCACAAGAACCCCAGATCCGCTTACCCCACGGAATTCTGCTCTCGTTCTCTGTTTAAGTAATACTCTGCTTTTTTATTCTTCCTGCCAAAGTGAACAACTTCACATTTTCCCACATTATACTATATCTGCAAGATTTTTGCCTACTCATTCAACTTATCTATATCTGTCTGCAAACTCCTCATGTCCTCTTCACAAATACTTCCCTTCCTACTTTTGTGTCATCTGCAAATTTAGCTACCATGCCTTCACTCTCCTCACTTAAGTTATTGATATAAATTGTAAAAAGTTGAGGCCCAGCACAGACCCCTGCAGGACTCCGCTAGTCACATCCTGCCAACTAGACAAAAACCCATTTATGCATACTCTGTTTTCTGCCAGCCAGCAAATCCTCTATCTAGGCTAATATGTTATCCCTTATCATGAGCTTTTATTTTCCGCAATGTGGCACCTTATCAAATGCCTTCTGGAAACCCAAGTACAGTACATCTACAGGCTCCCCTTTATCCACTGCACATGTTACTCCTTCAAAGAACTCTAATAAATTAGTTGAACAGGATTTCCCTGTGCTTTCCTAAATGCCCAGCTATAACCTTTTTAATGACTGACTCTAACACCTTCCCCATGTCAGATGTCAAGCTAATGGGCCTATAGTTTCCTGTTTTCTGCCTCCCTCCCTTCTTGAATGGAGGGGTTATATTTGCTACTTTCCAGTCTGATGGAACCTAGATGAATATAGGGAATTTTGGAAAATTAACAGCAATGCGTCTACTACCTCATTAGCCAGCTCTTCCCCTCAAAATCCACAATAATGTGTTTTGACACTTAACTGCCCTTTGAAATGGCTTAACAAGCCACACAAGGACAAGAAAGAATTAATGAAGAAAAAATTGCTGAAAGGACTTTCAGCTGCGGTATTCACTGCCACAATGTTCATGTTTTCACGCATATCTCTAAACTCATGATTAGCAAATTCCCCTCCATTATCAACCAGAAACCTAGCCAGTGCCCGAAGTCCGGTCCCTATCCATTTCTCCATGACTTTATCTACAATTTTGTGCTTTCTGTGTATTACTGCAGAAAGGTTAAATCTGTAAATAAAGTGTAAAATGAAAACATGGGTCTTCGTCCCACACCCTTAGATCCATGGCACCTAGCTTGTGCCAATGGAAGGCTTACAATAGGACATGGTAGCATCCTCCAATACCTTTTACATAGTTCACATTTTGCTGTAAGCTCTTTGATGAGCCTGCATACTCCTCATCAATCACACGTGCACTCTTTTGCAGGATTTTTAACCTTTGACAAGAAGGGTGAGCAAATTATCTGCGCAGCTTTAAAACAATTTGCTTTTTTCTCTCTGATTCTCATCAACTGATGCCATTAATACTTCTCTAACATTCTGATTAGAAACATCAGGTTTCATTAAAGGGATACAATAATGCCCTCATTGGGTAGACTACAGATCCACTGACTTTCCAAAAACAAGTGCTTTATTATGCTCCATTCCAGTTTCATTTATGCCTTTTTCATGGTGGGCTTACCTTTAACAGCAAAGGTATCTCACTAGAGAATATATCAGTACTAGTGAAGTGGCTGACTCCAGCTATTTGGCATGGAGTCATCACCTTTTTGTGACCTCAGTGTGTTGTCATCCCCAAACCTAAAACAAGTAGAACTTTCATACTCCCTTTCCATATGTTGATCCTCATTGCTAAGTAAACCTAGATAACATTTGAGCCAATTTTTTCCACGCACTGCTGAGGCGCTTAAATGAATCCCCAACTACTACACTCATCACCGGACTAAATCTTCTTGCGACAAGAATACTTGCTTCGTACTGATTATTATCATAATCTTCAGCCTCAGAATCCTCTATCATGCATCACTTCAAGACCCTGCAGTTCCATTTTGGATAGTTCATCACATAATGAAATTTTGAATCACACTTGAAGCATCTTTCAATTGTTTTCCAGGCATTCTTACTATTGCTGTTCCAATCCTGCCATCAGCTGTGGTATCCAGATCTGCTAAAAGTACTTTCGTCCTCATTCCTTCTGTCTGTAACTTTCCCTTTATACTGGTGCTGTGTCCAATATCTGGGCCATCTTGAAATGACACAATCATCAAGTTCTCTACCCTTGATGACACTATGGAATGGCCCATTTAGGCCACTAAGGCTGCCATGAACAACTACTTCCCCAAGACTTTTTTTCAAGGCAGTAGATATCTTCTCCAAAAGGGAGTCTCTTTCCAAGAACTGACCCTCAGTTAAGGCCAGGAGCCTATCCATGTGTGACCCATCAGCATAATCCAGTAAATTAAATGTGAACACTGAACAAGGAATCTCCAAATTAAATTTCTGCAATCACTCATACAGTCTGTTAAAGTCCATGATATATTCCTCCATGATTGTCCATCTTTTGAAATCTATCAAAGTCTGACTTTGTAGATATCTAATAAATCTTTCTGGGAGATTTCATCCATGAAACCTAACAGAAGGATTATATCTTCTTCAGTATCCAACTGACAGGCTTCCAGTTCACAAAACGCTTTGTTTCTGACTTCACTTTTATTAGGAAGCGACAATGCCAAGGCCATACTTGGTTTTGTCTTTGATGGGGACATAGCCCACGTCTACATATCCACTTCATTCTTCCATTGGTCATAATATTCAAAGAACATCAGTAAGTAATCATACCCTGACAATTTACACTTGTTTTCAGCCATTCTTCACAAAAGCTACTCAGATTGTAGGCAACCATCCTCTGCTACCATGTTATATGTCTGAAAGCCAGTTGGTGAAGGAGGAGACCAGAAGTCAATCCTTACTTAGTTTTAAATTTATTCAAATGGTGAGGCATTACAAATGTATAGCTGCGAGCTCTACAACCCACTATCAGTGTCAATAAGTGTTTCTTTATACTGTTTTATCAAATAAAATAATTAGCTATTTGACAGTCCTTTAAAGAGGCACTGTAACATTAACCAAATCTTTAAAAGGAACTGCGGCAACCATTAGTCGCAGAGGGCCTCAAGCATACCGGCAGACATCGTGTGCTCCCTCTCCAAGGACACCTGGGTGCATATGTAACCAAATATTCATTACTTAATGTGGGACTTGAAACTATGATGCTGGAATTTAGACTCCATTATATACCAGTTGAGCTACCTTGGCTAGTGTCTCTTTATTATCCAATAAGTGGTCCCCACCAACACCCACCTCCACCATCCCCAGACTCAGCTAAAGACACTTAACCTTAATTTATACAATTAACATTGATGACTAGATGATGTGAAATATTACCTGCTGTGAGGAGCTCACCTTCTAACGTGTTTTGAATGATTAAAGAGACATTGGGCAGAATCGTCCGCTCCCATTGGTGGCGGGCATCGTGGAAGGCGTGAGCTGACAACATGGTGAGAAAGCCAAAAATCGGTTTCACACTGATGTAAAATCAGAGTGGGATCATCAGATGCTGAAGGATTTTCCCCTCGGTAATTTGGGGGCGGGGCTCACTTGCCGAGGGGAAAATGACACGGGATGACGTCAGGAGGAACCCCCGATATCATCCCGGTCCATTTAAATCTTCATGAAGGCAGGCGGATAGCGGAATCAGCTGTCCGCCCGCCGACCTGTCAATGGCCAATTAAGGCCATTGACAGGCTAATGAACCTTGTTAAAGATCTGCCCACTTAAAATGGCGGCAGAGGTCAGCTGCCCGGCCGCCGCCGAGCCGGTGGGGCCCGCTCGCCAATCGAGGGCTAAATTCTGCTCATGGTGTCTGACATGGCATATTGCAAATCTCGATGGAGGCCAGCATGAACCCGATTTACGTCCTGTTAATGGGATGCAAAGTAAGGCCCGACCGTAAATGCCGCCCCCGCCCCCCCCAACGTCCAAATTTCCGTTATGCCAGTGGGAAAACACGCCGATCCAGAACATGTCTGAACAATCAGAAGTCGGGACTTGTCTTTAGGGCCATGCTCAGATCACGGACATCTGAAGAGAAGATGCTGGAGCTCTACAGCTACCGGATCCTGGAGGAACAGGTGCATCGCATGCTGGGCAGATCCTTGTGCACGTGGCTCCACCACAAAGCAGCTCTCGGAAGCTGGGAGGTCACCACGCAGCAGCTTCGACTTCCCTGAGGCTTCTGACCTTCACGGACTTTGCCATGGGCTCCCACCATCTTCCTAGGTCTCCGTTAATGCTTTGAAACTTCATGGACTTTGCCACGGGCTGATAGGGATGATTGGCAAAGGGGTGGGTGGGGAGCAGGGGGAGAGGAAGGCCTAGGTGAGTGGGAGAGGAAAGTGTACCGGGGTGCAGGGGTCAGGGTTGGAAGTGGGGGGAATGAAGAGGTTGGGGCATGGGTGAGGTTGGGAATGGGGGGGGGGCGGGAGTGGATGAAAGTGTTGGGGCGGGGGAGAGGTTGGAAGGAGTGTTGAAGGTGTTGTTGTTGGGGGGGGGGGTGGTGAGGTTGGGAGGGGAAAGGAGAATGTCCAGGAGAGGAGAGAGTGAGGAGGGGGGAGAAGGTAGAAAATGCTAAAAGTGGGGAGGTAGCTGTAAGGGGTTAGGAAGTTGTAAGGGAGGGATTTCAGAGGGGAACGGTGCCCAGGGGAAGGAGGTAGTTTGGTGGGGGGGGGGGGGGGGGGGCAGGCAATGGTGTTTGGGGGAGGAGGGAGTAAGGATGGAGGGAGGATGGAGGAAGGAGTAAGGGGGGCAGGTTGGAATGTCCAGATGAATGTGCAAAGGAGGGGTCTGTGGTGTCAATGAATATTTCCTGGGAGCAAATGCAGGGTGGGTGTGGTAGGAGGATGAGTACGAGAGGCAGCAGAGGAAGCCAGTAGGGTGCGAGGGTGAGTTGGTACTGGTAGAAGGAACGGCGAGGGTGGCTGGTGGGCACTCGGTGGCAAACACAGACCCTGGGAGTGGGAAGGAGGAGGCCGGGAAAGTGAATGTGGATGAGGGCGGGATTCTCAGGAAGGTTGGGAACGTGCATGTTCACCTGGATATCCTGGAATGACAAGGGGTTGGGGTGTAGGGTAATGGTGGGTAGGTGGAAGGTGATGCCAGGAGGTGGACTGTGTTGAGGGAAAGGACATGGGTGACTTGGGGAGGGGAAGGGACAAGGGGGAGGGGAGCTGATCAAAAACTTAATGACTACCAAGTTTCTCAAATAGAAAGTGAGCAGAGCCTCGTGTTGGATGGGCACAGGTACTGCATGGGAGTGCAATCAGTGGGTGGGTGGAGATGCAGGTCAACTCAGATAGACAACTGAAAGAGAACCCCAGCAGGCAGCATTGAAAAGGCTTGGGACATTGAGATGAGTGTGATGGATGAAGACTCCGTGCGTGTGGGAGAATGCTTGCATGATGCTCTGAAAGGCCCTGCCACACACACACTTCTTCTAGAATCACTCGGGGTCTGGCTGCATGTAGCTGAACTGCTAGTGGTGGTGGGGTGGTGGGGATGGGGGTGGGGGGGTGGGGGGGGTGGCGGGGAAGTGGGGAATGCAGGGGGAGGACCTGTGGACCTGTAAATGATGATGAAAGACAAAATTACACAATATTCAGTGAAAGTGAATATATTTTCAGATTATAAAATGACAAAACGTGTTCACTTGTGCAACCACTTGTGATCAGAATTTCTTAACTTTTCTAGGCCTACCACTTCTAGGTGCTGCCCTGACATCTGCAGCAGGGGTGGTAACAGCCTGTTCAATGGTTGGCGCTGTTGCCTGTGATGACTTTGGCATGCGTCCTCTAGAGAACAGAGCCCTTGACAGCCCCGGCTTGCTTTGGCTGTCCTCCTGTGGGCCAGCTGCTTCCTATGTGGTGACAGAGGATGAGGTTGAGGTAGAGACAAAGGGGACTCAGATGGAGCGGTCAGCCTCTGGGATTCCTGAGTTAATGACCCAGGGGTGTCCAGCTGCTGCTCCTCCTCCCTTTGGGTGCCTAAGAGCCCCGACCTGACTCCTTGAGGAGAAGGAGAAGGAGCTTCGGGAGGGACATTAATGTGCCCCATTTCCCCCTTGCATTGCCACTGCAGGAACTCATCACAATAGAGTGCAACTCTGCGTGCATCTCCACATTCTGCTGGACTAGGATCTCCATGGCATCTGCCATCCTTCCCATGGAGACCTCCATATAGTGTACATGTGGGCACCAGTTCATCAGAGAGCAGGCAGGCACACTCTTCTGACTAGTGTGCCAGTCTGTTGAGGGCTTCCAACGCTCTGCGTGATGTTCCCCCACCTTCTGCTAACTCTCCATGATGAATTGGAAGGCTGAATCCAGAGGCTCGTCATCTTACAGATGTCTCTTCCCCAGCAGTCCTCCGAGTGCCGGGGAGCTCAGCTGAAACTGCCTCCTCCTGCTGTGGGCATGTGTTTGTGCGGTGATCACAAGATTGTAAACCAGAGCCTGCTCTTGATCTAGGTCCCACCGATGTGTGTGTCTCTGCGCTTATGGAGGAGGCTGTTTATTTCCAACTCTTCAATGGAGAAGGTGGCCTCTTGGCTGGAGGTGAGGACGTGGATGGAGCTGAGGGACTCGTGACTAAGAGCATTCGGCCGCTTAGCAGAGCTACCTGAGAACCAAAGTAGAAATAATTAGTGCATGGTTGCAGAGTCGATAACATGAGAGAGAGAGCACTCTCAGTTGCATTGAGAGATAGAGAGATGACCTGGTGCAGGATCCTCACATGGGAGTTCACCACTGACTTCACTGTTGCCGCAGGCACAGTCCATGTCCTCACCAGTCAGCATGATGGCACACTCCTCAAAGTGAGTGAGGGGCCTAATGTGGGCCACTCCACCCTCAGTCTGGGACCTCTCCCTCCTGCCTTGAGCCAGCTTCTTCTGCATGAAAACAGATGGAGAGAGTGTGAGCAGGATGCATGGCACTGCATGGAATGCTGTGTGGTGAGTGGAGCCATAGACAGGATGAGGACATGAGCTCTAGAGGAGCTTGATGGAGATGTGAGAGTTAGTGGTCTTGGCCCTTGAGATGCGAGGTCCCTGTGGATGTCTGATAGATTTGGGAGTGTGTGTATTGAGAGTGGTGAGATGGTTGACTTACCCTGGCAGAACAGATGAGATCATTCATCCTCTTCCTGCACTGGATTGCTGACATCCTCTCTGCTCCAATGGCACTGACCACCACTGCCACTGCCTCCCAGGCTGGATTGGTGACTCTGGTGAACCTCTTGCAGCCATAGCAATGGCAGAGGACATCGTGGAGGCCTCCAACTGCATCCAGCAGGCGCCCCAGAGAGGTATCACAAAACATGGGGGCTGCAGTCACTTTTCCTTTCAGAGCCATCTGTTGCCTGGAGTAGAAACAAAAAAACTGCGGATGCTGGAAATCCAAAACAAAAACAAAAACAGAATTACCTGGAAAAACTCAGCAGGTCTGACAGCATCGGCACAGAAGAAAAGAGTTGACGTTTCGAGTCCTCATGACCCTTCGACAGAATTTGAGTTCGAGTCCAAGAAAGAGTTGAAATATAAGCTGGTTTAAGGTGTGTGTGTGGGGGGCAGAGAGAGAGCGAGAGAGAGAGAGAGGTGGGGGGGGGTGTGGTTGTAGGGACAAACAAGCAGAGATAGAAGCAGATCATCAAAAGATGTCAACAACAATAGTACAAAAGAACACATAGGTGTTAAAGTTAAAGTTGGTGATATTATCTAAACGAATGTGCTAATTAAGAATGGATGGTAGGGCACTCAAGGTCTTGCTCTAGTGGGGGTGTTTTTTTTTTAAAAAAATGAAAATAGGTGGGAAAAGGAAAATCTTTATAATTTATTGGAAAAAAAAGGGAAGGGGGAAACAGAAAGGGGGTGGGGATGGGGGAGGGAGCTCACAAACTAAAGTTGTTGAATTCAATATTCAGTCCGGAAGGCTGTAAAGTGCCTAGTCGGAAGATGAGGTGTTGTTCCTCCAGTTTGCATTGGGCTTGGACCCAAACACTCCTTTCAAGTGAAGCAGCATTTCCCCCAACTTAGTCTACTGCATTCGTTGCTCCCAATGTGGTCTCCTCTACATTGGAGAGACCAAACGTAAACTGGGCGACCGCTTTGCAGAACACCTGCGGTCTGTCCGCAAGAATGACCCAAACCTCCCTGTCGCTTGCCATTTTAACACTCCACCCTGCTCTCTTGCCCACATGTCTGTCCTTGGCTTGCTGCATTGTTCCAATGAAGCCCAATGCAAACTGGAGGAACAACACCTCATCTTCCGACTAGGCACTTTACAGCCTTCCGGACTGAATATTGAATTCAACAACTTTAGGTCGTGAGCTCCCTCCCCCATCCCCACCCCCTTTCTGTTTCCCCCTTCCCTTTTTTTTCCAATAAATTATAAAGATTTTCCTTTTCCCACCTATTTTCATTATTTTTTAAAAAAAAAACACCCCCACTAGAGCTATACCTTGAGTGCCCTACCATCCATTCTTAATTAGCACATTCGTTTAGATAATATCACCAACTTTAACTTTAACACCTATGTGTTCTTTTGTACTATTGTTATTGACATCTTTTGATGATCTGCTTCTATCACTGCTTGTTTGTCCCTACAACTACACCCCCCCCTCCACCTCTCTCTCTCTCTCTCTCTCTCTCTCCGCCCCCCACACACACACCTTAAACCAGCTTATATTTCAACTCTTTCTTGGACTCGAACTCAAGTTCTGTCGAAGGGTCATGAGGACTCGAAACGTCAACTCTTTTCTTCTCCGCCGATGCTGCCAGACCTGCTGAGTTTTTCCAGGTAATTCTGTTTTTGTTTTTGTGTTGCCTGGAGTAGTCCTGGTCTGTAGAAATGAATTAGGCTGTGCTCTGGTGCACTTTAAATAATGTAGCGAGGAAGCACTGAGGTCATGGCCTGGTGGGCAAACCCAAGCTTCCCTGTCAGTGATCTGGCATGTTTCCCATGAATGCATTAATCATGAAGCACAATGTGCCAGAAAGGGGACGATACAGTGTGAAAATCCGCCATTGTGGCCGGCGGGTAAAACATCTTTTTTCACAGCCACTACCACACTTATTGCAAATCTGGGACAATTTCACCCATTGTCAAAAGTCAATTACATAATGGTATTTGTTGTTTCTGATCTACATTTTAATAAAATACTTTGAAAAATGTGTAAAGAGAACATAAACCTTCTGCTCAAATGTATAACAAAATGCAATATTTACTTGGGATATTTCACAGACTTGAATGCATCCATAATATATATATTAACCTTTTGCATGGTTACTGCATGACTCAAGTGCCTAAGTTAACCCTTTCTGAGGGTTTTTCCTTATCGATTAGATGTTTTGGTTTGTGCAAAGGCACAAGCAAAATATTGTCAGGATACCTGGTGCAAAAGTGAAAAAATATTATATTATAAATATATTCAATTTAAATTTGTATGATATTTAAATGTTAGTCTTTTACAACATTGAATATTTAGACTTACAGTTAAATATCTTTAGAGTTATTAGTATAATTTAACCTTGATAGGCACAAAATTCTATACTTGTATCAGGATCTCTGTAACTTGCAAATAAAAATGGCTGATTTTTAAATCTTTGATCTATTTGAGGATTTGTTTAACAGAAAGCCCTTCAACTGAAACTAAATGCACAGGTTATCTAAAACATGACGCTCTCCTCAAAGTGAGACGTGACAGTGTGTTGATGATGTTTTATATTCTGACCAGTGATAACTTGATGATAAATGAGCTAAGGTAGTGAGTCCTGTCGAGATATTCAGCCAGAGGAAAGCACCTCGTCCTAGCCCAATGCTAGAGACAGATGTTCACTCACTCACGATTAAGCAGGGGTCACTACACAGTAATCAGTTTGCAGAACTCTAACTGATTTTATTTCGCTGTAGCCTGAAGGCATGTGGCCAATCACAGTACCTACCCCGCTGTGTTTATTTGGGGTCAAACATCAGCAATTGTGACTTTATAATGGGCATACGTGACAACATCAAAGTCTGCAAGAGGCAATGATCAATCCTTTGTTCACTGAACCATTTAGCACTTCATAATGTGAAATCTGTAAATCAAAATTGTTTTTTCAAAGAGCCTTATTGGAAGTGAACTGCATACATTACATTACAGACTATTGCAAATTCTTGCAAATTACCAAACCACTTGTAGGTAAAAATGCCTATTGAAACAAGAAACAGCATGGCAGTAATGTTAAACAGATTTAGAAGTCCATTTAAGTATTTAAGCAAAGCAATGGGGCATGGTCTGGTGCCGACACAGGAATATTTATCGTATAAGACTTAAGCTCAGGGCTACAGGCTGCAGAAGGTGGAAAATGTCATCTATCTAGGCTGTAATGTGAATTAGTTTAGTCAGAAATAACATATTTCATGAACACTAGAATGAAATATTTCAAGCTTGGTCTTTTTTTTTTGCATTAAGGCTTAATTTTAGTTAGACGTAGCTTTGTCAATCCTCAACTGGTATGCTAGATTGAATGCCACATTGATAATAAAGCATTTCATCCCCAAAAATAGAAAAAAAGTGGGAGTTATCATGTGCTTCACTTCTCATTGCCTCCGCTGCTCCAATGCTTTGGCAGAAATCTAAGCTCTGGACTTTCTTGCCAAATGAGTGATGGTGAGGACAATGGAGACGTTTAAAAGTTTTTAAGTTAAATCGATTGTAAAATATATGGAATAGGTGTCAAATATGCTCATATTTCATTGTAAAAATTACCTATAGTATTATAAATACAACTACACAATTCCTAAGTGTTGAAACTTAAAATAGAAATGCAAAATAAATTCATAATTTATGACTGTCAGCTTTCAAAATATCTAATGGTCCATTTATGGAACTAGAAATAGCCCACTAATCCAGCCACTTTCTTTGGTGCCAAATATACGCCACTTACAATGTCAGATGAATTCAGCAATATGTTTACAGGAATAAGAGTTGCCCAGGTGCAATTATTCAAAGCTACATCTGTGACTTCGTAAAACTGGTTGGGACCTTCCCAGATATAGAGCGGAAGGTTTCTACAAACCAGTAAACAAATATCTGGGAAGTTTGCCAGCATCAAAGTGATGCACTCAAACCAGCAGGTACCCGGGAATGTTTGCCTTTATCAATTTGCCATGGGGGGCTTGGTTGTCCTGCCACTGGGCGATTTACTTTACATGTCTGATGTCCCTTTACTTTATTTCAGTATCTGAAGGAAAGGAGGGAGGGTGAAATGAAGTGGGCAGGGAGAAAACTGTGGCATGGAAGTAAAAAATAATCCCATCACCAGATTGACGAAATGACTCACGCAATGAATCACTGAAAAGCTTTTTTTGTAATTCAATTTTATTTTTTGGGAAATAAAATTTATGTTACAGCATCTTCCAGCTTAAACTAAAAATGGTATTTGAAAAATGTTTTGTTTTATTTTGGAATGCTTATTCTCTGGCGTTATTTAAGAGAGCAATGAAAGTTCACATTTATGATGAATGATGTCCACTGCTATTAATGATATCACAATATCACATGCTCAAGAAATACAATCTTTCCACTGAGAGTGGCTAATAGCAAAATGTTATGCCAGAAACACTAGATGGCATATCCATCTGTATTTTGATTGGCTAAGATCACACTAATACAAAACCAGTGGCATAAAGCATCAGACATATATGAAATCAAATTTCTAACCTGTGAACTGATCCAATATAATCTGAAATGGCCCAGGCTTATTCAACTGACAGGCAGGTGTACTTTGAAAATCAGTATTTCCTTGATGAAAGCAACGCTTAGACTGGAAACTTGGATGAACTCCAATGTTCCAATGCAAGGGAGGTAATTCCACTGTTTTAATACAGTCTGGAGTTTATTGGCAAAAAAAGTTAAGCTCGGGTTTGACCTGGTTCCTAGTTTGAACTTCTGGTTCAGGTTCATATGAATCAACAAAGAAGTGGAATGATCTTTTTCAGCAAGGCTGGAGCATTCCGAAAAAGATATAAAATAGTATTTGAAAAATGTTATTTTATTTTGGAATGCTTATTCTCTGGTGTTATTTGAGAGGGCAATGAAAGTTTACATTTATGATGAATGATGTTGCTGCTATTAATGATGTCACAACATCACATACTCAAGAAATACAATCCCTCCAGAGTGGCTGACGGCAAAATGTTATGCCAGAACCATTAGGTGGCATATCCATCTGTATTTTGATTGGCTCAGATCATACTGATACAAAACATCTGGCATAAAGCATCAGACATGAATCAGATGAAATCTGATATTGAAGGCTGACAGTCATAAGTTAAGAATTTATTTTGTACGATACTTAGGAACTGTGTAGCGGTATTTACAACACTATAGGTAAGATTTACAATGACAAATGAGCATATTTCACACTTATTCCATTCGGCCATAATTTCCGAACTCCTGGGCACCACATTGGGGGTTACCCCAAAGATGCACTGGGGAACCCCTCTCAGAAGTTCACAGGTAGGGTTTAAACAGCAATTGCCCGGAAGTGCAAATGGCCCCTGGGCAATTGCCCTGCACTGGGAACCAGCCGTAAATGCGATTTAAATCGCAAATTTCAGATGGTTCCAACTGGGTTACATCAATAGGTACCCACAAACAGTTAAAAGAATTAAAAACCCTGACAGGAACTCTCCAACCCACGGAATTACCCCCACCTCCACGGGGATTCTTTACCTACCCCCTCAGCCCCGACAGGCCTGACTCTCACCTCCACTCCTCCCGAGGCCCTATCAAACCCCTCTACCCCAAGGCCCAATCCAACCACTTTCCCCCTCGAGGCCCGATGCCAGCATCCCCGAATCCTGACCCCACCACCCTCCCACTGAGGCCCGACCTCTCCCTCTCCTTCCCCAGGCCCCCAAACCAACACCATCCCCCAACCCCTGCTGAAGCACAACCTGACCCCCTCCCTCAAAATCCCCCTCCCCGCCAAATCCTACCCCCACTTACCTTAGACACTTACCCCTCTCCCTGGCCTTTTAAGGATCTTTAAACTTCACTGGATCTTTAACTTACCTGGTTTACTAGTGTTGTAAAAAAGGGAGAGTGGCCTCTTTGCATCCGACGGAGCTGCACTCAACACTAGGCCCCGAGGATGCATTACACTGCCCGGATTTTGCCCGGCCTGAGTTGGAAGGTCAGGCAAGACGGGAAGGAAAAAAAATTCAGATGAAATAAATAAGAGCGGAGTGGCAATCCAACTCTGATTGCCACTCCAATGAGTTTCAGGCTCATTATTTTGTCTTAATCTACATTTATATTATATTATACAGTTGTTAGCCATGGCTCAGTGATAGTACCTGCATCTGTAAGTCAGAAGATTGTGGGTTCAAATCTTATTCCAGAAAGCACAAAATCTAGGCTGACAATCCAGTGCGGTACTGAAGGAGTGCTGCAGTGTCAGAGGAGCCATGCTTTGGTTCACTAAAACAGGTTATCTGGTCACAAAAACAATCACATTTCTTTGTGCAAAAATGCTGCCTCATTTCCTACATTATAACAGGGACTAAGTTTCAAGGAGTACTTTGTTAGCTGTAAAGTGCTTTGGAACTTCCCAAGATTGTGAAAGGTTCTACCATAAATGGAAATCTTTCTTTCTTGACACAACAGAAGTAGTTACACATCATGGACTGAATTTTCCCAGTCCTGTGGAGGTGGTTTGGAGTTGGGGTGGGGGGGCAAGAAAAATTAGACCAACTCGCGTCGGGCCTGCTCCGCAACATATTCCATCTCCCTGTGCTTTTTCCAGAGGCAGACATCCAGCAACAACAGCAACTTACCCTGCAGCAGCGGGTAGCTAATTAGGTCACTTAATAGGACAATTAATCCAGATTATCGAAACGGATAGAAACTTTTTCGATGGCGAGCGACAGCCCGGAAATGGACCAGAGGCAATTTTGCAGTGGCGGGTCTGAGCTATGAACCATGGTGGCCTTTTATTAAGTGCCGGCATTAAATTGCAGTGCTTGGGTCTCCCCAAGCAGAAGGCAGGCCACTGCAGCCAATTCATGGAGGCTGATGTCTCCGCAAAAGTGGCTCTTGCAGCAATGGCACCCACTGCCCCCCATGAAGGGGCCACTACCACCCACACAATGAAGGAGGCCAGCAGCCTACCCACAGACTGCGCAGAACAGCCCTTCTGATGCTGGAACCCAGCTCTTGTCCTTAATTATGGGGCTCCTGGGGGCAGCTTTCTAACTGGTGGCCACCAGAAAGATTGCGTCTGACATCCCGCCATGGAATTGAGCCAACATCGGGATTGTGACAAGCGTGGGAAAATGTGATTAATATGAAAACTGCACCTCTTTTGCAGTGGTACTCTTGAATGCGTTTCAATAATATCCCAAGAATTTGTTGGAGAAGCTTGCTAGTGATCTTTTTCTCTAAATAAAATATTTAGTCTAAATCACACTCACTGTCAATTGTTTTGCATGTACTGGTGATTCAAGTCTTATTGACTCCTGGCCAGCTCCTGAAGCTCTGCTGTCAAGGATAGGGGTTTGCCCGATGTTGCTGGTCGATGTTCCCTGGGCTCGCGACATTTCCAACTCTATTTCTGCATCAAGCTCTGCATCCTCTTTGGCTTCCTTGTTGCTCTCCTCCAAGTGTTTCATTAGAACAGCAACCACAACATTGACCAACACAAATTGAGTGATTAGAACAAAAGTGACAAAGTACACGGGAGAGAAGAAGGGGAGGTAGGTGAGGCAGTGTTTATCCTCACTGCCACATTCTCGCAATGTATCCTGTGAAAATACAGAAGAGCAAAGAATCACCTTTTAGTAACAACTTGCATTTAGGCACCACCTTCAACATAGCAAGACTTCCCAAAGTATTCACAGTGGTGAAAATGGATGGCGAGCAGTGGAGGTAGAGCTCAGAAAGGTGAGTGAAGACATGGTGAAAAAGGTTGGCTTTAATTAGGATTTTGAAGTAGGGACAGAGATATCAAGGTGAGAGATTTAGCAAGAAGTTGGGGCCAGGATAACTGAGGACTTTGCCACTGAAGGCAGAGAGAAGCAAAGTTCGAAGCGCAGAGGGTACATATTAACACATTGGACTGGAGGAGGTTTTAGAGGTAAGGTCTTGGGGTGTTTGTAATGAGTATAAAGATTTTTAATTCAGTGTACTGAGGGACAGGGAGAATAGAAGTAATGAGCAGCAAGTATTAGTGTGGGATAGGATGCACATGCATCATTTTGAATTAATTCCAGTGTATGTAGGATGAATGATAAGATTAGACTAGGAATATATAAAATGTGTAAGGCTCTTAATTCCCTCACACTTGTGCTTTAGAAATGCTACAGTTCTTTTAACGCTCACCTGTGAATCAAAAGGCCATATTATTCTACATTGATGACATCCAGATAATCTGTTCAGTGAATGTAATTATTTTACTGTCTCCAACAAGGTTCAAGTTTTGTTGCAATTCTACCTTGAAATTAGACTGTGGACAATACAAGACTTGAAAGTAATCTTGGTTTTAAGGTTACACCCATAAACCAATTGCATTTAATTAATGCAACCGATGACCCCACCAGAACCCAGTTAATAAATTTGATATCTATTGGTACTCAACTATATCATTCTACATTTATTCAGTATTGTTCTACATTGGACACTCCTTAATAACCTAAGAGGCATTTACTTTGGCTAGGTGACTTGATTCAGCATGCCGATTGCTGTTTTTTTTATCTTCCTAGGGCACTGAACTGAGCGTTTATAAAACGTCTCTTCCTGTGGCTCATGTGTCCAGTTCAATCATAATTATAGTAATTTTACTGAGATCTTTGCCATTTCAAAAAAGAAAAGCCTCATCTCATGTGAAGGTCAGATCGCAATCTGTGCCCACACTGCACATACAGGGGTCATTATTTTGAAAGAAGATTAGTAGTTAAATGACCATAAGTTACGGTAGTGCAGTTCAAGGCCTACCAATTCAGAGTTCAGCTAAAACCTGTAGCTTGAAATAACTGTGATGATATTGAGAAGGGCATGATTATATCTTCTAATTTTTCAAGGCAGGGACAGCACACTGCATGAATTTTAGCAGAATGGTGAACTGAAAAACAAGATGAGAAATAGAAAAACTAGAATTAGCATTATTTATGCAGCATGAGAGTAAAATATTGCCTCTTACACCCTGCAGTGGTTATAGTTTGTAGAATAAACACATGGCAAAGATCGCAATCAACCTCTGGGATATGATTAGTTTCTTTGAATTTAGGTAGGATTCCCACTATTGTGCGAATCTCCTTTTGAACGATCATCCCTGTCAATTTCACAAATACAAGCTTAACCAGCCTGCAATTAGAACTAAAAGGAGGTCTGTCAGAAAAATCATTGACTACTCCATCAGAATGTGCTGCAGTTGACAAGAAGATTCGGTGGATAAGGTTAATGCATCTTTAAAATATTACTTGAATTTGTTACTCAGATCAAACATGCTTGCTCATATTTGGTGGAGGTGTTGTAAGCATTATACCACTTCCCAAAGAGAGTCCTGAGGATTCCTAACTAAAGGTGAAAAGGCAAAGTGAGTTCTTTGCAAAAAAAAAATCTCCTTTTAAGTTTGTGTGTTGCTCCAAGACTGGAGACCTAGCGAGCTATTCCTATCGATATTTTTGTCAATGCGGTTTTGTATCCAAATGCAGGGATTGTCCCTGACAACTGTCTCAGTTGCCTTGCCCTTCAGTTTTCCTTTCCTCCTTTCTGTGGGGATGCATGCCAGCCCTATTCCATGCCTTTCCTAGACAGCTCAGCTGAGATCAGGTAATCACTGAAAATGAAACCTGGATCAAAACCCACCATTGTGTAACACTAATAAGCTATAATAGTACAAGCATCTGAAATATAGCTACTCAAACAGAAATAAATGGAATCATCAACAACCAGCCATATATCCTACCCAGAGCATTAACATTCAAAAATATTATCTCAGAATATTATATCTTATATATTTTTAAAGACTGTAGGTAGATATCGATCATTACTGGGGAACAGTGTAAAGTGAGTTGAATATAAATACTGATAAAATAGATTACTTAATTTCATTGGGACATGCTAATTAATAGGTTTCTGGTGCATTACTAATGCTTGAACTTAACAGCTCAGTGGAAGTAATTACTACCTTCATTATTCCATTCCAGTTATCACCAGTAGAAACTCTGAATAAAGTAAGAAATGCCATTCCAAAATTTTCAAATGTTGCATGTCGACTCAAGCCTTCACAAGGATTTTCATCATTACAAACTGAAAAGCAAAATAATCCAAGACTATTATTGAAGACTACACAAAGGGCCTTGTATTACTGATCATTCTCTGATATTGGAATTCCCATTGTTTTGTGCCAACCTTTAGTCTGGGCATATTTTAAAATAAAGTAAAGGTGATGAATTTTCACATTTAATGTTTGAAATACTTTATTTTTAAACAGTATCCATCGAGCAGTTTAATTAAAATAAATGACTATATATTCTTGTATTTAAGCTTTGAAGTAAACAACATAAATTGCAAACACTACTTATTGTTCTTGATGGCTACAACAGGGATATTAATTAATTGACTTCTCACCCAGCTTTCCAAAGAGCTCAACTCCAAGAGCCGCGTAGATAAAAAACAAAAGCATGAACAATAAACCAAGGTTTCCCACCTGAAAGATAAACAAAGAATCTTGTATAAAATGCAGAGTGGTCATAGCAATAATGCACTGAGACTTATAGCGTCATTCCAACTTTGCAGGGCTATAGGGAAAGGGCAGAGCTTTGGGTATAATTGGATATCTCTTTCAGGGAGATAGTACAAACACAAATGGGCTGAATAACCTCCATCTGTACCATAAGTTTAAAAGATCACAGAATCATTTAAAGACAAATTTTAACTGCTTGACATATGAAGCAAAATCTGAGAATCAAAGAAATGAAAACAAAGTGGAAGGCCAATTGGCCCCTCTGGTCTGTACCAGTCTGACACTTCAAATGGACCTATTGTGACAACTCAGACTCAGGAGCATTACAGTAAGGAAAATTTGTAATTTCTTGAAAACATTTGTAGAATCTATAATTGTTTTTAACAATAGTTGAAAAGACCTCTTAAGAGTTTGCATCAATTCTAAAAGGATCAATTGTAATTGTCCTTGTGGCCTGGCGATGCTTCACCTGGAAGTAATACCAACAGAAAGGAATTTGATATGCAAAAGCCATGTGGCTGGCAGACACAAAGGAGAGCTACAGAAGGAGCAGGGAAAGAACAGAGAAGGCACATTTACGAGGAGTCATGAGTGTAATAAAGTTAAAAAGACAGAAAGCTGAAGACAAGGTTAGAACAGAGATCATATACTGGGCAATTCTATGGCTTTGCTTCAGTACTGTCAGAACTGACCAGACCATTTAATGAGGTTTAATAAAGGAATCAACCAAAGGAGTTTCTAGTGAATCTGTATCATCAAGACTGTCATGAACATACCTAAGGAAGCTCTGCAAGAGTGTGCTGTTTTGGTGACAACTGTCTCCAGGGGATTTGGATGGAGTGAAGCTACCTTTGCAGATGACTCAAGGACAAAATCCATCGAGTGAGAAAAGAGAGAGATCCTATGTTCCAGAGGCTGAGTTTGAAAGACTGTCAGATTGTATGTGGTGCCACATTTGTGTGGGGTGCAATGTGAATGCTTGTAATCTTAAGAGATAGTCTTTGTACGAATTATAGTTGGTACTGACCATAACTTGCCTGTTAATTTGTGTTTAATTTATGTGGATACTGATTCAGGTTAAAGTAAAAGCTACAAGTAGTGGAATCTTGTTAGTAATTTCTTCAGTTCAGGATCATTCAGTAAATTTGATTATTTTGCTTTGCTCCCTTTTTCAACAATTCAATTTCCCTGCTCTTTTCCCATATCATTTGGGCTGCAGTTAAATTGGCTTCATGTTAACAGAACTCAACATCAGTCAGACAGCACAAGGTTAAAGAAATCTTTCTCTGGGAAAACATCCCAAAATCTCCATAACCAAAAGAGATTGAAAATTAACTATATGACAAACAACAAAAATAAGAGGTAATTGTGTACCGTATTGGACATCAAATAAAGGAACAATTTACATTTTAAGTATAAATCTGTTATATAGAATCAGACTAGGATCATATTGTTGTAATGTGTTAACACTTAAAAAAATGTGCTCCTTACGAAACCCACGTTTATCAGAGGTAAATATTTTGTATGGTTTACATGAAAATTTTAGGGGTCTTCTAAACACTAAATGTTAATAGTTTTAAGTGACTCAGAAAAATGTATAATTAATCTATTGGCTGATGTATATTTTCAACAACTTTCAACTTTAAGGTTTGCAGTGCAAATTTGCATTCAATAACATTCAATAGACATCATATGTGCTCATTTGTGATCATATGTGCTCAAAAGTGCTCATTTAACTATCATTTGACATCACATGTGCTCAAAACTGATTATTTAGCCATCGATCCTTGACATTCAATGGCATTACCATCACTGAATCCCCCATTATCAACATCCTGAGGTTACCATTGACCAGAAATTGAACTGGACTAGCGATATAAATATAAATACAAGAACAAGTCAGAGGCTAGGAATCCTGTGACAAGTAACTCACCTCCTGACTCCCCAAAGCCTGTCCACCATCTACAAGGCACAAGTGTGAGTGCAGCTCCCACATTTATCACGAAGTTTGACACTATCCAGGACAAAGCAGCCCGCTTGATTGACACCACAAACGTTCACTCCCTCCACCACCGATGCACAGTGTGTACCATCTACAAGATGCACTGCAGGAATTCAACACGGCTCCTTAGACAGCACCTTCCAAACCCACAACCACTACCATCTAGAAGTACAAGGGCAGCAGATGGATGGGAACGCCACCACCTGGAAGTTCCCCTCCAAGTCACTCACCATCCTGACTTGGAAATACATCGCCGTACCTTCACTGTCGCTGGGTCAAAATCCTGGAACTCTCTTCCGAATAGCACTGTGGGTGTACCTACACCACAAGGACTGCAGCTGTTCATGAAGGCAGCTCACCACCACCTTCTCAAGGGCAACTAGGGATGGGCAATAAGTGCTGCCCCAGCCAGCGAAGCCCATGTCCCATGAATGAAGGAAAAAAAATCATTCGACATCTCAAGTATTGATCAACTGACATCATTAGTCATCAACTGACATCAACAGCACTCAAGCAATAAAATCTGAGATCATTTAACATCAGTTAATTACTTCCAAAGTGCTCAGAAGCATTCAACTGACATCAAAGTGATCAGAGCTTGTTTGTGAGAAAAAATTCTAAGTTCTAGTGGTAACAACAAAATTTGATTAAAGGCAGAATCTTGCCCTTGTCAGACGGGCTTGGCGGGGACAGTCGGGAAGCCAACAGCCGCCTGCGATTGGGGCCGGACTACGATTTCATGCTGGCAGGCCAATTTAGGCCCGCCCAGTGTGAAACGCGAGTGGCAACGCTCATCGCTACCTGTGCGGGGGTGGGGAGGGGGGGGAGGAGGGCAAGCGGGGCACTTCGTGCATGCGCACAAGTGAGCGCTTGAAAATCTCCCTGAGGCACAGAGTGGCCTCAGAGAGATGAAGAGTTTTAGAAATTATAAACAAAGATTTTTAAAAATGTTATAAAACATGTCCCATCATGTGGCTCTGTCACATGAGTAGGCACACGATATAAATGAAATTTTAAAAATCTTATTTTATTTTTATTTAATGTTGGAAACCTCATCCCGCCCGTGCAATAATACAAAAGCCGCTTGGCCTTTTTGCCAGCCCGCCAACCATAAGATTAGGTAGGCAGTGAAAAATTTAAGTTAATTTATACTTTAATGGCCTTAATAGGCCTTTTAATTGTCGGTGGGTGCGCTGCTGATATTCCCACGCCTGCCCGCCGACCAAATTATCGCACGACTGTGCATTGACGTTGGGATGCTTGCCCGACGTCATCGAGTGCCATTTCACGTTCGAGCGGGTCGAGTGTGCATCCACCCGCCTGACAAGGTGAAAAATCTGCCCTAAGTTTCAGACATCAGCTGACATCAAAATATCCTTCCATGGATGTTTCTAAATCCCAGCTGTATGTTATGCATACATTTTGTAGATTGTTTAACAGTGTACAAATCACTAATGGGGGTGCAAACACTCCTCTCTTCCTCCTACACCTGTGACTTTAAGGAACTTCTTTCTTTCTCAGTTAGAAAGTTTTGTCCCATCTTGTCTATGCCAATCATATCCCTCCACACCCACCAAATTTCCTTGACCAATCGTGACTCCAAGGGACTAGCCCACTGGACTCCTGACAAAGCCATTTCACATCCTTCCTTTTCAGAATCCTACTGGTTCCAATGAGTCTAACATACATGTAAGCATAAGCTTTATCAGCATAATTAATGTGAATGGAGGGGACACATATTCGACATTGGCATTTCCTTTTCAAAATTGTCAGGTTTGGGTGATATCAGGCCAATTAATACCTCCACAGTTAAGAAGTAAAAATATGGTAAGGTTTGTAAAGCCATTTTTTTGCATTACTATAGATTACTACATGATACATGTAGCTTTAATGCTTCATTCCATTCTACACAGAGAAAAATGCACTGGAAATAAAATAGTTATACACTTGGGAGTTAATTCACAATTACATGTTCCATGTTTCTAATATTTTCTACAAGCAACTTGGTTCAGTGTTCAAAAAAGCCCCCAAAAAGTCCTGAGAAATTCAATCACGGGGTCAATCAGAGAAAAATCGCAGCAATAAGTTTGCAGACAGACAACTCAAGTTCCCATGAGTCTGTGCAGTTTCTACAGGTAATTCTTCCCCAGACCTTACCCCACCATCGCCCCCCCCCCCCACCCCCATTCCCCACAATGCACTATTGCTTCCTATCTAAATGCCATTTGGCTGAGGACTGCAGCTTTGGCATTATAAATTAAGCACTCAATATTGTAATGCACTGAATGAGATATGCTATCACAAATTTATAACCCTAGGCTATGGATAGTAATATAGTTCTTAACAGCCTATTCATAGGGAGACAAGTTGTCTCCTTGTTTGCCTGCAACTGAAAGCTGTCATTGGTTGGACAGTGAGTTTTAAGACAGAAGCAGGCAGTTATTAGGCAGCCTAATTTAGGCCTGAGTCAGTTTAAGGGGTGGATGTGGGATACATTTTAATGGTCAAGCCACATAACATGCTGTTGACTGATTTCCTGACCAAAACAGCCAGGAAGTCCATTTGGACATTTTTTTTTTATTCATTCATGGGATGTGGACATCGCTGGCTAGGCCAGCATTTATTGTCCATCCCTAATTGCCCTTGTTTGGAGGATATTTAAAAGTCAACCACATTGCTGTGGATCTGGAGTCACATGTAGGCCAGACCAGGTACAGATGGCAGATTTCCTTCCCTAAAGGACCAGATGGGTTTTCACAACAACCGACAATGGTTTCATGGTCATCATCAGACTTTTAATTCCAGGGGAAGAGTTTTCAGGCTGGTGAGCAGGGATGGGGCCCACTCACTGACACATAAAGTGACGCGCGGTGACCTCGGGCGGGTGTCCTGACATCACCGTGCGTCATTTAGATTTTCAACTCAGCTACGCGCCCGCTGAACTGTCAAAGGCCTACTAAGGCCTGTTAAAAACTAATTGAACTAATAAAATGAGCTGCTCATCCAAGCTTAAGTTTGGCGGGCAGGTGAAGAGCCCAGGTGGCCTTTGCATTTTTCATGGAACCTCATTCACAGGTGGGATGAGGTTTCATGAAGTGTTTAAAAATTCGATAAAATTTAAAAAAAAATTTATTGACATGTCCCAGCTCATGTGACACTGCCACATGAGGGGACGTGTTTTAAAAGTTTTTAATTTCTTTATTTAGACATTTAAAACTTAAGCAAATCTCCCTGAGGCAGCTCTGTGCCTCAGGCAGAATTTTGTGCTCTTCGCTCATACGCAGGCCCTGACCCAGGGAATCTCCCTTTGCCTACACAGAGAGCGATCGGCACTTCCAGGTGGGCGTCACACTGGGCGGGCCTTAATTGGCCCGCCCACATAAAATAGTGGCGCAGACCCAATCGGGTTTGCGCCCATTCCCGGCCAGCCGCGCACACAATGCCCCCCACCGACGGGGGGAAAATTCTCCCCCAGATTTTTATTGAATTAAAATTCCACCATCTGCCATGGTGGAATTCAAACCCAGGTCCCCAGAGCATTACCCTGGGTCTCTGGATTATTAGTCCAGTGACAATACCACTATGCCACTGCCTCCCCACCGGTGAGCGTCTTAGAGATCGCTGGATAGGCTCCAAAGGGATGGGGAGATGGGAATACCAACACAGTCAGCAGCTTGGGAATGGGGAAGTGAGTGGGGAGAGCAGGCATACACTTCCCTGATGTAGCTTGAAATAACACATTTTCTTTTTTGGAGGGAGCCTTTCTCTCACTGATCATCCTCCCTCCAGTTTCAGTCTGTCAGAAAACCAAAGACACTCTCGTGCTCTGTTAAACTTCCAGTCAGGTCCTGAATATGTTATTGGAATCCGTTTACATATTTAAAGAAGGATCCCATTGGTTTTAGGCGGGTGTCCTTGTTTGCCTGCAATTGCAAGCTGTCATTGGTTGGATTGGCAGAAGGCCAGCAAGTATTTCTCCCACAACATTTTAACTGCTTCCCCCAAGGCAGAATTCTGCTGCTTGGGAGCGTTTAACATTCCCCCACCCCCACTGATCTGGTCATTCTGTTAATCTGAGGCCTAATATGGCTTTTGTTATTTTCAGCTCAATGAGATGGAATTTACCATAAAGCAGACCTGATGAAAAGCGTAGGCCAGAATTTTTCCCTTGTCAGGCGGGCTCGGTGGGAGTGGGCAAGGGCGGCTGGGAAGCCAACCGCCGCCTACGAATGGCACCGCTCTGCAATTTCATGCGGGCGGGCCAATTAAGGCCAGCCTTGCAAGGATCACGATTGGCAGTGCTGAGCACTACCTGTGCGGGCAGTGGGAGGAGGGAGAGTGGGCCTGGCGCGCAGTTCACGCATGCACGCCGCGAAAGAGCGCTTCGATCTCCCTGAGGCACGGAGCTGCAGGCACCGCCACCCGCCCAGCGCGTTCACACTCCCGTGGAAAGCGGGATTTTCAAATTTGCGGCAGGCGTGCACAGACCGCCGTTTCCAACGGGGAACCAGCAGTCTGTATAAAGAAAGGCCAGGCAGCCTCCTTTAGGCTGTTCACCATGGCCAGTGGCAGGGGTCTGCACAGCGGGCTCCGGAGGAGGGCAGGCCAGAGGGGGAAGAGCAGGCTGCAGGATAGGCCTATGTGCCCCTTGCTTCTCTGATGCCTGCCTTGCTGCCCTTCTCGAAGAGGTTGCAGAATGTCGAGAGGTCTTGTTTCCCGAGGTTGGGAGGAGGAGGGACACCCCCACGTCACGAAGCGGGCCTGGCAGGAGGTGGTGGAGGTGGTCCGCTCCCAAGATGCTGTCTGTCGCACAGGGACCCAGTGCCGCAAGTGCTTCAATGATTTGCTGCGCTCTGGAAGGTTGAGTACCATGTTGGCCTTGGCCATTTTACCCAGTAGGTAGCCTTAGCTTTTGAGGCCACCCCGCACCCCACCCTCCCCAGTGTCGTTACTGCAATGGGCACTTGGTGCATGCTGGGTGGGCAAACAGATAGTGACCATGCTGATATCAGCCTTAGTGGTTGATGAGAAGATGGGTTCTCCCCACAGCAAATGTTGGTGTTTGTCGCATTTGAGTAGTCTGGGAGCAACCTGCAGGAGAGGCAGCTCGACACATACTCAGAACTCCAACACATGTCTTATTGATGGTGATGAGATGATGGAAGGGGAACCTCCAGGTGTTGTGGCCACCTAGTTGTGCCTCCTTGCCATGGGCCGTTAGGAGACGGGGTTGGGAGCAGCCGTACTATCTTCTGGTGACTGATCACCAGTAGTGTGGATTGGAGCCGCTGGAGGCCTCAAATGGGCCACTGTGGTTGGGGTGCAGCATACGCGTGCAGAGAACATGAGCCCCAATAAATGCTCTTCTCTGCTCTGCTGGCGAAAACTGAGCACAACAACCAAGAGCGTTTGCGTACTGGTGGTGGCTAGGCCATGCTGCACACCGTGACCCACTTCGAAGAACAGGCCATGGAGTTGGGAAGAAGCCAAGCGGCCAGGTCGGCTGGTGTCGGTGAGGCTGGGGTGCAGTGGTCAGGTAGTTGAGGCCTACAGTCCCATCCACTCTGTCTTCCCACCATCCAAAGCACTGATGATTGCTGCAATCGTTAATGCTGCAACACTGCTCATTCATAGACTGATGCAGTCAGACGTGTGGGTCATACACAAAGGTCCCTCAGCTCCTTGAGGATGCGCGTCTCTAGCACCATCCAAAGTCGCCTTATCCCATTTGTGACCACTATCCCCATGGCCTACCATGCCATGGCATCGCTGCTGCACATCCAAATACTTATTGCATCTTAGAAGGGTTTGTACGTCCACCACCCTTTCAGCCAGTGCATCCCACATTACTCTGTCCAAAAGGTCCTCAGGACCTCACTTGTCAACCTCATGGTTAAATAAATGCCACCACATTAGTCATCCCTCCACCAAGGGAAATGTTGTCTTCTGTCCACCCGGTCTATGCCCCTCATAATGGTATGAAGGTCAATAATGTGACCTGTCAATCTGCTGTGCACCACGGCAAATGTCACGTGTATGCAATGTTTCCTCATAACTCCAACTCTCCAGGCCAGCATGCATCCTGGTCAGGAACCTCTGCACTCTCCCCACTCCAATGGAATCCCTTCCATGAAGTGCAGGTCACAAGTGAATGCAGAAATGTAGATGTGGCCTCGACAGCGTTTTCTGCACTTGCAACATGACCTCCCTTTTCCTACATTCTATTCCTCAGCTAATAAAGGCAATTTTGGCTTTTACCTTGTTAAATGCCTTATGTTCCTGTTCTGCTACCTTAACAGGTCTGTCCAGCAAGGTCCCTGTAATTGTCCTTACTTTCCATGGTCCTGCCATTTCTCCTGTATTCCCGTACTTTGTTTGTCTTGCCCAAGTGCTTAACCACACACTTATCCACATAACATTCCATGTGGCATTCCTTAGGCCATCTGACCAACCTGTCTGTATGCCCGTGTAATGTTTGGGCCTCTTCTCGACTATTTGCCACCCCACCAATGTTCGTCTCCTTAGGTTCTTGAAGGTTGAATGCATTATGAGCCTGGTGGGGGAAAGGGATGAATGGTGTTGCTGACTGAACGCCTACTGATGCACAGTCCTTGTTGTTAGTTTTAGCATCACCACTGCATGGCCACCAGAAACAAGTCCAGAGCACCCCCTCCACATCTGAGAGGTGTCAATTGGCACTAGCGTCGCATCATTTCAGTGAGTCAGGCACCAGCGCAGCGACTACCACATCGGTGGGGAATAGGACATCGGCTAGTGTCCCAGTGCACAGTGGAGAGGGCACTTCACAATCGCTGGAAGAGATGGCACAGACAGAGAGTGCCAATGGCACCAGCAGCCGGAGGACTGCAGGAGACCAGGCACATGCTGAGTCAGGCAGTGATGATGTGCCTCTGGAGATGTCAGCCATGCAGCAGCTGCAGGACAAGTGGCCGAGTGCGCGGGAGCATCTGGCAGGGTTGCATGAGGGTATGCTTCACTTGGTCTCTGTGGTGGGGGAATCCAGGCAGAGTGTCACTGATGGCATGAACCTCACGACAGAGCATCAGGCTTCCTCCATTGAGAGATTGGCGACTCTCATGGAGAGGGGCTTCCAACAGGTTGATCAGCATCAGATTGGGTTACGCTCTGACCTGCAAGCCCTCACAGCGCTAATGTCCACAGTTGGTCATTGGCAATGTGGGAGATGTTCTGGGCACCAAGTGTCCCAGCTCGGTGCCCATCCAACTGCAATGAGCAGGGAGGTCCAATGTGGCCTCACGTCAGCACAGAAGCTGCCTGTTGTCTCTGTGAGCTCCTCAGGGCACTCCGGATGAGGGCAGCTGCTCCTCCGCCCCTCTGCCAGTGACCGTTGCATCCGTTGAGGCCACGACAACTAGGGAGATGCCAGTTCTGGAGCTGGCCACTCCCTCCCAGGCAGGGCCAGCACAGGCTCCACGGGCCAGAGGAGGGCCGCCAAGGTCATCGAGGCCAACAGCACAGCAGGCTGTCTCTCAAGCCAATCTGAGTGATGGGGCGGCATCTAGACATAGCACCCGCAAATGTAAGCATAAGGCACATTAGGCACTCCACGTTTCTCATTGGTACTTTTCTGTTGCCCCTAGATTAGGGAATTTATTTTTGTGAACATCAGAGCAACGTTTTGTCATGTTTTTGGTGGCACCATCTGATGGATGGCAATAAAGTCTACATTCGTGACCATGGCTGAGGGTGTCTCATTATACTGCATTTGTCTGTTTCACAGACATATCATGAGTGTTTGAGTGGGCATTGATATTTCTGTACTAAGCCCTTAGTTGCAGCTGATGAAATGGAAGATGCAGCAATTAAGTGCCGCATATAAGTGCACCAGGCAATGCTGGTCCTGCAGATCCATGTGTGTGGAGCCAGCTGAAGGTTCATTGGATTAAAGTGTCCCAGATGTCCCTGCCTCTTTGGTGTGGCTATGGGTCGGCGTGCTGCCCCTCATCATTACCCTGTGCTTCCTCATCCTCTGAGCCACTGCTGGATTCATCATGTGCAGCCGCATCCAGTATGTCAAGGTCTTCATCGTCAACTGCATCCCCCCTTTCCAGCACAAGATTGTGCAGATTGCAGCATGCTACCACTATCATAGAGACGCAATCTGGGGAGTACTGGAGTGCACCCCCTGAGCAGTCCAGGCATCGGAAGTGCATCTTGAGAAGACCGATGGCTCTCTCCACCACGACCCTTGTGGAGCAGTGCCTCCTATAGTAGCTGTCCTCAGCTTCTGTTCTTGGATGGTGGAGAGGTGTCATGAGCCACCTTCTGAGGGGATAGCCTTTGTCACCCACCAGCCACCCATCCAGTTGAGCCGGAGCACTGAATAGCCCCGGCACCTGGAAGTGTCTGAGGATGTAGGCGCCTAGGAGCTGCCTAGGTACCTTGCACAAACTTGCAGAATCTGCATCCTGTGATCACACATTATCTGAAGCCCCTCCTGTTGACAAAGGCACCGGGCTCACCAGATGGCGCCTTGATGGCCACATGTGTGCAGTCTATTGCACCCTGGACATGGGGGAAGCCAGCAATGGCTGCGACGCCTCTGGCTCACTGTACCTGACTTGCCTGGTCGCAGCAGAAGTGGATGAAGGTCAATGCACGTCTGAACAGAGCGTCTGTAACCTGCTTGGCACAAGTGTGGACAGCTGATTGGGAGACACCGCAAAGATCACCCACCGAGCCCTGGAAGGAGCCAGATGCATAGAAGTGGAGGGCAACTGTGACCTTCAGAGCTGTTGACATGGGGTGTCCACCCACACAGTTATGGGAGATCTCAGATCCAATCATCTGACAGATGTAGATGTCTGTTTCCCTTGACAGTCAAAGCCTCCTGCGGCACTGCACCTCAGTCATATTGAGGTAGCTGCTTTGCCGCCTGTATAACCTGGCAGCAGGATGGTGGCATCTTCTGGGCTCCTTCCACCTTGGACAATCTCTTGGCCTTGTGCCCCTTGCCCCTACACCTGGCCTCCCAAAAGTGGCTCCCCTGGAGACTGATTGTCCATTCCTGGCCTCCTCTTTATTCTATCCCTCCTTTCATCCTCAGAGGAGCTGCATCCAGTGGAGATGTCAGAACCCATACCCAGGCTAAATGGAGGCCTCCGGAAAGCTGCAGGCCTGAAAAGCTTTACTGTCTGCAGACTGGTGAGCTGAAGCTTCAAAGTACAGAGTAAGCTGTTGGAAATCGATCTGAACTGCTACTGATCACACAGGCAAGTTTAAAACACTTGCTGCAATAAATACTTCACATGAAACATTGACAACCCCACTGAGCCCACATATCCTGCCAGTGGATGAGTTTTGTTAAAAAATCACTTACCCGCTTGCCCGTTGCGCCCGTGCGCCGAGCTAAAGATCGCACAGGCTGACGAGTTAAGGGCCTTAACAAGCCCTTTAAGCAATGACGGGCTTCATCGCGCACCCGCCCAGCTAAATATCATGATGGTGCGTGGTGATGCCGGGACACTCGTCCGACCTCAGCGCGCACCATTTTAAGCGTTGACATGCGGGGCCCTCCATCTGCACGTCATCCATAAAATTCTGCCCCTAGTGTCCTGACCAATATTTATCCCTCAACCAAAACCATCAAAAAAAAAGATTATCTGGTCATTTACTGTTATTTTTGCTGTCTTTGGAAACACTTAGCGACATCCTGAGGCACTGCAAGGTGCCAAATAAAAGCAAGCTTGTTTTTCTTTTCTTTTAAATACAGGCTATTAGAGTGAGAGAATTTCAAGGTCTAAATTATGAGTGTATGTAAGATTACAGCATAGAACAATAGTTAGTTTATGTGGCAGAAATGTTATTCCTGTTTGTTGTTTTTGAATGCAGAGCAAAATTTTGCAAACACATGTATTAAATAATATTTCCTAATCCTGGATCACCTGTAATTCATCTATAGTGAAGCGGCTCTACTTACCTCAGCAATGCTTCAGATTACACAAACTAAGGGAAATTAGGATTGAGACAAATGACTATAACAATTGAGAAATCTGGTCAGTAAAACATGAATAGTAATGTGTGCTCTCCAGAAATTACTAATTTCTGATACTGCTAAAGGAAGGCTGAAACTAAAGTCTATTTCAGGAAGGTGGTGAATAAAAGTAATAAAGTACCTTAGTTCTTGACCTGTGTTCAAATTACGTGGGTTAATACTGTGCCAGCATGACTTTGGACCCTATTCATGATGAATTTGTAAAACTCTTACAATTCTTACAAAACACAAACAAGGCTCCATTGCTTGGGGAACTGGCCTCTAAAACAGGGATCATGAGTTCTGGCCTCTCTCTGGATCTGAGAAATTTAACATGGCTAATGATAAGGTAGGAGGGAGATTAGCATAATCTGAAAGATCCTGAAGAATAGGGCAAGCAGCTGAGAGACTTAGATGAGCAATTTTTTTTCCATTCACGATTTATTTGTTTGCAAATGCAATGTAAGTAGATTTTAGTATCCTTTAGAAATACTTACAGGTGTAAGTGGTTCCATAGTCATACATAAACATGTTTTTGATGATAACCTATAAACGAAGACATCAATGACATGCTTTCTTTCCCCCAGACCCCACATCAAAAAGCGTAACACAGCAGATTGAAGATCTCAAAAATAAATGAGACTGAAGTGATAGACAAGCTGAAGGGTTTTAAAACAAATAAATCCTTAGGGTTAGAGTGTTGAAGGTGAGAGTTGCGAGATATTGCAGATGACATGAAATTTGGAAACATTTTGCAGATGTTACGAAACTTGGAAACATTGTGAATTGTAGGGAGGATTTTCTAGAACTCCAAAAGGGCATAGGTAAGTTGGTGAAATGGGCAGACAAGTGGCAGATGAAGTTCAATGTGGAGAAGTGTGAACTGATTCATTTTGGTAGGAAAAACATGGAGAGAAATAAAGGGAGTTCAGGAGCAGAGGAACCTGGGTATATGTGCATAAATCATTGAGGCTGCAGGACAGGTTGAGAGAGCTGTTAATAAAGCATACATTATCCTGGGCTTTAGTAATTGGGGTATAGAGTACAAGGGTATGGAGGTTATATTAAACTTGTATAAAATAGTAGTTCAGCCTCAACTGGAGCACTATGTCCAGTTCTGGGCACCGCATTTTAGGAAAGATGTGAAAGCATTAGAGACAGTGCAGGAACGATTCACGAGAATGGTTCCAGGGATGAGGAATTTCAGATAGATTGGAGAAATTGGGACTGCTTTCTTGTAAAAGACAAAGCTGAAAGGAGTTTTATAGAGTTATTCAAAACCATGAAGGGTCTGGACAGAATATAGGCAAAAATTGGTCCTGCTCGTGGAAGGATCGAGAACAAAAGGGCACAAATTTAAGGGAATTGGCAAAAGAAGCAATGGCGACATGAAGGAAAATTTTTTCACACAGCAAGTGGTTAGGATCTGGAACACACTGCCTGAGTGCATGGTGGAGGCAGATTCAATTGAGGCATTCAAAAGGGAATTAGATTGTTACTTGAAAAGGAAGAAATGTGCAGGGTTACGGGGAGGAGGCAGAGGAATGGAATGGGTGAATTGCTCACTCGGAAAGCTGGTGCAGGCGGACATGACAGTGCTGTAACAATTCTATGACCAGAGTTTTTAGCTTGTTGGGCGGGCGCATGCCCGACCCAAATGAGCTTAAAAGGACGAGCGCTATTTCGGTCGGCAGGCACGAGCGGGAGTCAGCAGCTTGCCCGTCGACTTCCGCGGCCTACTAAGGCCATTAACAATGTAATTGAATTAAATTTGTTGCTGCCCGTCGAACTTTATGGTTGGCGGGCAAGCGAAAAGGCCAAGTGGCCTTTGCATTTTTTGCGAAACCTCATCCACGGACAGGATGAGGTTTCGATCCATCATTAAAAAAAAACAGTTACATATTAATTTCTAACATGTCCCTGCTCATGTGACAGAATCATATAAGGGGACATGTTTTTTAGCACCTTAAAATTCTTTATTTTTATTTTTTTTCTTATCTTCATCTCCCTGAGGCAGCTCTGTACCTCAGGGAGCTTTTCCTGTGTGGCCTTGTTCGCATACACAAAGTTCCCCACTTGCAACCCCCCACACCCACCCACACAGGCAGTGCTAAACGCTGCAGCACGTGTTTCACATTCGGTGGGCCTTAACAAAGCGTGAAATCGCAGTCCGGCCCCGATCACGGGTGGCGGTCGGCTTCCTGACCGCTCCCGCCCGCCCCCACCGAGCCCGCTCGACGAGTTAAAAATTCTGTGATATTGATTATCATTATGAGCGAGCTTTTTTAAAATTTAATCGTTCATGGGATGTGGGCATTGCTGGTTAGGCCAGCATTTATTGCCCATCCCTAATTGCCCTTGAGAAGGTGGTGGTGAGCTGCCTTCTTGAACCGTTGCAGTTCATGTGGTGTAGGGAGTGGACTTTGGAGAGGTAACAGAAGATTGGAAATCAACCAATATGTTGCCCATATTTTAAAATAAAGTGCAACAAACCAGCCACATAAGCAACCATAGACCTACAGGTCTTATTTTCATTCTATCTGAATTAATGGGATTGATTATCAGGAGTACACTTGAGGATCAGCAACAAAACAATGACTTGGTTAACAGCAGTCAGCATCAGAAGGGAAACATCTTACCTGCCCAATTTCCTCGATCCATTTGCGGTATCCCTCCACAAACCAATGTGTTTTAGCTACTTCTTTTCTCTGCTTCAAGAACCTGCCTTTTAAATCATATTTTCTGTTCTTCCCCTCTTACCTTTTCTGTATCCTGCTCTGTGCTTTTCTTCTTCCACAAGAGAAGTACTTTAAAAATCCATAATAAAGCTCATTTGATTGCAATGAAATTATATTCTATGTAAAGCATTTATCAGCAAAGTTGTATGTTATAGTGTTTATGGAAGTCAATACATGATAAGCCGCAGTAGTGTATCAATCACTCCCATTACACTGATATCATCAGTCACTCAGTTGATCACATAATTGCTTTGCAACACATAGGAAAAGTCACTTAATTGAGTGGTTTTGTTATTTGTACAAGATGTTAATTTGGTTGAATAGAATGTTTTATTACATCTTTCAATCAAGCAGCCTTCCAATAAAACTAACCAGATTGGTTTACATTCAAGTCTCTGTTCAAGTACATGATTTAAAAAGTGAAGCCGTTTGGCATTAACATTTACCAGAGAAGGCAAATCAATAAACTCCTAACAACAGACCACAGAGTTTTTTTTTCTTTAAAAAAGACAAGTAATCAAAAAGAAAAAAATATTGATTGTCCTGAAAGCTGTCCTGTTTCTGGCCAAAATAATTTACTATTAAAAAGGATTTGCTGTTAACATGCAGCTGGTAAATTGAATTTAAAACATTTGCTTTATTATTTCTGTGTTATAAATAATGGTCTCACTGGACCTCCTAGAATTAGAACAGAGAACCATTTTAAAAAAAAGTTTTGCATAGATATATATAATTTGTTCTGTTGTTCTATCATCTCTCTGAACAGGAACTGTGAGGATATTCTGGAATCTCATGTTTACATTTTTTAAATTTAATCTGTTCTCCAAAATGTGGACATTATAGCAGTTTATGCACCGTCAGCATCAAGCCCTCTCTGATCATTTATAGTGTGGACAGATGTCTTATAAAGATTCCTTCATTTTGCTCCGAAGTCTGAAGATCATTATTTGTGCACCAGCATTTCTTTTTGCATTCTCAGGATGTGGGCATTATTGGCAAAGCTGGCTTTTATTGGCCATCCCTAGTTGCCCTTGAGAAAATGCTGATGAGCCTTCTTGAAACACTGCAGTCCATGTACAAACAATGCTGTTTAGTAAGGAGTTCCAGAATATTGACCTAGCAGCAACATATGAATGGACGTATATGTCCAAGCCAAGACAGTGCAAAGAGGTGATGATGTTCCCATGCATCTCCTACCTTGTCCTTCTAGGTGGTGGAGATCATGGGTTTGGGAGATGCTGCCAAAGAAGACTTTGCTGCAGAGCATCCTGTAGATGGCACTGATGGTAGGGAAAATTGATGTGGTGGTGAACAGCAACTGCTTTGTCCTGTATGATGTTGAGCTTTTTGAGTGCCGTTGGATCTGCACTAATGCAGGTAAATGGAGAATATTTAACCACACATCCCATGGGGAGTCAGTAGATGAATCAGTCCCACCAAAGCACCCAGCCTCTGGCCTTCTCTCGTACATAGGGCATTTATGCAGCTGGTCCAGTTATGTTCCTGGTCAATGATGTTGATGATGAAGGACTGGGTGATGGTAATACCATTGAATGCTCAAGTGCATGTGGTTCTATTTTCTTTTGTTGGAGATGGTTATTGCCTGACATTTATGTGGTGCAAATGTAACTTGCCATTTATTAGTTCAAGGTGTTATCCAAGTCTTGTTGCAAGCAGGCACAGACTTGTTCATTATCATCCTGAAAGTTCTCCAAACAAACCAATTTAGTTTTGTGGGCTGCCTTGTCTGAGGAAGTAAGTTGAGAGAGTAGCAGGTCAACCTCACAGAAGAATGAGCTTGGAGAAGGTAGGGCAACTGCATTTCAAATATGGTTCCCACACCAGCAAAACCAATAGACTTTCAACCCATCAGTCTGGGCACAATGCAAACTAATGTCTCTGAAAAAGATCAGTACAAGGACAGTACAATGCACCATCCAGGCCAGTGGAAAATCTTTCTCTGAAAGACTGCTGTTCCCACTAGCCATTTTCTAGCCATTTCGACCCGTCAAATCTTTAGCTTTTATAGTAATCTTAGCAAATGTAAACACTGTGGGAGAAGTACAGCTTTAATAGTTCAACCTTCCTTTGTGACCTGATATTAATTATTCTGCATCAACTGCCAACACTTCAGCCAGGCATGAAAACAATGCATTGAACTCTCAGTATGCCTGTCAAGGAAGATTTTTTCAAACAGTACATCTCATGCTAATCTACACTATTATCAATGCCTGTAGCCCAACTTGACTGTGCAGTATTTATAGAGAGGAAGATTAACCCTGGTTACTTTCCCTTAACATCAACATTTTGTTTAACCTTCAAACCTTCACAATCCAAGCATATAATTTAAAATCACACATTGTATTGCTACAATCTGCATTTTTCCCTCAAAAAGTGATCATTACACATCTCTCAATTGATATTTCTGGTCGCTAAGTTGAAATGCCAAAATCTAAATGGCTTTCAAACTATCACATTGCTCTTTTAATGTGACAAAATAAATGAAGAGCTCACAATTTATGTCCTTATTGAAGAAAATTCTATTTCCTCAGAAAAATGCAGTTTTGTACGTCAGCTAAATTTGAAAACTGAGAAAGCGATAGCAACATAACAGGGTTAAATCACTTTGAAAGACTTTTAAATCACATTATTACAACATACCTGAGGCAAAGCCTGCACAACTGTATCAAGTAAAGCCCTCATTCCAGTAGCCATCTTGAGTAGTTTCAGCACTAGGGATGCAGGAATTAACAAAATACACTTAACATAAGTAATTATTATAAATTTAAATATTGCACAGACCATGTAGAGAAAAAATGTATTACGTGTTAACATTACTTGAATAAATTGTTTAAAAATACCAATCAGTTGGTTGATTGCATTTTTGTCTGTCCACCTGGGTGAAAAATATCTCCTGGTGGAGTCCAGAGATGAAAATCAGGTGTGAAGGACACACACAGATTTTACATTTTCTCCAGGTGTCTTGTGCACTGCCTGAAAAAGCATGAGATGCCTGAGATAACTCTTTGGAAGAAGGCCTGCCATATCATCTGCCCATCATGCACCTAAGAGGACAGTGGCGGGCCTTCCTCCCGACTGAGCACCCCAGGATACAATGTCCTCCCTGCCTAGAGCGGCCGGCCAATCAGGGGTCTGCAGTTCTTGTACTCGGCAGTGCCACAGAGGGAGTCGTGGCTGCTGCTGGAACAACACCTCCTGGAGTCCCAAGATTGCGGAGTGATCCAGGAAAAGGATGAGTGCTGTGGGGGGGTGGGATTCACGGGGAGAGAGGGTCCATGGGAGTCGGCAGCAAAGGCAGTGGGTGGCAGTCAATGGCTATACCCTACCCATTTTCCACACCCTCGATCATGCACTGATTAGTGCAGATCGAGGAACCCTCCCACCTCCAGCTGACAAACAGCCTGCATAGTTTAACAGATCATGCAGGCCGCATGTCAGCAGGCCCATCTGGAGCTGCGAAAATTGTAGCAGAGGTGGGGAGAGGCCCTTAAGTGGTTGTTAATTGACCACTTAGTAAGGGGGAGGTGGTGGGAAGGTTGACCATGGACCTTCCCACCTAGAACTTACTTCCAGTGGAAGCAAGAATGCATCGGGTATTGGTCCCAATGCCAACCTACCTAATTCTCGGGCTTTCCAATATCCTTCCTCACCTCCTGCAGGGGCAGAAGATTCCACCCATACTTTAGACAGCCCACCTGACTTTCCTTTTATTTATACTTGTTGGGCTCCAGTATGATCATAGAAGCCTCTGTGCCTACAATTTCTTCCTGTCAGGGAAATAGTTTTTCTCCTGGCTGTACTGATAAAAATCCACCCCATCATTTTAAACATGTTCTCTTTCTTTTCCTCTTCTTTGAAATTTTACCGGTTCTGTGATATCAGTACGAATGAAATACATTTCTCCTGGAATTATTAGAAGTACTATCAAGAACTTCCAGGTCTGGAACACATTTTTCATATAGAGGATAAATCTCTGACTGGTCCGAAAAAATTGCTCACTAATAGAACAGAATCACTATTGCACCAACATAGCACTTTCATTCCCAGCCAAGGCCACCTCGCCTTGTGGCTTTATTGAACAGGGCAGTCAATTTAGTGCCAGCTAGTGTCAAATTAAATGCAGCATCTTATGGTTCCAATAGGAATTGTGTTGACGTTGCACAAACTCATTTTAATTAAGCACCTCACAGGCTGAATAAAAGATTTTCAATCCATCAATCTGAGGTTGGTTTCATCATAAAGGTGAAGGGACAATTTGTTTTAATTAACAGTGTATTGTTCAAAATTTTATTACTTTTACAGGCAAGCGACTAGACCTCCATTCATCTATAGAATTCCTCATGATCAAGAAGCTGATGGTCCAAGTGTGAAAGAGTTATATATGACTTTTATACACAGAATAAATAAAATATAAATGGTTAATTAGCCCATGACATTGTTTATGGCAAATATGGGGTTTTCTCTCACCCTCTATTGTCTTCCTGCTACTCCTTTGTCTCTTTCTCATCGCTCCTACTGTTGGCTCTTTCTTTTGGCTTCTCGTCATTTATGTGTTTATGGCCAGGAGTTTTCATTGGTTGGGCAGGCTCGCCACCCACGATTGGCTCCGCACCATCATTTTAGGCAGGTGGGCCAATTAAGGCCCGCCAAGCGTAATATGTGAGCGGTAGTGAGCACTACCTGCGCGGGCAGGAGGGGAGGTGGGGAGGGACAGTCAGGTCAAGTGCTCTTTTACGCATGCGTGCAAAAGAGCGCTTCAATTGCCTCAGGGAGATTGATGTGGTTTTTAAAAAAATAAAGAAAAACAATAAAAATTTAATGAAACATGTCCCCTCATGTGACTGTGTCACATGAGATGGGACATGTTTTTACTTTTCAGAAAAAGTTTTTATATAATCATTATTAGCTTTAGGAAACCTCATCCCGCTTGTGGATGAGGTTGCCTAAAAAACATAAAGGCCGCTTGGCCTTTTTGCCTGCCCGCCAAACGTTAGGTTGGACGGGCAGCATAACATTCATGTTAATTACCTGTTTAATGGCCTTAATAGGCCTATCAATTTTCAGTGGGTGCACAGCCGACTCTGGCGCGCGCCTGCCGAACGAAATATCGCGAGACAGCACAATGACGTCAGAATCACAGAATCACACAGTACAGAAGAGGCTCTTTGCCCCTCAGTTTTCTCTGCTCCAACGAAAACAACCCAAGTCTATCCAACCTCTCTTCATAACTTAAATGTTTCATCCCAGACAACATCCTGGTGAATCTCCTCTGCACCCCTCCAGTGCAATCACATCCTTCCTATAACATGGTGACCAGAACTGCACACAGTACTCCAGTTGTGGCCTCACCGAGGTTCTATACAACTCCAACATGACCTCCCTACTTTTGTAAGCTATGCCTCCATTGATAAAGGCAAGTGCCCCATATGCCCACTAACATGCCCCTCCGCCTTCAGAGATTTATTGACATACGTGCCATGGTCCCTTTGTTCCTCAGAACTTGCTCCTGTCATGTCGTTCATTGAATACTTCCTTGTCAAATTACTCCTCCCACTTTTTAGGGTTAAATTCCATCTGCCACTTATCTGCCCATTTGACCATCCCATCTATATCTTCCTGTAGCCCAAGACCATGCTTAATGTCATCACGCGTCATTTTAAGTTCCGGCGTGTTGGGACCGCCCCCACATGCCGAATGGAAAATTCTGCCCTATCTTATTTTGATCTTCTACCTTTGTAATCTTCTGTGTTTTTCACTCTCTCATTCCTTTATTCCTTTTGGGTGAGAGATGGTGTGGTGGGAATGGGAGTGTGGATGAAGGTCATATTTTCTGTGTGGCGGGTGCAGGGAGAATGCGGATTGTAGTCTTCCACAAGTCTCTTCCTATCCTATCCATTGTTTCCCTACCTCTTCTCACTCCTTGTACAATCTCTTAGTATGACCTCACCCTCACTGACATTCCTTTAATGAGACATTCCTCTGATCTAACACCTCATGGCATTTACTGCTGTCTTCCACTTGCTCATCTGTTACTGCTATTTACAGTGGCAATGTATGCCTTCCCCTCTCATGTACCATTCTTTTGCTGCACACCTCCCCACAAGTAGGGCTGGGAGGGAATGGAGCAGAGGCAGGAGCGAGTGAGCTTACGAATTTTAAATATTGGAGCAGGACAGATTTAGACAGGGACTTAATTGACTAAGGCAGAGCTGGACACAGTGCCTAAAAAGGCCAGATTTAATGGGGGTGGGGGGCAGAGTGTTCGGGTGAAGGGAGATTTATAAAGGTCCAGGCATCAGAACACTACAGCAATGTGGGTAAAGGCAAGCAGAGTGGGACAGGAAAGGATCGAGAGTTTAACAAAAATTTTACATCGGCAAATAAGGACATTGCAGGGAACAGAAGTGAAAATTGAAATTAAAGGTTCTTTACTGGAATGCATGAAGCATCTGCAATAAGATAGATGACCTAGTGGCACAAATAGAGGTAAATGATTTAGATATAATTGGCATTACTGACACATAATTACAAGGTGAACAAGGATGGGAAATAAATATTCCAGGTACAGAATATTTCAGAAAGTCAGACAGAATGGCAAACGAGGAGGGGTAAAGGATGACATAAGGACATGAGTGAGAAAGGATCTGACCTCAGAAGATCATGAAGTGAAATCAGTACGGGTGGGAATCAGGAATAGCAAGAGTCAGAAAACACTGGTGGGAGAGTTTATAGGACCCTTAACAGTAGTTATACCATTGTTCAGAGCAGTAAACAAGAAATCATTGGAGCCTGTAACAAAGGAAATGTAATAATTATGGGGGGCTTTAATCTTCATATGGACTGGGACAATCAAATTAGCAACAGTGGTCTAGCTGATGAGTCTGTAGAATGTTTGCATGATAATTTCTTGGAGCAAAATGTCATGGGACTGACTAGGGGTAAAGTTATCTTAGATCTAGTATTGTGTAATGAGGTACAGACAACTATTAATGTCATAGTAAAAGAACAACTGGGAAATTGTGATCATAATACCATTGAATTCCATGTTAAGTTTGAAAGTGGCATACTCCAATTGCAAACAAAAATCTTAAATTTAAACAAAGCCAATTACATAGGGAGGAGGGAAGAACCCTATAATGTTAACTGGGTAAATAGACCCAAAGGTATGGAGGCAAATGAACAGTGATAAACAGTTAAAGAAACAATTTAAAACCTTCAACAAAAATATATTCCACTGAAAAACAAAAGCCCAGCAAGAAAGGCCCATTCGTGGCTCACTCGAAGTTAAGGATAGTATTAGATTAAATGAAGTGGCTCTCAATTTTGGAAAAAAACAGTAGCAAGTCTGAGGATTGGGAGTGCTTTAGAAACCAGCAGAGGGCCAACAAAAAGTTGATAAAAGGGGAAAAAATAGAATATGAGAGTAAACTAGCCAGAAATATAAGAACAGATTGTAAGATAGTGTGGATAAAAGGCATTGAGATGTTCAATCAGCTATGATCATATTGAATGGTGGAGCAGACTTGATGGGCTGAATGGCCTTCTCCTGTTCCTATGTTCCTAAGAGCATTTATAATTATATAAAGAGGAAGAGAGTAACTAAAGTTAACATTGGTCCCTTAGATGCAGAGACAGAAGAAATTATCATGAGGAAAGTGGAAGTGGCAGAGGCATTGAACAAATATTTTGGCCTGAAATTTTCCCGTGTTGGGTTTGCTCGGTGGGTACGGGTGGGGGCGGTCAGGACCGCCCCACACGCCGACTGTAAAATCTTGGCCTTTGTGTCTGTCTTCATAGTAGAAGACAAGAAGTTTCATACCAGAAGTAGACAGTAACCTAGGGGCTAAAAAGGGTAAGAAAATTAATATCAGCAGAGAAAAAGTATTGGTGAAACTAAGGGACTAAAATCCGACAAATTCCCAGGACCTGATAGTCTACACCCTAGTGCTCTAAAAGAGATAGCGGCAGAGAGATTGGATGTGTAGGCTTTAATTTTCCAAAATTCCTTAGATTCAGGAACAGTCCCATTAGATTGGAAGTAGGCAAATGTTACATCACTTTTCAAGAAAGAAAGGAGAGAGAAAACAGTGAATTACAGGCCAGTTAGCCTAACATCAATTGTTGGGAAAATGCTGGAATCTATTATTAAAGAAGCCTTAACAACACACTCAGAAAAGCATAGTATGATGAGAACAAGTCAACATGTTAACTAAAGGGAAGTCCTGTTTGACAAATTTGTTAAGGTTTTTGAGGATACAACTAGTAGGTTAGATAAAGGGGAACCAGTAGATGTAGTATACCTGGACTTCCAAAAGGCTTTCGATAAGGTGCCACACAAAAGGTTACGAGGCAAGATAAGGGCTCATGGAGTTGGGAGTGATATGTTGGTATGCATAGAGGATTGGTTAACAGATAGAAAGCAGAGAGTGGGCTTAAACAGGGCTTTTTCAAGTTGGTAGACAGTGAATAGTGGACTGCCGCAAGGATCAATGCTGGGCTCTCAGCTATTTACAATTTGTATTAATCACCTAGATGAAGAGACAGAGAGTAATATATCTAAGTTTGCTGATGATACCAAGCTAGGTGGGAAGTTTAGCTGTGGGGAGAGCACAGAGAGGCTGCAAAGTGATATGGACAGGTTAAGCGAGTAGGCAACAAGATGGCAGATGGAATATAATGTAGGGAATTGTGAAGTTATTCACATTGGTCATATGAATAGAAAAGCAGAATTTTTTTTATGAGGTTTGATATTTGTAAATGTTGATGTTCAAAGAGATTTGGGGGTGCTTGTACAAGGAATACAGAGAGTTAGCATGCAGGTGCAGCAAGCAAATAGAATGGCAAATAGCATGTTGGCCTTTATTGCAAGGGGATTGGAGTATAAAAATAAAGAAGTCTTGCTGTAGTTGTACAGGGTTTTGGCGAGACCACATCTGGAATACTGTGTGCAGTTTTGGTCCCCACCTTTAAGAAAGGATATACTTTGGAGACCGTACAGTGAAGGTTCACTAGATTTGTCCCTGAGATGGCACCCCATCCATCACCTTCAACATCCTCTGCCTCCGCCACCAACACACAGTGGCAGCAGTGTCCACCATCTACAAGATGCACTCCAGCAACTGAACAAGGCTCCTTTGACAGTACCTTCCAAACCCTTGACCTCTATCACCTAGAAGGGCAGCAAATGCATGGGAACACCACCAGCTGCAAGTTCCCCTCTAAGCCACACACCATCCTGACTTGGAACTATATCACTGTTCCTTCAATGTTGCTGGGTCAAAATCTTGGAACTCCCTCCCTAACAGCACTATGGGTGTACCTACACCACATGGACTACAGCGGTTGAATCACAAAAGGCTAGTATGCAGGTACAGCAAGAAATTAGCAAAGCTAATAAAATGTTATCATTTACTGTGAGGCAAATTGATTACAAAAGTAGGGAAGTTATGCTTCAGTGGTACAGGGCACTGGTGAAACCATATCTGGGGAAGAAGTTTCCCCCCGTTGGGGGGAAGTGCAGGAGCGGATGTGTGCAGGCGCGCCTCCGATCGGCGCTCCCAAGCTATGCGCTCCCTGTGCGGGTGGGAGGGGGGGTGTGGTTCCCATGGCTGAGAGTGCACTCCTTCACGCATGCGCATGAAAGAGCGCATTCATCTCCCTGAGCCTCAGGGCTCCAAATCTAAAAATGGTCAAGGTGCAAAAACAAAATTTACCTGACATGTCCCCTCATGTAACACTGTCACATGTACATCACTTTAAAACAAATATTTATTAAATCTTTAAAAACCCTCATGAAACCTCATCCCACCGTGGATGAGGTTTCATGCTTTTTCTGAAGCCCACCAGGGCTCCCAGCCTGCCCGCCAACTCTAAGGTTGGATGGGCAGGTCCGTTAATGAAGTTAATGACTTTGTCAATGGCCTCAATAGGCCACTGACAGGTCGGCGGGCACATAGCTGATTCGGCACCCCACCCCCGGCTCGCTGACCTAAAGATCCTGCCCCTGGAGTATTGTGTACAGTACTGGTCTCATTTAAGGAAAGATATAAATGCATTAGAAGCAGTGCAGAGAAGGTTAACTAGACTAATACCAGGAATGGGCAGGTTGTCTTATGAGGAAAGGTTGGACAGGTTAGGCTTGTATCCATTGGAGCTTAGAAGTGTAAGAGGTGACTTGATTGAAACCTTTAAGATCTTGAGGGATCTTGACAGGGTGGATGTGGAGAGCACGTTTCCTCTTGTGGGAGAATCTAAAACTAGGGGTCAGTGTTAAAAAATAAGGGGTTGCTCATTTAAGACAGAGATAAGGAGAATTTTTTTTCTTTCAGAAGGTTGTGTCTTTGGACCTCTCTTCCTCAAAAGGTGGTGGAAGCAGGGCCTTTGAATATTTTTAAGGAAGAGCTAGATAGATTCTTGATTAACAAGGGGGTAAAAGGTTATCAGGAGTAGGCAGGATTGTGGGGTTGAAATTACAATCAGATCAGCAATGATCTTATTGAATGGTGGAGCAGGCTCGAGGGGCTGAGTGGCCTACTCCTGCTCTTAATTCATATGTTTGTGTGTATGTTTGTATATTTGGTTCAAGAAGGCAGCTCACCACCATCTTCTCAATTAGGGACAGGCAATAAATGCTGACCTAGCCAGTGACACCCACATCCCATGAAAGAATTAAAAAAAATGAGGGGGTTGTCCTATGATGTGAGGCTAAGTAAACTGGACTTATATTCTCTGGAGTTAAGAAGAACGAGAGGCAATCTCATTAACACTACAAAATTCTGAAGGGGCTTGATAGGGTAGATGCTGAGGGATTGTTTCAGCTGTTTTGGGAGTCTCAAACATGGAGGCACAGTTTCAGGATAAAGGTCCAATCATTTAGGACTGAGATGAGAGAATTACTTCAAAGGGTTGTGAATCTTTGGCATTCTCTGCCATGGAGGGTTGTGGATCCTCCATTGCTGAATGCATTTAAGGCTGGAATAGATAGATTTTTGGTATCTAATGGAATTAAGGAAAATGGGGAGCAGTGGGAAAATGGAGTTGAAGCCCAAGGTCAGATATGATCATATTAAATAGCTGTCTCAATCTTGAACTTTATTTTTTTAATTTTTTAAAGAAAATCACGCTTTGCTTTCTGATAATTCTAAGTTGTGCATGATCAAGAATGAACATCAAGCTACCTGTTAGTAAAAAAAGGACAGCTGATCATTTATGACATACTACTTCCATGGTATTTCTAGACTTATTTCATCTGTAAAAACTAATAAACTACCCATGTCTACAACTGAAATAAAGTGAACCAACCAATTGGTCCACCCTCATTAATTTTTCACTTCCTGTTTTTGTCACTTCAAGTGAATTGAGCCAAAGACACGCGTTGCCAGTGGCACCGGCACAGACAGGCTCTCCTCCTGCTCCTACTTCTTTTGTTCTGTTCTTGTATTTGGAGTGGACCTTGAGTGAGGGTAACAGAACTGGAATTGGGACCTAAATACCCAGGAGAGCCATGAATGGATTCGAAATAGCTCAGGTATTTTAAGTTTTGTACTGGGACTAAAGGGAATGGGTCTAGAATGCAAAACAGACCAGGCAAGGAGGCATTTGATTTCTTTTGGTATTCTGGTGTGCATGGTTAACAGAGGTGCAAGAGCACCATCTTGTTTTAGAAGGCCTGCAATTACAGTTTAACAAGTAAATGTTGACATAAATTTCCCATTACAAATGTTGACACAAAGTTTGACTCAAAAGTTAGGAGACAGAACATAAACGTAATATGTGCACGTCATACACAAGGCTTCTAAGATGTTATTGAATAGAGATTCCATGGTATTTCTAGACTTATTTCATCTGTAAAAACTAATAAACTACCCATGTCTACAACTGAAATAAAGTGAACCAACCAATTGGTCCACCCTCATTAATTTTTCACTTCCTGTTTTTGTCACTTCAAGTGAATTGAGCCAAAGACACGCGTTGCCAGTGGCACCGGCACAGACAGCAATTTCCAACAAAATTTAGAACAGTTGAAAACGTATGAATTACAGCAAATAACAGCACCAGGAAGTGATGCAGAGACTATCATGTAACCCTAACGTTCAGCTGACATTAGAAATGTCATTTGAACTTCTTCAGGTTATTCATAAAACTCCCAAGTATCTGTTATTCCTTATGCCATGCACTATTGAGGATATCATGAGTGATCAGCAAGGTCCAAAATAGAAAACAGATACATAAATACATTTGATTACAAAAGAGCTTTATGCTTTCCATAGCTTTTAAAAATAGTTCTAACATAATCAAGATAATTTAAATTTTATGCTAATAAAGGATAATATTACCTCTTGCAATTCGTAACACTCTCATGATGCGAATGATAGTAGGGTTAATAGGGAGTGAGGCATTAATTTCAATTTCTTCCAAGGTTATTCCCATTATTGAGAGAAGCACAATAGCCAGATCCAGTTGGTTCCACCTGAAAAAGCGTAATTGTATTTGCATTTACATTTGTATAGTCCAAAAATTGTAATTAGTAAGTGATATTCAAAATACACCAAAGGACTAAGGGCAATATCATGGGAGACATCACATAATCCAATAATGTATTTCAACTTAATTTATGCCTTGCATTTTGAAACAAATGAAAAGTGTTTTTATCGCAAGTTTTTCTGTAAACACAATACCCCTTTAAACGTTTTACCAACCAGAAGTATATTCAGTATTCAACAAAATGCTCACCAGATGGTATCAGTTTGCTAACTTTATTTTTTAAATTGAGAAATAAAATCATGACTGTTCAACACCCAGTGATTGGAATCCACATGGACCAGATGTAATTCAACAGGGCTTTTTTCCCTCCGGAAGGACTTTTGCAATTAACAAGGTTTGGGTGGGGGGTGGGGTTAGGGGGAGTAGTACTAACATTCAAAGTATAAGTATGATTTTGTTTCATGCTGCGAGCTTCTGCATTATTGCAAGCATTGACAAAAGGATTCATTTGTAAAGTGTGAAGGGATTTGCAGACAGCTAGACTGAACAATCATTATGTTGAAATATTTGCACATTCTATGCTTTGGGTGGACTGGAGAATTGGATGTGAATGTAAAACGTTTTATATTTGATTCTAAGAACTATGACAACCATGGGTGGTAATTCACAAGAAAGTCTTTAGAGGCTAAATGCCTGCTGACAGTGTAAATATGGAAGCAGCTTTTATGACAAACTGACACATTAAAATTGGGTGCATGCTGGGCGACAAAGTGTTACCACTCCTTTTTGTGTGTCCCTAACCAACACTGGAAATTCTACATACAATATCAACAATGGCGAGTCTGACCCTCATGAAATCAAGATAAAAGCAATCATGAAATCAAAATTAGTACAGCAAACTTGAAAGATTATCTTATCAAATATAATTGAGCAAAAAAAACTGGTTCAATAATATGCTGCATTTATACATGAGTGGATATCACAAAAATGCAATATCAAATGCCAAACTGCCATTTCTTTCACCAAGCTGAAGGGAATAGTATATTTTAATATGATCAATTTTAATTTTTTTTAATTGGCTTTGGAATGTGAGCATCGCTGGCAAGACCAGCATTTATTGACCATCAGAAAAACAAAAATACCTGGAAAAACTCAGCAGGTCTGGCAGCATCTGCGGAGAGGAACACAGTTAACATTTCGAGTCCGTATGACTCTTCAACAGAACTAAGTAAAAATAGAAGAGAGCTGAAATATAAGCTGGTTTAAGGGAGGGTGGGACAAGTAGAGCTGGATAGAGGGCCAGTGATAGGTGGAGATAGCCAAAAGATGTCATAGACAAAAGGACAATGAGATGTTGAAGGTGGTGATATTATCTAAGGAATGTGCTAATTAAGGGTAGAAAGCAGGACAAGCAAGGTACAGATAGCCCAAGTGGGGGTGGGGTGGGGTGAAGGAATCGAAAAAGGCTGAAATGTAGTGATAAAACAATGGATGGAAATACATTTAAGATAATGGAAATAGGTGGGAAAAGAAAAATCTATATAAATTATTGGAACAATGCAGCAGGCCAAGGACGGACATGTGGGCATGAGAGCAGGGTGGAGTGTTGAAATGGCAAGTGACAGGGAGGTCTGGGTAATGCTTGCGGACAGACCGAAGGTGTTCTGCAAAGCGGTCACCCAGTCTGCATTTGGTCTCTCCAATGTAGAGGAAACCGCATTGGGAGCAATGAATGCAGTAGACTAAATTGAGGGAAGTGCAAGTGAAATGCTGCTTCACTTGAAAGGAGTGTTTGGGCCCTTGGACGGTGAGGAGAGGGGAAGTAAAGGGCCAGGTGTTACACCTTCTGCGGTTGCATGGGAAGGTGCCGTGGGTGTCCGTCCTTGGCCTGCTGCATTGTTCCAGTGAAGCTCAATGCAAACTGGAGGAACAGCACCTCATCTTCTGACTAGGCACTTTACACTTGTCTCTGGCCCTCTATCCAGCTCTACTTGTCCCACCCTCCCTTAAACCAGCTTATATTTCACCTCTCTTCTATTTTTTACTTAGTTCTGTTGAAGAGTCATATGGACTCAAAACGGTAACTGTGTTCCTCTCCGCAGATGCTGCCAGACCTGCTGAGTTTTTCCAGGTATTTTTGTTTTTGTTTTGGATTTCCAGCATCCGCAGTTTTTTGCTTTTATTTATTGTCCATCCCTATTTTCCCTTGAGCAGGTGTTGGCGAGCTGCCTACAATTGAGTGGCTTGCTAGGCCATTTCAGAGGGCAGCTAAGTGCCAATTATTTGCAATTTTTAAACAAAAGGTGTATCTGCAATCTTCACTTTTGATGTATTTCAGCAGAAAACTGCAATTGTTCAGGGCTTTAGTGAGACCATATCTGGAATACTGTGTACTGGTGTCTGTACCAGTGGAAGGATACACTTTCCTTAGATGGAGTGCAACAAAAGCTCATTGGATTGACTCATGGGATGGTAGAGTTGTTTTGTGAGGAGAGGCTTGAGAGCCTCTGGAATTTAGAAAAATCAGTGGTAATCTCATTGAAATATATAAGATGCTCAGAGGGCGTGACAGGGTAGACGTTGAGAGGCTCTGCCCTCGGCTAAAATGAGGGGGCATAGTCTCAAGGTAAGAGGTTGGCCATTTAGGAATGATGTCAGGAGAAATTTCTTCACTTAGGGGGTTGTGAATCTTTGGAACTCTTGGCCCTGAGGGTTGTGCATGCTCAGTGGTTTTGCATTTACAAGGCTGAGATTGAAAGATTTTTGGATTCTAAGGGAATCAAGGGATAGAGGAATCGTGGGAAAGTGAGGCTGAGGACCAGCCTTAATCTTATTAAGTGGTGAAGCCACTTGAGGAACCACATGGCCTACTCCAGCTCCTAATGTGTATGTTCTTATATAAATTCTATTTTAACAGAAATGTTTGTTTTGAAGGTAACATCAATTGTCATATCTCTACACTAAATGTTTGCTGAGATGATACATTTGGAGACCTGATTCCAGAGCTTAGTTCTGACACTGTAACAAGGGTAACATAACAAAAAAATCTATTTCTTTTGAACATGGATTCTAGATACAAGGCAACTGTAGTTTTAGTGATTTTCATAATAGCATTTAGCAGTTGAAATAAATATGATTTCAGAATCCTGGGGAAAAATTTTCCCCTCATTAGGGGGAGTTGTGTGGGGGCGGGCAGAGATGGGTGCAAACCCGATCGGCACCCCCAATTGGGGACACGCCGCCATTTTACATGGGCGGGTCAATTAAGGCCTGCCCATCGTGACACGCGCTTGGAAGCGCTGAGCACTCCCTGTATAGGCTGAGGGGAATTCCGAATGGTTCCTTGTGCTCTTCCGCGAAAGAGC